>NC_068983.1:143567213-143595651 GCF_001194135.2 Octopus bimaculoides | reverse complement strand
AGAGAGAGAGAGAGAGAGAGAGAGAGAGAGAGAGAGAGAGAGAGAGAGAGAGAGAGAAAAAGAGAGAGAGAGAGAGGAATTGATGGCCAGTTATAAAACGGTTTATGGTAAGTGTGATAGATGCCAATAGTGAGAGACCTGAAGGAGACGGAGTGGAGGCAAGCAATACAGAAGAGTAATGTTAGCTCTGGTAAGAACTTAAGGAAAAAAACCCAAAAAAACTGATGAATACCTGCTAGGAGAGGGAAAGGAGAGAGAGAGAAAGAAAGAAAGAGTGTGTGTGTGTGTGATGGATGCCAGTGAAAGCAACATAGGAGGATAATGCTAACAGATAAGAGAGTCATAGATGCGAACAGAGAAGTGGCATGAGGGACAGGAAGATTTTAACCTTTTTGATACCAACCTGCCAGAGACATTCCTCCAGCCTTCCCTGGTTCTAATGATAGAAACTTCCTGTTTAAAGTGACTTAAATTAAAATCATCCACCAAAATTCCCTGGTAATTTGTTTCATTCTGCAACTTAACCCTTTAGCATTCAAACCGGCCATATCCATCCAAACTATTCTACTTGTTTTATGTTCAAACTAGCCAGATCTGGCCGCTCACACCTACTCTACTATGTCACTCTAAAAAATAAACGTTCACATCAACAAAATCTCAAAGCTACAAGATAATGTTTAATTTATTCAAAACAAAGCGAATAAGTATTATATTTGATAGAAAAATCTGAATGCTAAAGGGTTAAATAATTCTTTCTACTGAAGGCACAACACCTGAAATTTTAGGGGAGAGGGCTAGTCAAATACATCGACCCTAATGCTCAGCTGGAGAGATAGATTATGGTAGAAATGGTGATTGAGTATAGGTAGAGCTAGTGTTATTCCCATTCCATGGCTAGTATTGGACATTAACAATGGTGGAGTTGGTATCAAAAGGGTTAAAATAGCTCAACTATTTTATGTTTATCTTTGGCTTTCTAGTATGTGTTGTTTGTGCATAAATATTTACTAATTATTTAATCATGTTGTTGACAAATGCATAAGTCACAAATTAGTCTAGCCATTACAGCAAAGTTCTTTTTGTATTTGATTTAATCAGTGATTGCTATAAGTTTTCTTTGTGAGTAAAAGGATGAGGAGGTACTTGTCTTCTGATGTGTGGTCAATCTCTTTTATTTTTCTGTGTGTGAAGAGAATAACAAGACAGATTTACATAATTTACATTTGATGGATATTTGTCCTCATCCTGTCTGTTGTTAACACGTTTCGAATGATATACTCTCCAGCCTTCATCAGGTGTCTTGGGGAAATTTCAAACCTGAGTTCTCATTCCTAAAGTATTTTTCGATGTTATTATTATTATTATTATTCAGGTCACTGCCTGGAAATGAACTCGGAATCTTGGGGTTAGTAGCCAGCGCTCTTAACCACTATGCCATATGCCTGGTGACCTGAATAATAACATCAAAAAATACCTTATGATTGAGAACCCAGGTTCAAAATTTTCCCAAGACACCTGAGGAAGGCTGGAAAGTATATCAGCCGAAACGTTGTGTTAACAACAAACAAGATGAGGACAAATATCCGTCAAATGTAAATAATGTACATAATTCCTGATCTCTCAAATACAGAACTAGATTTACATTTGTTTAAAGTTTTACAGCAAAAGTCTTTGAAAACTGCAATTTAACTATTTAACTTACCCCTTTATCTGAATCACCAAGTAAAAACACATCACTTTGCCAAGCAAGCAAGAATTTAAGCTAAGAGAGATTGGTAACAGCCTATCAGATAGACAGTTAACATTGATGTTGTAACAGATCTTCAACTAGGCAGTTGACTACATTTTGTCTTTCTATAAAACAGCAAAAATATCGGGATGAGAGAGAGAGAGAGAGAGAGAGAGAGAGAGAGAGAGAGAGAGAGAGAGAGAGAGAGAGAGAGGGAGAGAGAGAGGGAGAGAGAGAGAGAGAGAGAGGTGAGAGAGTGAGAGAGGGTGGTGCTGGTGTCGGTTATAGAAGACAAAATTTACTAGAAAATTATGTGCAATTTGATAAATTGGTTTATTTGCAACCCCAAGATCAAATCAAATCTTGTCATAGGACTTTTTAATGTTATATACCTAGTTCTAGAACAATCACAATAATCAAATCAAGTTATCATCATCAGTTAGAATGGGTCAGGCAAGGCTGCAATTGGTCATATTATTGCTACTCTTGAATCTGTGTTGTTCAACATCCTCACATCTCACTTCACCAATTCTTTCTATGGTTTGTCTTCCTTGTCTTTCTCTTCCTTGAGTAGTTTCTAATGTCAACACAAACTTTTTCTACTCAGCCAGTGTAATCCATTTACAGTATATCCCTATTTCTTGCCCACATCAACCAACACCTTTATATATCCAGATGTTTTTCAGTGATCTTTAGCACTCCACCTTTGTTGTCACTCATACATACATTCTGTTCACCAAAGTTTTCACCATAGAAACATGGTGACACATTCTCTAAATTAATAAACAACAATATCCACATTCTAGCCTCTTAACCAGCATGAACTGTCTTCTCTGTCTCTCAACTCTCTATTTAAAACAAACTCTGCTCTTTGTCAACTTACTGCTCCAGCTTCCCATTCACTTCAAAATATTTACAACATCTGACTTCCTACCAACTAGTCTCTGTCTGCCTGTCTCTCTCTCTCTCTCTCTCTTCATCACTCTATCCAATCCATTATTTACTTCTTTATGAAATTCACTTCCATTAAGTTTTCATCTCTTTAGTTACCACCGACAAGTCAAAAACAATATTCTCTTTTTCTTGAACATCAAAAATATATCAAAACCCAAACAGAACAGCATTCCTCAGAAATTCTTAACAAGTGACATAAAAGTTTTTAGACTTCAATCAACCAAAATGTTGCTGAGATATATTCCCATTTTTCTCCCTCAAATTCCTTTTGTAAAGAAAAATAGTTGATATATACCACCTCAGTATATCACTGTTACTTATTTTGCTAGTATGATCCCATAAGATTTTAACTCAGGACCATGTAGCACCAAGCTAAAGCAAACTAACCAGCTTTTGGTCATTTGTGCCAATTTTCCCATCTTGCATTTTTAAAAAATATTCAAAACCAGTAAATATTAAAAAAAAAAAAATGAAAAAGTAGCAAAAGCCATAAAAAAAAAGAAAATAGTTTATTTATTTAAGCTTGACCCAAAGCTTCAAAACTGAAATTAAATAGCTTACTTTCTTTTGTATATCCTGCAAACCTATAAAATGAAAAATTTTCAAACAATAATAATGATGATGACGATGATGATGATGGTGATGCAATGATAATAATTGTGGTGATGATGATTTGATAAGCACAAGGCAGGACAAGGAAAATCAGTCACTGAATGAACACTAGAACATGCCTGATATTTATGTAGTGGACTCCAGAGGGATTAGAGGTATTGTCAACTCTGCATGATTTGAATCCAGTACATAAGAGAACTTGGTTACTGCAGTAGTTAAGTAATGGAACCCTACCGTTTCTTCAATTCCAAACTCTATCAATAATACAAATAATTTTTTTAGATTGGAATAAGACCACACATGTTAAGAGAGAGATAAAATTTTAGTTGCAATGCAAATTTCATTAGAATTTAAATTCATAAAGCAAAGGGACATAACTAAATACTATAAAGCATTTAGTCTGTCACTTTACCACTTCTATATTTCACAGCCTTAATGATAATAATAATAATAATAATAATATGCCATATGTATTGAGAAGAGCATGGTCACTGTGAGAACGATTATCATCCATGTAAATAATTTTTCTCTACATAACTTTATTTGATTTTGTAAATGAACAATATTGTTGTTGTTGTTTGTTCCTTCTCCAGCCATGCCTGGCTCATAAGGGCCGGTGGTCCATTGCAGGTGAGCTGCTAGATGTAAGAGGAAAGAGTGAGAGAAAGTTGTGGCGAAAGAATCAGCAGAATTTTGCCATTACTTCCTGCCAGAGCCACATGGAGCTTAGGTGTTTCTTTCATAAACGCACACATCACCCAGTCTGAGATTTGAACCCGCAATCCCTCGACTGCAAGTTCACTGCTCTAACCATTAGGCCATGTGCCTTCACACAAATAAACAATCTGATGTATTTATTTTAAGGGCCCGTCAATGTATACAATGAGATTCTTTGCTTTAGGAACTGGGAATACACTAAGCAAGAGATGGAAACAAAATTGAAAGAAGAGAATCTAATGATGATGATGATCATGATCATAATAATAATCATAATAATAAAAATAATAATTCTTTCTTTACTAGCCACCAGGGCTGAACACAAAACATAGAGGACTATACACAGACGAGGGACAGTGAGGTTAAATGTGTAAACAGCCAACAAACACGATTAACAAAGAGATTAAATCAACAATATGCTTCCCCAATAGGGGGGGAGTTCCACCATAAGGTGACCAAAGAGACCTCATGCACTTTGGACCCCTTAGCACCAATGGCTCCTCAGGAAGGTACCCTTTCTTCTCCTTTCCTTCTGGCCTACAGGCACACACTTAGAGTAAGCCCATTCACGTGGGCCATTCTTGCCACATTCACCCACCTTTCAATGAACTCCCTCTCCAGCCTCACTTTCCTTTTCAGGTGGAACCTGAAAAAGTTAATGAGGCCTTGGCCAAAGAGGAAGGCACCACACAATCTCTTTTGCCATAGCCACCAGACAGAGAAAAATTGCCCTCCCTTCTCGGCCAAAGGAAGGAGGCAGAGTGATCTTCACAATGGACTCGGATGATAGCTGGATCCATCTTACATGCAACAACAACTGTTTGACAAAGCTCCACAAGTCACCAATGTGCGGGTAGTGTACTAGAGCATACAGAACGGTTTCATTGCTCTGCGTGCATCTCAGACTGACTGACTGCACACCCGTGACTGTAGAGCTTATCCTGAACTGGCAGCGCCCCTCGGTAGCACTGCCAGGCCAGAAATTTATGAAAGTTATCCATAGTTCCCGGCCTGAAAGTCCTCTGGAAGAGACCAGCCAGTTGATCCTCCTCGACACCCAGGACCTCTCCAAGTATGTCATCACTCTTGCCCTCCACTAATCCCCTATAGAACTCCAAGGTGGAACTTCCACTGACCACATTGCCTGACTGGCTGAGGGCCATGAGTGCTCGGAGATACTCTAGGTCTATGCCTGATCAAGGACTGTGGCTCTGTCAAGGAGACGAGCTGCAGAAAAGCATGTTCAACAAATGGCGACCACACCTGCTCACCTACAAATGACACAAAGCCTGAAATTTGGGGAGAGGAGACTAGTCGATTACATTGATCCCAGTGCGTAACTGGTACTTAAGCTATCACACCTGAAAGGATGAAAGGCAAAGTCAACCTCAGCAGAATTTGAACTCAGAATGTAGTGACAGATGAAATATCACTAAGCATTTCACCCAGTGTGCTAACAATTCTGCCAGCTCGCTGCCATAATAATAATAATAATAATAATAATAATAATAATAATAATAATAAAAATCCTTTTTACTGTAGGCACAAGGCCTGGAATTTGTGGGGAGTGGGATAATTGATCACATCAACCCCAGTACTTGACTTGTACTTAACTTATTGACCCTGAAACCTTGGAGAAATTCATTGACCCTGAAACTTCGGAGAAATTTGAACTCTGAACATGAAGATGGATGAAATGCTGCTAAGCATTTTGCTTGGCATGCTAACGACTCTGCCAGTTCACTGCCTTCAGTAATAATAATAATAATCATCATCATCATCATCATCATCATCATTTAACGTCTGCTTTCCATGCTAGCATGGGTTGGACGATTTGACTGAGGACTGGTGAAACCGGATGGCAACACCAGGCTCCAATCTAATTTGGCAGAGTTTCTACAGCTGGATGCCCTTCCTAAATAATAATGGTTTCAAATTTTGATACAAGGCCAGCAAGTTCAGGGAAGGGGATAAGTCAATTACATCGACCACAGTGTTTAACTGATACTTATTTTATTGACTCCAAAAGGATGAAAGGCAAAATTGACCTTGATGGAATTTGAACACAAAAGAAGATAAAACTGAAAAAAATGCTGCTGAGCATTTTGTCCCACACAGTAGAGATTCTGTCAGCTACCACCTTAATGACTTTCCCAAGATGTTGAATTTAGCTGTAGAAATTTTAGTGATTGCTTCAACTTATCCTTATACCTAAGGACAGATCTTCCTTTACCTCGATATCCCTCCACTTGTTGGCTACACAAAATAATAATAATAATAATAACAATAATAATAATAATAATTGAATAGTTCCAAATGGGATTAACTCTGAAGCAGTAGTTTTTTTCTTTTTTTCTTTTTGCAAATTATTGTGATTACCCCTTATAGTTGTGTAAACTGGCATTTCATTATATATATATAATAAATAATCATAAATCATCTTTTAATGACCCTAGAAAAGAAAATAGCACATGTTTATCAAAAAAGGTTTGGCAACTTAAAAGAAGCAATATAGATTACTCAATTTCTTGGAACTTTCTTCAGCTCCATCTTATAGACATAATAACAAGATCTACAAATTATGCCTAGAGGAAAGTTAAAAAATAATGAAAATGAACGGTTTTCTTGTTAATTCAAGAGATGAAAAAGTTTTTGTTGTAGACAAATATCAAAATTCCTTTTTATTAATCTTAAATAATCTTTCCACAACCCTACCTTAACTACTTTTCTCTTATTCCTTCTCCTTATAATTTAGTTTTTTCCATAATACCTCTCTCTACATTATTCCGATCTATGGCATCAGATTTCTATTCTATAATACCCTCTACATTAATTATCTTACACTTCTTAGTTATTCATATATTATTCACCCCTACCCCCCATTAATATCACACCTATACCAAATATTCATATACCTTCCCCTTTTTTTCCTCAATATATATTTTTGACTATTTTTGAACCTTTACTTAATATACATGTATATATACATTATTTGTTTGTAATCTATTTCTTTTACAATAAGTACTTAGATATACTCCTCTCTCACCTATTCTAAATATTGTTACTATTACAATCATAATTTCCTATTGCTGATTTGTATGATATATTTTATTTTTTGCTATTGATATATGCAAATACCTTTTAATACTATTTCAGTGACTATTTTGCCCTTGTATATCTTTTTTCATTATCTTTTTCCCCTCTTTTCTTCCTTCTTATTCATAACCTATTCCATTTGTATATGTATTTTTAAAAAGAAACTACCTCTCTTAACTATCCCAACTTTTTTATTTTTTTATTTTTTTATTTTTTTATTTAGGGTTTCTTACAAATCTACTTGATATTAATCAAAATCTTACAGATGATATATGCTTATACTTATAGTAATTTTGGGTGCACAACAAAATTATCTATAAAAATATCACTAAGGATTTTTGCCATATATCACAACAGATTTTTATGTTATATAAGTTAGAAAATTATTTATAAAAATATCACTACGGATTTTTACCTCTTTTATGCAAAACTAGATTCTCAATTTATATAGTAATTTTTTAATATCTAACAAAGTTAACATTAAAATATAAACGTGAAATTTTTCGAAAAATCTTTATGAATAGCCTTATCTCCCCTACACTGTTACCATACTCAACCTTTCAAAAACGCTTTTTTTTTATTATCACCATGTTCTTTTTTAATAATTTTAACCAGAGCAAGTATTTTCTTTCTCAATTCTGTAATATTAACTACTATTCCTCTTTTTTTTAGTCCTTCCTCTTAGACTTATTTCACAAAAATGAATATAATGCTTTTTAACGAATAATAAATCTTTCTTCCCATTCATTATATTAACTTAATTACTCCCTCACAACCCTAAATCTTTTTTTTCGTTTGAAATTCAAGTAACTTATATAAGATTATATTAACTATTCATATTTCTTATTCAAAGAATTTTTAAAACAATTTCTTTTAATATACACCATACTTTATTTTCATTATATACCACTCATAACTGTCAAAATCAAATATGAATTTAAATATAGCTATGCTGTCCCATTGGATGCTTATTTATTTATATATGTGTGTGTGTGCATGTGTGTATTATATATATATAAATATATATTATATTTTACTTCTTATGATAAATGCTTCATATAGAATGTATATCACTTAATTACTTATCTTCAAACAGAGAGAGTGTTTCTTAAACATTTTTCACTTATATTTTCAAACAACCATTAGCCACATCAGTTATAGTTCATACACAACTAGACTCAACAGTAGCTTAGCATGTTTTTTTAATCTTTTATAAGCATATTATGCCTATCCGAATATGTTATGTGACACTCACTCCATCTAGCCTTCTGTAACAATATAATATTCTGCAGATGTATTCTTTTTCGCACCGAGGAGAACAGTAATATGTAAATAATTTAATTATAATTATAATTAGATTAATTTCTGATTTTTTTACCATGTTATTTACATGTTAATATTACCGTTCGAAACAATTGTATGCATGGATTGAAATTTTAAAAAACTTTTAACACCTTCTCTTCTTCATCTTTAATTGTTTGTTGAGTTTCTATTGAATAAATGTTTTATAAATGCTCATAACACACATTATACTTGTAACATTTTCATATTAAAAAAATACTTACAATAGTATGCTACCAATGTAATATGACGGATCTTTATTAGAAATCTACATTTGGAACCTCGCCCCCCCCCCCCAAGTAAAGGATGAGATAGAACTCGATCTTTTCTCATATATATATATATATAAATATATATATATGCATATACACACACAGCACATTCTTTTCTAGTTTGGAGATCCTTCTTTGACAGAAATTCCTCTTCAATTTTCCCCTGGTTAAAATTCCTCCTCTGGGAACCAAATGCCTCCCATTTGAGAATTGCTGATTTACAATACCAGTATTCTGTGACACCAACTACTCTCCATGTCATATCCACAAGAATACAAAGCACTCACTGGTTTTACAGTAGACTGCTACTCTTATGAGCAGCAATGAGCTGTTACTAACTTATATGTCCTATTTACAGTTATGTTGACTGGGGCTTTAGATAGTTACATGTTCTTGTCACATAAGGGTGTCATTTCTTGACATCAACCACCTGCATTCTCCTAATTAGTACATAAATAACTTTTCTAAAAGAAATGTTCAACCAAGTGTAACCCTTGCATTGAATTAGAAAAATAAAGAAAAGAAATGTTTTTTAAAGACACTTGCAACAGTCAAGTTTTATCTAGAGCGATTAACTTTCAGAAAACTACAGTACATGATGCCATCATATCTAGTCTGTTTTGTTCACAACTACTTTTTCTGGATTATTGCTCACATCATAATTTTCCCATGTACTAACTTTCTCACTTATGGATTTATTGGATTAATAGTGTATCTCTTTTTCAGGACTGCAAGCAGTTTCTACATATATATTATGGAACTAAAATATATGACAAAATTAAACTGTTATCTCAGCTATTTAGTGACTTTTAAGTGTCAACACATAGTTCTGATTTCTGGTTTCATGAGACAGATAGGACATGGTTCCCCACCTTTAGATAACACACCAATCTATTATAAATAATATTCTTGGATGTTCTAGAACCCAATTTCTATCACTGTGCAAACTGAGACATATTAAATTATTTTAGCTACCCAAATATATATCAGTACATGTGCAATGGATTTGAACTCCAGACCTATGAACTTGTAGTCCAGTAACAGATCTACTTCATTGTAGAAAGAGTAGCAAGAAAGAAACAGTTGGGGTTTTTAAAGTGCCAGTGTTACCAGGTCTGTACATTAGTGTTGTAATTGAAATAATCATTGTAATAATCTTATCTTAATAAGCCAGCTCTGGCTTATGGACTACATGTATTTGTGCAATAGTATTCTTATGTAATGATCTCAGTTATCTTGCTGTGCTGGATCTCATTAAATTGATGAATGGCAAAATATTTATACACCTTATTCTGATCAATGATTTTTATGGTAGTCTTGTTCCTCATTATAACTTTTTCTAAACTCAACCAGCTTAACTGTTTTGAATATCCTTTTGACACAGTTGTCAAGCTCTAATTCATTTTGACACAATTGTCAAGCTCTAATTCTATTCTGATGTACATTTTTACCATTTTCAGAATGTCTCACCGCCTCTACTCATATTTTACGTGCAACTTAAGACCATCCACACGCATGAGATCACTAAAAAGCTAATATTTCTCTGTTATTATTATAATTACATTAAAAAGATCAAATGCTTTGCTTTCTTTAGTTATGATAATATATGTTGAGTTCAAATCCCACTAAAGTCAGTTTTGACTTTTGTCCCTCTGTGATCAGTAAAGCATGTATAAGGCAAGCACTGGGGGTTGATGTAATGGATTATATTCCCTTCCAGATATGTAATCAATACCGATGTTAGAAATTATTATTACTGTTATTAGATTCATCAAAGTTATATTTTTCTCTGTTGGCATAAATTATTTTGTTCTGCTTTATAGTCCTTAACAAATATAAATTCTTGACAACTTCCTGCTACAGTCACAGGTCTTTAAAATAATGTACTCTAATTTGTTTAACTGCCATTTCTAACCTAGCAACAGTCACAGCTAGACCAGTTTCCTACAAATGCTTCTATCTCAACTGTTTTTTCTCTCTTCAATTTTCAACTATTTCCTTACTACCATCATATATTAAAAATTTATATTATATCTTTTAGGCAGCAATATCTGCTTAGTTCTTTCATAAACACTGCATACTTTATGTAAACATTGACACACTGTTAGCTGACTGATGGACATACAACTCAAAAGATCAGCTTTTATTTACTTATATCATTAAACATCTACATATTAATTACCTAAGTTTTAAAAGCAAGATACAATGTGATACATTGTAAAACTGCCCCTATTTGATATGTATATTCTGTATCATTTATAATTGTAGTACAATGCCAATTAGATGTACGGCATTTATTTAATTAATCAGTATTTATCACTTAATATTTGTCCAATACTATTACTGTATCAAGTACATGCTACACACGTACTTATAAACATATAAATCAGGAGGATATATTCATAGTGTGCAACTTATACACACACACACTTGTACACACAGTGGTTAATCAGAATATAGTCTGCTACATACTTGAAAGCACATATATATAGCAAGAGTGTATTTAGGTCATACTACTGACATAGTTTTAAATTATGTATATATCATCATCATCATTATTTAACGTCTATTTCCCATGTCAGTTGGACAGTTTGATAGGAACAGGCAAGTCAGAAGACTACATCAAGCCCTGCAGTCTGTTTAGGCATGGTTTGTATGGCTAGATGTCCTTCCTAATGCCAACCACTTTAAAGACGGTAACAGGTGCTTTTTACATGACACAGGCAACAGTGAGGTTATCAAGTAACTTGCAGGACAAGACTCTTCAAATGTGGGCTGTAGTATTAAAAGGTGTTTTGCATTAGGAGAGAGACATGGCTTCCTCAAATGGAAAAAAAGAGAGAGGAGAGAAAGATGGTAAAGATGTGACAGAGAGGAGATAGGGACCATACAGTCAAGTTACAGGGTGGTGTATATAGTGGAGTGGACAAGGGATTTGAGATGGTGGGTAGTTAGGTGAGTTCACAAGATTTCAAAATGAGAGTAGGAGCTAGAGGTGGAGAAGGAATTTAACAAGGCATACTGCATGCATGTAGGTAGGTGGACATATGAGGGGGTCATGGACATGGATTTTACTTTGCCAGGTGGGTTTTCTCAAACACAGCATATTGCCAGTTGCCTTGGTCCTTCATTTCCACTGTGAGGCTCAATGATCTTTCATTTATCCTACCTCTTCCTGGGTCCTCCTCTTCCACAGGTCCCCTCCACATTTAGAGATTGGCACTTCCTTGTGCAGTGTCCTCATCCATACACATTCATGACCAAACCAGTGCAGTCTTCTCTCTTGCACACTACAACTGATGCCTCTTATGTCCAATTTCTTTCTTAAAACATTTGCACTTTGTTGTACATGCACACTAGCACAGCACATGCAGCAGAGCATGCTGGCTTTATTTCCATCAAGCCTTTGCATGTCCTCAGCAGACACAGCTCATGTTGTGCTGCTGTGAATCATAGCTGTCTATGCACAGGCATCATAGAGTCAGCCTTTCACTCTGAAGGAGAAGCCTTTTGTTACCAAATAAGGTAACAGCTCTCTGGAGTTTGCCCAGCTAGTTCTTATTCAAGCAACTATGCTTTTAGCACTATCTCCGTCATTGCTAATTTGGTGACCAATGTAATGAAAACTATCTACTACCTCTAAGAATTCCTTTGCACATTTGAGGAAATCTATTTCCTGTAAATCTACCATACACAAAGATTAGTTTTTTTTTTGTTAATCTTCCTGTGATTCCACTGCACCTTTTATGCATCCATAGCTTGCACTGGATACACCAAATAGAATTTTTACCTACACGTTTTCTACATGTTGAACAGAACCATTTCCATGAAGGGATTAATAATTTGTCTGTTTTCTTTTCCTGCTTACTAGTAATTTGATCTTTGCTAAATTAACGTTAAGGCCCTTAGATTCCAGCCCTTGCTTCTACACCTGAGATTTCTTCTCAAATAGAAATTCAGCTATAAGAAGAGCTCTCAAAGGAAACCAGTTTTAAATTCTTCACTTATGGCCTGTAGGACTATGATTAACAAGAGGAGGCTAAGAATCGATCCTTCATGAACTCATACCTGCACACTAAATTTGTCACAGTACTCAATGCCAACTTTCACCTTACTGACAGCATCCCTGTACATGGCTTGGACTACCAGATGAGTGAGGTACCTTGTCAAAAGCTTTCTCCAAATGCCAACTATAACAGTTTTTACTTTTTTGCTAAGTGCTTCTCCTGCAGTTGCCTTACAAGGGAGATAACATCAGTAGTGCTTTTCCCTGACACAAAACCAAACTGCATCTCATCTAGGTTAACTTTCTTCTTAATTAGTTGAGCTATCGCCCTTTCTGTAACTTTCATGACCTGGTCCAGCAATTTGATAGCTCTAATTATTTCTGTCTGAGATATCACCTTTCTCTTTGTAGGAGTTGACTATAATGCTGCTGCACCATGTACATATATATATGTATTCTGCTATTGCAGCATACTATTAATTAAATACATGACACTCATTCAATAATCCTGCAATTTCATAGTTACACTACAATATAAAAATCAGTAATAAAACAAAAGACCTTTTTATGGCAAGATTATTTTTGCAAGATCAAAGATGTTACACTTCACAAACCCATCAAACAGTTTCTTCCAAAATGTCATCATTGCCATTAAAACGATTATTTAAGCAAATTGGAGATTTTTTGATGTTTATACATCAGAAAAATATTTAAACTATTTCAATGACTTCTCTGGTATTTGTCAACTTACAAAAGTGAAATTTGCCCAACACTAGATGATGGAGCCTCAGATGATTAATTTAAGATTGAAAACTTGATAAAATCAGTTGGTTAAAGAGTCGAGATTTTATTTTTGCTGTACTATATTAAATCAGTGAAGCATACTGTAATTCTTTGAAATAGTTAACAGACTTAATAACTGCTGACTAATGACTTTATGCTTTCATGATCTACAACAGTCAAATAAATTTTAGTGAGGGCCAATAAAATATAGGAGACTAATATAGAATTTCTTGTTTATTTTTATTTTGTTATAGCCTGTTTTTAAAATGTTTACTCCTATGACTAAGTTTCCTGTGAAAAATCTTTTAACATATTGTAGTATATCAAAATTATTAGACCACAAGACTGAAGAAGAAACTATGCTATACCAACACATGGTATGATATGCGTGAAAATTAGAATAGTTAAGTATTAAGAAATATTTCCAAAATTTACAATGTCTCATAAATAAATGGTAAGCATGGCACAGGATTGTAAAGCAACAGAATATCATAAAATCTGGTTAGTTGGCCATAGACTCTCATTTACCTAGAATGTGTCAGCAAACACAAAATAAGAGAGCCTCTACAGTCTATCAGAAGACCTAAATAACCATAGCAGAATACCACAGGAACTGGAAAACGACTTTTAAGTAAGGGTGATCAGTAAGTTAGAATGTGGAAGACATTAAAAAATACATAAGACAGAATAACTTTTTCCTTGATTTGTGGAATATAAAACAAGAACTGCATTCAAAAGCATTATTACTGTACAGTTACCTCAAACAGTCCCAAATAAAGACACTGTCAGTAAGGTGAGAGTTGGCAATGAGTACAGTGAAGAATTCCGGGTAGAAGTAGGGATCCACCAAGGTTCAGTCCTCACCCCCTCCTATTTATCATAGTCCTCCAGGTAATAACACAAGAATTCAAGACAGGATGCTCCTGGGAGCTCCTCTATGCTGATGACTTTGCACTAATTGCTGAGTCACTATCAGAACTAGAGGAGAAGTTTCGGGTGTAGAGGCAAGGACTAGAATCGAAGGGCCTTAGAGTCAACCTAGCTAAAACCAAAGTCCTAATAAGTAGGAAGGTAGACAAAACACAAACCCTTTCAGGTAGATGGCCCTGCTTGATCTGTAGAAAAGGCGTAGGTAGAAACTCTATAAAATGTACCCAGTGTAAGCTATGGACACATAAGAGGTGCAGCAATATTAAAGGAAGGCTATCTATGAAGTTAGTTTTTGTATGTGACAGATGTTCAGGAGCAATTAACACTGAAAATGTGCAGAAAACAACTTCTGCCACATTCCAGGGAGAAAAACTAGACGTAGTTGATAGCTTCCGCTATCTAGGTCACCAAGTTAGTAGCAGGGGAGGGTGCACTGAAAGTGTAGCTGCTAGAATAAGAATAGCCTGGGCAAAAGTTCAGAGAGCTCTTACCTCTTGCTCAGAGTAAAAGGTAGACTGTATGATGCATGTGTACGAACAGCCATGCTAAATGGCAGTGAAACATGGGCCGTGATTGCTGAGGACATGCGTAAGCTCCCAAGGAATGAAGCCAGTATGCTTCGATGGATGTATAATGTCAGTGTGCATAGTCGACAGAGTGTAAGTATCTTGAGAGAAAAGTTGAACCTAAGAAGCATCAGTTGTGGTGTGCAAGAGAGACGAGTGCGCTGGCATGGTCATGTGGCGAGAATGGATGAGGATACATGTGTGAAAAAGTGCCACACCCTAGCGATTGAGGGAACCTGTGGAAGATGTAGACCCAGGAAGATCTGGGATGAGGTGGTGAAGCACGACCTTTGAACATTAGGCCTCACCGAGGCAATGTCTCATGACCGAGACTTTTGGAAATATACTGTGCATGAGAAGACCCGGCAAGCCAAGTGAGACCATAATCTGAGGCCTCTGCCAAGGGTGTAGCCAACCCACTTATGCGTATCTTTCCTTCACTGGACACTAAACTCTGCTTGCGAAAACCTGTTGAGGCAAGTAAAATTGAAATTGAACCAAATTCTACGACTGGCACCCATGCCAACCCCTCCTTCATTGGACACTAAACTCGGCTTGCGAAGACTTGTTGGGGCAAGTGAAATCGAAATCGTGATGGCACCTGTACCAGTGGAGCGCTAAGAGCACTGTCCGAGTGTGATCATTGCCAGAGCAGCTGTCTGGCTTCCGTGCCAGTGGCATGTAAAAAGCACCATTTGAGCGTGATCATTACCAGCTTCACCTTACTGGCACTTGTGCTTATATTTTTTTGAGGTCTTCACTGGAATATTCCACCAGTACTCCTTTTCATTATGAGTGGCCATGGGTTCTACAATACTGTGGTTTTTTTTTTTATTTCTTTGTCCTCAGGGGTTATCTTTTATGTATGTATGTATGTATGTATGTATGTGTATATATATCTATCTTTCTATCTATATCTATATCTATCTATCTATCTATCTATCTATCTATCTATCTATAAAGGTAGTTAATGCTAAAGCATGGTTTAACTACAAACAAATACCGTGTGAAAAAATAATGATATTAGTCAATGACTAATATCATTTTCATTTTTCCTGGCAAATCCAGAAAAGTCTGTTGGTTCTATATTGATTTCATCATCAGTAAAGTTATTAGCACATAATTTTTTCTCACCACATTCATTTCTGGTTCGCTTTTCAATGCTCCATACGTTAAATATGTTAACATTAACTTATTTATAGTTTTTCATTGTAAATGGCCTTTTTGAATTATTAAATATACTTAGTGTTAAGGAAATAGCTGAATATGTGATCTATATTATAAGATACATTTTCTTTAATGATTTAGTTACGAGTGGAAGTGCAGTACACATGATACTCTACAAGACCTCTGAAACTGATGGGACGAAGGGAAAAAGTTGAATAGGGATCTGACTGAATGTTTTAAAGACACCCAAGGGCAGGTCGTTCGTCGTTTAACGTCCGCTTTCCATGCTAGCATGGGTTGGACGATTTGACTGAGGATTGGTGGATCAAGAGGCGACACCAGGCCCCAATCTGATTTGGCAGAATTTCTACAGCTGGATGCCCTTCCTAACGCCAACCACTCCAAGAGTGTAGTGGGTGCTTTTATGTGCCACCGGCACGAGGGCCAGTCAGGCGGGTACTGGCAACAGCCACGCTCGAAATGGTGTGTTTTACATGCCACCTGCGTGAAACTGGATGACAGATTAACTTTACTATTCAAGAACAGGAATGTCACCCCATCCTCACTTCTCCTTAGCAAATTTCAACTACAAGGCTCTGGTTGACCTAAGATCTTGGTAAGAAACACTCACACAAGGTACTGTACATTAATATTGAATCCTCAACCCATGAAATGAAAATGAACTTGAAAGTATGCTTGTAGGACTATAGACTTATTCTGATGGATATAATTATTAAAAACAGCTTTTGCTATGACTGAAGTATGCAATGTGTAAATCACAACAACTATCACAGTTTGTACAGATGAAAGATAAAAATCTACGTTATGACCTATAAACAGAATTAATGTCTATGTAATTGTACACATACAGACCCTTGTACCTACACACACATAGGCGAATCCTGTATCATAGGTGGCAAACTCTCAGATCCAATTCTCAGACACTACTATCTTGCTTGCTAATGTTCTTGAGAATGGCATGGTCATCAGAAATACCATTGCCCTCTCTCATTCTCTGAAATCAATAGGGCTGATCAAACATTGATATATATATACCTTTGATCATAGAAAGTAAAGTAATTGATTATTTATTGCAGTATTATACGGAGCATATAAACACATTCTCTCTTGTACATCACACACACACACACACACATACGAACACACACGCACACACCTACGAACACACACATGCATGCGCACACACGCACACACACACACACACACATACACACACTCATAGAAGCCAGTGATAGAGCCTTTACACAATCACTTAACCTGTTAGAAATGCCAGTCAAATTTCTCTTCATTAAAAAAAGATGTGATGGTCATGGCTGGAACACTTTGATCATAGACCTGCTCAATCATGGCTGGCTTGGAGCTAAACAACAACACAATCATATCATCACTTTAACCACCTGGTCATAGTTACCTATCAAATAGTCTGGCAAAATCCCAACAGTAACCTCGTCTCTCATCAAAACTAAAATTATCCAAACATATTCATTCAATCAATAACTAATATAAGAGAAATCAGATGGAGCGTGCCAGATTATAGGCTGATGCAGGCATGTAATGCAGTACGGTGGATGACAACTTTCATAAAAGAAGTGCCAAGTGCTTCCAAACCAAGCGACCTAGGGAAAAAAAGGACAAAGGGATGAATAAAATTCTGAAGATGCTGAACCCACAAAGGAGATGGCAAAAGTTTGCAACAAATGGTGACAGGTAGTGCAGGAGAAGGCTTGCCCATCTGTTCAAACATGGGATGTATAACAAATTTATATAAACAGGTGAGGTTTGGCAACAGGAAGAGCATTTGTTTATAGAAAATTTGCCTCAACAAATTCCATTTGATTCATGCAAGCATGGAAAAGCGGACATTAAATGATGATAATGATGATGTATATATATATATATATATATATATATATATATATATATTCGTCTTCTGGAGTCAACAACTATTGAAAAGGTTGCAAGATGTGACGAAAATTTTAGAGAAATAAATAAGTAAATGAGTGGAAATTTTACCGTTGAGTGTGTTAAATTATAAGGCACTAAAAGAGAATGACTTGGCCCAGACACAACAGTATATATATATATATATATATATATATATATATACACACATACATACACTGCCAGAGCAGCGGTCTGGCTTCTGTGCTGGTGGCATGTAAAAAACACCATTTGAGCATGATCGTTACCAGCACTTGTGTCGGTGGCATGTGAACAAAACATTATATATATATAAGTATATTATATATATATGTACAGTATATATGTATATTATATATATATATGTATTGGGTATTATGGATGAGCAGCTAGAAGAAAACTTCTCCTTCAACCAATTAATATCATGGAAAGAAAGAAATAGGCTAAGGAGATGTCAGAAAAATCTAGTTCATTTTGAGATAGAGTGATTTTCTCAGATGAATCCAGATTTGCATTATTTTCAGAGAGTAGATTTATTTGGGTCTGGAGGCTTCCCAATCAAGAATTTGATTTGAAATGACTCCAACCAACTGTGAAACATGGTGGTATCTCTGTAATGGTTGGGGGAGCTGTTCTGAGCTGATCAAATGCGTTAGAGCCATAAATTCTGAAAAATACATCGAAATACTTAAGCAAGGACTACTTTCGATGTATTCACACGATAACATAACGAAAAATTAGTATTTTATTCATGGAAGATGGGGCTCCATGCCACACACCGAAAAGGAATCAACAATGACTGACTGAAAATGAGATCAAAAAGCTTCCTTGGCCGAGCCAATCTCCTGACATGAACCCAATTGAAAATCAAATCTTTGGAGAATACTAGATAGAGCTATACGAAAAACTCGACAGAAACCCAAATCTAAAGGCGGCGAGCTGGCAGAAACATTAGCACACTGGGCGAAATGCTCACTGTTATTTCGTCTGCTGTTACGTTCTGAGTTCAAATTCCGCCGAGGTCGACTTTGCCTTTCATCCTTTCAGGGTCAATAAATAGAGTATCAGTTATGCACTGGAGTCGATGTAATCGACTTAATGCCTTTGTCTGTCCATGTTTGTTCCCTCTATGTTTAGCCCCTTGTGGGCAATAAAGAAATATGAAACTTAAATCTAAAAGTGAATTGTTTCGATTGTTGCGTGAAAAGTGGGCAGAAATTCCACAAGAGACAATCACAAAGCTCATCAGTTCAATACCAAAAAGAGTTTCTGAATTAAAAACTGCAAAGGGCATGTCAACTAAATACTAAAGTATGTAGTCCTACCTATTGATTACATTTCAATTGTTCACTTTGCAAATCAAATAAAAGATTTTGAAAATTAATGGTGTCTATTTACTTTCTGCATGTCTGTGTATATATAAAATTGCAATGTACCTAGAGTTCGTTTACATTTGTGTGATCTTCAGTTATCATCAGGTGTCTCATTTATTTTAAACTGAGAACAGTAATTACCACTGTACTAATGGATAAATAGGTTGCTACCATTAATTTAGGTTCAAAGATTTTTCATATCTAGGAATAAGATATTTGATGATAATCTGAGATCAATCCTATGGCAACATAATGTAGATATAAATATTATAAATATGCACGGTAAAAATAAGGTTAATAGTTCAGAAAATCAAAATCTTATGACAACTAATGTTAGACATTTGGATATTTAACTTATCAATTTTCTTTTGCATTTTTTTTTTTTTCATATTGTTGACTTAAAACAACCCTCCTTGTCTTATCGCAAACAATATCAACATAATTGTGATACGTCCACAGGACAAAAGTCATTTTGCACACAGAATTATTCTATTAAGATAATTATTATCTGAATGCATACACTTATTCAACTCCTCTTTAAATTGAATTTAGATTCATCATGATTTCTCATCAATGAATTACACAAAACTTTAACAAAAAGTATATTTGAAAAGCCAGCTCATTAAAGGGAAAAATTTATATTTTTGTTTAAATTGGATCTTTTATCCATATTTTCCTTGTGGTTGTTTGTTTAATAAAACATCAGTACTGCACAAGTTATTAGTTTTTTTTTTCCTTTTTTTTTTTCCAGATATTTATGAATCCTACCAAGATCTACTTTGCCTTTTATCCTTCTAGGTGGAGATGGATTTAAACCTAGTATGGCCTTTGTGCAAACAGGTTTTGGGGTCCCTTAAAATTTTACTAATTCAAAATGTAAGATAATACAGAGGGCCACATTAAATCTAGGGATCCCAAACAGTTTGAAGAGGCCACAAAATTTAAAAAAGCTTTGATAGATTCAGAGGGACTCAGTTAAATTTAATGGCTTTTTTAAATCTAAAAGGGCCCAATAAATCAAAAGAGAGCTCAATAATATTAAAAGAACTCTATTGGATTAAAAAAAAATTTAAAAACTTCAAGTTTTAAGCTTCTCTGAATAAAAGGATACCCACTCCTGTGCTGTGACCCATATTGGCTCATACCATGCTTCTAGGGTCAGTGAAATAAGTAGTGTAATAATCAAGTATTAGGGTTGATTTACAATCCTATAATATTTTCTGGATGCAATGGAATTATAACAGAAAACCAGATCCAATTAGAAACAGAAGCAAATTGACCAGGTTGATAAAGTAAGAAATGGAAGTGTCTAAGCCACTGAGGATGCTTTCTTTGTCTCACATTTCTGAATAGGATATTATATTCTACAATGTACAGGGAATTTTATTTTACATTGTTTCAATTCATTTACTTGTATGGAATAATAGTTATCAGTTCCTTTTCAGGAGTCATCAGCTCCTTTTCATCTGCCAAATACTACAGAAATTTCAACCAATGATGGAGTTTATAGCTGGTTGCCTGATCTACATAAACATATAGAATAATATAGTCACAGATGTACAAAAGGCAGGCTGGGATGTCTTTGATTATAGACATATACAAAACTAAACAACTAAAGAAACAGAAGCTAATCATAAATGACCCCATGGACCACTGCAATTATGATTCTTTAAAGAACTAAGTTACATCATAATATTACATAATTATGAATAATCTAATGGATAAAGTGTGAATCTCTCAGCTCAAGAATCACAAGTTCATATTGCCAATGATGATGATGTAATAAATCTTGATTGCACAAGCTTTTCCTATTTGAGGCTTCAAAGTCAGCATTTTGCACCAACAAAACACAATATAATCAATGAGGGAACCTTTCAGTGATTGCTCAATCAAGTCAGACATTTACCTCCCATGGACAAATAACCCCTCCAAGAACAATTACCCCTGAGGACAACAGATGATGATTTAGAGCTTCTTAATATATTAGAGAGGGGAGTAATTAACTGGTGGTGGGGGTAATTGTCCTATGGGGGCTAATTGTCCTAGTGGGGTAAATGCCATGATATGGCTCAATCTGCTAGAAACAACAACCAAATTTCTCTCAAATAGATATCCTACATTGGATAATGTAGTCCTAGATACACTGTCAGGATGGCTATGGATGGGATACATTTGATCACAGACAGTCCTGCTTATTCAGGTCTATAATATGTCTCACTAATTGATTAATTCTAGTTTCACGAATCTTTTCGTATGTCAGCAAATGTACCATTTGTTCTTCTAATATAAGAGTGAACAAGTTCTAAGTGGCCATGAATGATGGCTGGGTATATGTAGCTGATGAAGCATAATGAAATAGAAACACATGCATCCTACAGTCCAGTGACATCATTCAAGTAGTGTGTTTATATCCATGTCTATAAGAAGAGTTCATGTGGCATAGAGCCTTTCCATACTTGAATGTACATGAATATGTTAAATATGATTGTGCATAATTCTGTCACTGTCTTTACATATATCACAACTGAAAGGATTCAATTTCCAGTTCTCTGAGTACTGGAAATCAGAGCTTTTCAGTTATAATGTATTAAAGACTACTCTACACTTGTACTGAGTCCTGTAATTTATCACTTCTAGTGAATCAACATATATATATATCTTTTACTTGTCTCAGTCAGTGGACTATGGCCATGCTAGGACACCACCTTCAAGGGTTTAGTTGAACAAATCAACCCTAGTACTTATTTTTCAAAGCTGGGTATTTATTCTATCAGTTTCTTTTTGCCAAACCACTAAATTATGGGGATGTAAACAAACCACCAGTTGTTTAGTAGTGGGGACAAACACAAAGACACACACACAAACAAAACATATAAAATAAGTTTTTTTCAGTTTCTATCTACCAAATCCACTCGCAAGGTTTTGGTCAGCCTGGGGCTATAGTATAAGACATTTGCCCAAGGTGCCATGCAGTAGCAGTGAACCTGAAACCAAACTTCTTACCACACGGCACATGTGATATATATATATATAAACCGGCATTTAAGTGAATTGATAAGGGTATGAAGTATGGGAGGAAAGGAGGGGCAAGCATGTTCTTGTAGAAGAGCTACATGTTACTCACCTTTAGGAGAGGGAGGGAGATAGTTTACAGTGAGGATGAGAGAGAGAGAGAGAAAGAGGATGCGGTTGTGTAGGCCATATGAGTGGGAGAGAGAGAAAGGCAAGTGTAGTGCATGTGAGAAGAGGATTTGGAGGTTTAGTGGGGGAGAATTGATGAATCACTAACATGTGGGTGAGGAGAACAATAATTAATGAATGACGATTAGCTAACAGGTGAGATGGTTCCAGGTAGCAAGAAAAATAGTGGGAAAGGGGATACAAAGAAAGAGATGGTGGGAGGGATGATGTTTGAAGGAGATTGGGTGAGGTACTCATTTGTGCATAAACATGCAACACTGCTTCCAAAAATCAATTTTTCAGAGGTGAGCAGGTTTCTTGGGAGCCTCATATTGCCAGACAACCCAGTCCTTTGTCATTTGCTCTGTAAGGTTTAGAATCCTATGATCAGCCTTCGCTACTTTGTCCCATGTCTTCCTGGGGCTCTCTCTTCCACAAGCTCCAGCCATATATAGAGATCAACACTTCTATAAACAGCTATCTACATCCATATGCATTACACATCAATACCAGCACAATCTTCTTTCTTGCATACTACATCTGATTCCCTTTATCTTCAGATTTTCTCTCTGTACATTTATACTGTTAATTATTCACACTTACATTGCACATTCAAGAAGCATGCCCAGTTCATTTCTCTCAAGTCTTCTGTGATCAAGGACCATGTCTCACTACCATGCAGTATTGCAGTTCTAACACAAGCATCATACAGTCTGCCCTTCACTCTACGGTAAAAGATCTTTGATGCCAACAGCTGTAGTAGCTTGCTGAACTTTCTCCAGCCTGTTCTCATTCTGGCTACTATACTTTCAGAGCAGCAATCTCCCTTTCTAATTACATCTAGGTAACAAAAGCTATCAACTACATTTAGTGAGCCACTCTGGCGTTCAAGAGCATCCATTTCCAGTGTATTCATAGTACATACTGCTCCAAATGCTACTAACAAATATGAAGGTCGTGTTCTCATATGTATGTGCATGTGTATGTGTGCGTGCATGCATGCATTGTATAAAACTCAGATATGTCTTGGTCAAAATTGGCCCAGGCCATGTGTAACTTAAGAGCACTCGCTGAAAGAATCTATTAAATCATTTTAAAGTGAAGTTTTGTGTCATCATATCCCATAGGTTCTCAAAGTGGGCACTACTGCCCCCCAGTGGGTATTGATACGTCAGGGTGGGCACTGGTGCTTAAGGGGGCAGTAGAGAAAAAGGAGGCACTGGGAGGAAGGCAGTGGATTGGGGGATGCTATGAATTTATCATAATATTATAGTATTGTATACAAATTATATATTATATTAAATATCAAATGATTCATAGTATATATAAATTATTAAAATATATAATATTTATTGATACATAAAAATAGGGGTGGGAGCACTGAGAGTATTATGTGGCCATGAGTGGGGCAGTGGCCCAAAAAAAAGTTTGAGAACCTCTGTCATAGCCCTTACAAGTAGGAAGTTATTGTTGAGAGATCTATCCAGGTATAGGTGGGCTGTTGTGGATCCCTTGAAGGTTATGGGATCTTTCTGAGGTTTGATTTATTAACTTTTAATAGAGGAGAGCTGTTTGAAGGAAGGTAATTATGTTGCAAAGTGGTTGTGTTGTCAGCCTAATTTGTTCAGAGGGTGCATGGCATTGGATCCCAGTCTTGGATACTTGTTAAGGTTATTTGGGTAATACTGGTGATATATTCTCAACATTGTGAAAATGATGTGGTGCTCCTGGTAATGTTAGAGAGAAAAGAGTTTCAGTGTTTTCATTTTACTGTGCTTGATGACATTTGAACTATTGTATACACTAAGAAGGCAAGTGGGCCCAATACAGATCTTTACAGAAACACTACTGGTGACTTTCGTTTTGGCTTGACTGGGCACCATCAATCACAGTATGTTGGGTTCTGCTCATCAGGAAACACTTAGTCCTGTACAGCAGCTTTTCAAAGATTACAATGTTGGATAGTTTTAACAATAAGATGTGGTCACCTTTGTTAAAGGCTTTGCTGAAGTCAAGATATATATAACCATCAGTTTTGAACTTTCTTCTAAAGCTTTTAGGATGTCATCAAATTGGTGCAAAGCTGTGTTAGGTAGTCCCTGCCACAATAAAAAGCCATGTGGGTTAGAATTTAGGAGATTGTTACTCTTCAGGAAGCCAATTATTCTTGGTCTCACCACCCTTTCAAGTACTTTGATGAAATGAGAGAAGAGTGAGATTGGGCAATAGTTAATTGCAAGAGATCTATTTCTTGGGATAAGAAATGCCTGAGTCTAATGATTTTCTCTAGAAGTTAATTAGAAGGGATGCATGCTGGTGTCTACATTCCTTCAGGACACTAACAGAGAATCTATTAGGGCCTACTGTAAAGTAAGGCTTGATTTCATTTATTGCTGCAATGATGTCTAAGGCCCTGAAAATTATGCCAGAGATATGTTGGTGGTTGACTTCATGGAAACAGTCTAAATCAAACCAGTGGGATTACCAAAGACAGGGGCAATATTGTTTATGCAAGATCCCTGTCATTTCTGGCAAATCTATCAGATCCCTATCTTTCTGGCAAATGGGTGAGACAGCAGTCCTATGTTTGTTGGCAAACAAATAGTAGTATAATAAAAACATAGGCTATTTCTAAGACTGTAATTAAATAAAAACCACTTCTTCTGGTTACTTTCATGCTGTTGCTATTTAGCGCTATGTCAGTCTTGATTGGAAAGAACTATGATCAAAGGCAATCCTTATTTTTTTATTTTTACCAAACATAATATAAGATTCAGTGTATTGTTGTGTAGCTCAAGATCAGTTTTGATCAAGCAGACCTATGGTGAAAGACAACCCATTTGTCATACCCATTGCCTTTTAGTCAGGGTATCTAACACAAAATTATCCAAAGTATTCTTCTGTCACTCGTTGGCTGTTTGGCCCCTGTCAACTCTGACCAAACTGATCTATCAGCAAAGGCATTCTAGTCATGATCACCACAACTTTTTTTTATCAATTTTTTTTAAAAAAGACAATGGGGTATGATTTGAGAGAAATTTGGCAACTTTTTGAAGCAAGTTGCGTGACAGGATATATGCTCCTTGGTACAACTAAATATCACATTTCATTATTCCATGCACTGAACCTGGATTGTTATATGTTTTTTTTTTCTCAATTACAATATGATATGGGTGATAATTAATCAATCTTATGATCATATGAACTGAGAGACTATAATTTTCTAATGATATTTAATTTTGAATGAGAATGACACTCTAAACAATATATAAACAAAATAAGAGTACTGAAAAATAATGATTATGTATGGATTCTATATAATTGCTTCGAATTAGTAGCTTTCAAGAACAAAATTATATGGTGTAGCAAGCTTTTTGTAGTTCTTATTTTTCCTATCCTTCTACTTCACTGCTGCTGCCACTAGTATTATACATCACTAAAATCAAGTCAAAAACTGTTATATTTTCTTTGTGGTTTCTTTTTTTTTTGCCAGTCTCACACAGATACTATGAAAGATAAATTAGAATAGATAATTTGGGAACTCAGAAAGTTAAGTTTGTTGGTGAATGGAAAAGGAGGTAAATATTTCTTGGTATTAAAACAAACTAAAGTTAAATTGAGCTGATAATGTTTCAAGATGATTGGTTCAACTGTAGAGCTCAGAATAAAGTATTGTGACCTAAAACTACATCAAAACATCTGCTGCAGATTTGAGCTTATAAACTGGTACTCCAATGCCTTACTTCACAATTATACCTGTTTCTTATGATATATATCATCATTATTTAATATCCACTTTTTATGCTGGCATGGGTTAGACGGTTTGACTCAAAATGGCAAGTCAGAGAGCTGCACCACAATCTGGTCAGACTTTGGTTTGGTTTCTAAGACTGGATGCCTACCCTTCCTAACACCAACTACTCTGAGAGTGTAGTGAGTGTCTTTTACCAGCATGGGTGCTTTTATGTGTCACCAGCAAGGATGCTTTTACATGTCACCAGCATGGGTGCTTTTACATGTCACTGGCATTAGTCACAACTCTGATTTCACTTGGCTTGACGAGTTTTCTCAGCAAATTGCCAAAGGACATGATCACTTGTCATCACTTCCATGAGACCCCACATTTGAAGATCATACTTCATCACCTTGTCTAATTTTCCCCTCAAGATGCTTACATTCTGTTGTACATGCACATCCAGCAGAGCATACTAAATTCATTTCTTTCATGCCTTTGCATGTCCTCTGTAGTCATAGCCCATGTTTCATTGCCATGTAGCATGGCTGTTCACATACAGGCATCATACAATCTGCCTTTCTCTCTGCGGGAAAAGCCCTCTGTTACCAACAAAAGTAGAAGCTTTCTGAACTTTGCTCAGCCGTATTTTTATTCAACAGCTACACTCTTGGAGCATCCACCCCCACTGCTGACTTGATCACCTGGATAACGAAAGCTATCAATTACTTCTAGGTACCCCCACTGGCATTTAATGAAGTCTATTTTCTGTATATTTCTAGTATTTATTGTACCTGTGCATCTGCCACACACAAAGACTATTTTCCCTGTTAACCTTCCTCTGATATAGCTGCAGCTCTTATGCGTCCATAGCTTACACTGGGTACACCTTATAAAGTGTCTACCTATACTTTTTCTACATATTGAGCAGAGCTATCTACTTGAAGGGATTTGTGATTTGTCTGCTTTCCTACTTACTAAGACTTTGGTTTTCACTAAATTAACTCTGAGGCCCATTGATTCCAAACCCTGCTTTTATTACTAAAATTTTTCTCCACTTCTGGTGGTGATTCAGATATAAGAACAAGCTCATCAGTATAAAGGAGCTCCCAAGGGTAACCTGACTTAAATTTCTATGTTATTGCCTAGAGCATTATGAAGAACAAGGGGGCTGAGGACTGGTCCTTGATGGACTACTTGCACACTAAATTCACTATACCCATTGCCAACCCTCACCTTACTGACAGCCTCCCTGTGCATAGCTTGTACAGCTCTCACCAGCTACTCCACTATCCCTAATTTCTGCAATGGCCACCAGATAAGGGAGTGGGGGACCCTGTCAAATGCTTTTTCTATGTCAGCATATCATCGTTGACTCTACTAGCATTGACCCACGTATGAATGGTGCTTATTGCATGTCACTAGCATGGATGCCAGTCAGGCGGCACTGGCATCGGCCACAACGATAATTTCCATTTTGATTTCAATTTGATTGAGATTCTGACTGTGATTTTGATTATACTTGACTCAGTATGTCTTTTCAAGCACGGTGTGTTGCCCGACGATTCAAAATACATACATACACATACACACGTGTGTATCATTGTTTTTGACACAAATTTTGTATGACTGGATGCCTTTCCAGTAGCCAACCCTCACCTGTTTTCAAGTAATATTTCTCCATGGTCAGACAGGTTTTTGCAGAAAATTGGAAACGAATGCTACTCATTTAAAGCAGTCACATGATATAAAGACAAGGAAACACAAAAATACACTCACATTCACAAACACACACACACACATACATATATATATATATATATATATATATATATATATATATATATATTCATTCATTTATTTGTTTCAGTCATTTGACTGCAGCCATGCTGGAGCACCGCCTTTAGTCGAACAAACCGACCCCAAGACTTATTCTTTGTAAGCCAAGTACTTATTCTGTTGGTCTCTTTTGCCAAACTGCTAAGTTACAGGGACATAAACATGCCAACATTGGTTGTCAAGCAATGGTGGTGGAGAC
>NC_068983.1:143563336-143567124 GCF_001194135.2 Octopus bimaculoides | reverse complement strand
TATATATATACATATGTAAAAAGTCACTCCTGCACATATACGATGGGCTTCTTTCAGTTTCTCTCTGCCAAAACCACTCACAAGGCTTTGGTCGGTCTGAGGTTATAGTAGAAGACACTTGCCCAGGTGCCACGCAGTGGGACTGAACCCAAAAGCTAATACCTTACAATATTGGTTCTTACATTCTGAGTTCAAATCCCACCAAAGTCAGCATTGCTTCTTATTCTTCAAGGTTTGATAAAATAATGTAACAATTGGTGGATTTCTTACAGCATTGAATAAAATGCTTTGCTGTATTTTACTTGGTTCTTTATGATTTGAGTGCTCAGGTAAGTGTAAACTTGTTTGCATCTCTGACAAGTTGGTATCTTGTAATACATATCTGGACGGCAAAGAAAACTTCCTTTGTATTTTACCATGAAAATTCCTTAACAAGAACTGTGTTTGTTAAGAATATCATCAAAAGCAGTTTGTCACCTTGATATCGCAAAATGGATAAATTGACAAGAATACATCCACTAATTTGTGTAATAATACTATTACTAACCAACAATTCATCTTTAGTATTACTACTTTTACACCTGAAGAGTTCGCTACTTAACCATTTCTTTTTACAGCTGTTGGTTTATTTCTATCTATCCAGCAAGTTTCGATGCTCGTCCTTCCGATATATCTACTAATAGAAATGTTTATTTTCCTCTCTCAACCACAATTATAAAATAATACTATCCCCTATTTCAGCCTCTTCTTCACATCTTTTATTGATATATTTACATACGTTGATATATTTATATTTGAAGAAAAAAAAATAGAAAAAGACAATTTTTCAGTATTCAGGCTAAATCCAGTTTTTTAATTAATCCTAAGATTGCTGTTTGTATGAAAATATTTTATACACGATATTGTAACGAAAGAGAGAGAGAGAGAATAAGCTCAATTCCTACGAATGGTAAATGATATTCATATGAACTTTTGTCGCCCACCCCAAACACATCTCTCGCACTCTTTCTCAGACGAGTATTTCGAAAGTCTCCAACAACGACAGTTTAATCTCAACACACGTGTGAAAGAAACAGCGTTACAAGAATGAGGGGAGAAATATTTTCTGCTGAAACAGCAAAGTAAAAATATATCCCAATAAAATGGTTATTAAAATACTCTCCCCATCGTGACATGTTCTATATGTGTAAGGGTTATAGTTAGAGGGTGCTTTCCCATTCGATCTACCCAACGAAATATTTGCTAGAATCATATGATTCCGATTATACAAAGACTTTGCAGAAATTAGGAAAGAAATAAAGCAAACATTATTAAAGGTAAATTGATTCGCTGTTTAATGGAAAGAAAAAAAAAGCGAAAGTTTCCATTTACGAAAAAGTTTTATAGAAATACTAATCTTAAACATAGGCATAAGACTTTAGAAGTGTGGGGAATGGGGACACGAGATTGTGTGACGTCTATGCCTTTTCTGAAGGACAATGTAACGTAAGTGAACCATGGAGTGCATATTATAAGAGAAAGTTCGTTACATTACCGAAAATAACACAATATGTGAAAAATTTCATCGTTATTTTAGTGTCTTATAATTCATCTAAATAGTTAAAACAATTGACTCACACATATCTGTGTGTGTCAGTTACGGGATGGTGAAACCTGGATTTGCTCTTTTCGCAGACATACATAAACTTAAGAATTCTAATATGACTTTACTCCTTACATTTTAGATAACCCACCATACACACACACATATACATTAAAGTTAGGTAAGGCCGGTTTATGTATGTATATATATATGTGTGAGTGTGTGTTGAATAAAGTTAATACAGCCTGGTTTTCACGTTTTTCATTATGGTATTATGAAATAACATAATAAAAATGTGAAAACCAGACTGTTTTAACTTTATTCAACTAATATATTATTCTATACACAGTCACACAAATTCGAAACTATATATATATATATATATATATATATATATATATATATATATATATATATATATCAAAACTATTTAATTCTAAACATACACAGTGATGTTAAATATATCAATAATGATTGCTAACTTTCACATTATGTTATATAACCTGAAAACTATATTCATTATTGAGTTTTCAGGTTAATTTACCGTGCAAAACATTCACTCACGAAGATCGAAAGAGCAAAAAAAAAATCTTTTTTAAATGGGTTACTCGTTCTAAATTGTTCTCTCCTTCTGTAAGTAAGCCCAGTCATACCGGTGTTTGAGTGACGTGCCTTCATATTATTCGTGGGTTATAAGGATAGAAATATCATCTTTATCGTAGCCATTGTCTTCATTATTAACATCATCTTAGTTTAGAGTAAAATGCTAAATAAAGAAAAGTAAATCATATAGCGAATAACGAGCATATATTTCGTCGCCCCATTTAATACCGCCATCTGATCCTAAGAGTACTTTTGAGTTCACTGTGTTGCGAAGTATTTGGACTAGGTCTCTGGCTTAAGGATAACGAGGTATTCTCATGCGCTGCTTCTTACAGCCTATTTAATCACGTAGTGTATGTTTGCGAGAGGGTACAGTCTGAACTGCCTCTCCAACGGGTGTTCATCACCCGACACAACAGAATTCCGAAAAGCTGCCCTATTTGCTGACAGGCCCAGGCGTGGCATCGGACTCCCAGGTGGGTTACTGACAAAGATCATGGTTAACAGCAAACCATGAGTCGTGGTTTCTTTTTTTTATACACAACCTGTGTCGGAGATCCTGCAAAGGTCATGGGCTCCGCCCTTCCTACTTTCACTAAATCATAAAACACAACCCAAGAGAAAAGTGCAGTCGCCTGTCTGGCCTACTTTTACTTAATTTGTAGCGAATACATAATCCAACAACTCAATTCTGTTTGACGCTAAAAATTGGATTTATAAAAAATCATAACAGTTTGGATTTCCACTTTAAAAAGTTTCGAATTTTTATGAATATTAAATTATTTCAAAGTTAATCCATCTAATGCAATTGTTTTATTTTACATTTTCCTTTTTGAGATGAAACACGAAGTAATCAGATGAAAGTTGATAAACAACCTTTGTTACAGCTGATTGACAACAACACTAATTATCAGCAGTTAATGAAAAGAAGAGAGAGGGACACAAAAAGGCCTGAAATTAAAACGTACAAACATGCCTTGTTATCAATTTAATTTCGTGTTATCCTAGAGAAAATTTGAAAATTATTAATACATATCTTAATCGGAGAATAACGAAGGCAACAGATCGGTCTTTATAGGAATTTGAAAATTGTAACCGAGCTTAAACTGAATGCCGGCAGTTGCCGATAATCTGTTGCGTATAGAAACAATTCTATGTTAGCAACATCAGAAAAAAACTCATGTCTACAACTACTTCGATTTAAAGTTATATATATATATGTATATATTTGGATAATTAAAAAAAAAGGTTGAGCATTAGTTGAATAGGATAGACAGATAATGTAATGAAATAACGATGGTAAAAAAAATTAATCTGCAAGTACCAATTATGATTTAATTGCTCCAAGGGCACACAAGACACAAAACATTAGTGATGTACAATGTAATAAAACACTGAATACAAGATAGACAAGGAAACATAGAAACCGGGTTTAAATGACACACGTGTACTTATGTATGCATGTATTATGTACGCGTTACACGTGTGTAAGCATATATATAGATAGATAGATATGTGTGTAAACGTTATATACATATATACACATTCATATATATATATATATATATATATATATATAGATAGATAGATAGATAGATAGATA
>NC_068983.1:143562564-143563296 GCF_001194135.2 Octopus bimaculoides | reverse complement strand
TATATATATATATATATATATCAAAAAAATATTCTATGTATATACACATAAACAGAAGATTATGTCTAATTATTGTAAGGGAGGCAAGCAAGAAACTAGGGTGCCATTACTTGAGAGAACACTTTAACTGACGTGTCACTTAAGCGAAGAGTTTTTTTTTTACTTTTTTTTCTCTAGGTGCGTTAGGAAAATATTTACCAGTAACTCCGGACTTTTTAGCATGTTTCGGCTGTTCGTTGTTATTCTGCGTCTTCTTTTTCGTTTTACTCATTCCGATTGTGTAGAAATGACTTTACTTAAGATGGAAAAAGATATTGTGTAGTTTCGTTTCTGTGATTTTTATCAACAGATAAGGCTGTTTGCGAGAGCCGCTTCTGAGAGAGTGACAGACCAGTTAGCAGCCGCTCCAACGTGTAACATAGCCGGTAAACTACTACACATTGTTCCTTCTGTTAAAAACTGACTAGACAGAAATTGCTTACACACATATTTCTGGGGGTTTTTTTCTGTTTTTTTTTTACATCTGGTATACTTTCATTTGGAATCTTTAAATATGAGTATGCTATATATATATTATTAGCAAAATGTTATTTTAGTGAGATATTATATAATAGATGTGTAAAACTTATATTTATGGCATTTGTTATGAATAAAATTGCCTGTAATAGGACACTGGAAGATATGTTTAATATACATACATTTATGTGGTTGAATATGTTCAGATAACATACA
>NC_068983.1:143551928-143562422 GCF_001194135.2 Octopus bimaculoides | reverse complement strand
ATACACATATATATACATACACGCACTTTCTTATGAGAATGTTTCTCTTTATTAATTATTTTGTTGATTAAGTTATAAGAATCACTTTCTTTGTCCACAGTCGCCAGTTTTGATGTTTTGTCACGGACCCTTTGACCATAGATGTTTTATACTCTGTTTTACTTGTTTATAGCATTGTAATTTGATGTTATTTTGTGGTTGCAATAAAAGATTGTTTTAAATATACGTTCGTGTTACACTTATAAATGTACATATGAATTGCATATTATCTATGCATGTATTCATATAAGTACGGCTATTGCTATCAAGTTTGATTTAGTACCAACATGCACCATGCTTTCTTTTAGCAGTTTTAGGTGCCCATATAGTCGCGAGCAGACACAAGCACCGTCTCGACATCACACCCTTGAGTCGATGGATGAACCGGGATAAGGTGTATTGGCAGTCGTTAGAAAGCTCTGATTTCAAATCCTGCCGAAGTCACTTTTGCCATTCCTTCGGATCGATAAATAAAGTATCCATGCCAGACGGTGCATTGGCGGAATTGCTAGAACGTCCTACGAAGTACCTTGCAGAATTAATTTCAGTACTTTACGTTTTTTGTCCCCCGTAGCAACACCGGTACCAAAATCTATCAGTCCTGCCTTTCTCTTTCTTGGTCAACATGGAATCAAGCACAGGCTAGTCTCTTGAATAGTTTAATCTGATAGTATAGGAAGGTGTTGGAGCCACTGACTGGCATAGCAGCATTAGTATCAACTGTTACAAGTGCAAAGATGATACACTTGAAGGAGAAATTGTAGAGGCATCTAATTATTGCACAAGGTTGATAAAGTTACAGAAAAGAGTAGTAGCCAGATTGATTGGGGAAAAAAAAACTAGCTTAGATGTGATACAGTTCAGCTTTGGATCTGGAAGAGGTGTGACTGCCGTAATCTTTCTAGTGAGCAACTGCAAAAGACCTTAGCTAGGAATAAGCCCCTATACCTTGTTTGTTTGAAGAAGGTGTTTGACCAATTTCTATGTAGTCTGATGGTCATTACAAAAGAAAAAAACAAGGTGAAACAAATGGCTTATGAGGGTTGTTCGAGCCATGCAAAAATACAGGTGAGAGTCAGCAATGAATTTAGCATGTGAATAGGGATCAATCAGGGCTTAGTCCTCAGCCTCTTCATGTTTAATAATGACCTCTAGGCCTCAACAGAGGAGTTTAAAACTGATTGTCCGTGGAAAGTCTTGTATTCAGAAGACTAATTATAGCTGAATTTGTTCAGGGTTTAGAGAATTCCAGACTTGGTATCAGAATCTAGAATCAAGAGGCCTTAAAGTAAATTTAGCAAAGACTAAAGTTTTAATTAGTAGGGAAGGAGACAAGATCCTGCTATCAGCAAGGAAACAGCCCTGTTCAATAAACAGAAAAGGAATAGATAGAAATTCTCTATAATGTTGCTAGTGTAACCTATTGATACACAAGAGTTATAGTGGAATTACAGGCAGGCTACTAGGGGAGATGAAATTCATATACATAGTTGTAGTAAGCACTAGAAGCACCCTTGTAATAGATGATCTCTAATACCTGGGTGGCTCTCAAGAAGTAGTTGATAGTATGTTACCTAGGCCACCTATGTAACAGTGGAGGTAGTTGTTTCAAAAACATAATAGCCAAAGTAAGAATGGAAATGGAGAAAATCAGGGAGTTTTTACTTCTGCTAGTAACAAAGTTTCTCTTTCAGAGTCAAGGCAGGCTATAATGTTTGTATGCAAAGTGTAATATTACACAATCGTGAAACATGGGCCTTGAATACAGAGTATTGGTGAAGACTAGAATGAAATGAAGTGAACAATGATGTTCTACTTAATGTGTAATATTAGTGTGTACAAATGATGGAGTACAAATGAGCTTAGTGTGTACAAATGATGGAGTACAAATGAGCTTAGAGAAAAAAATAATGTCAGAAATCAGTTGTGCACCAAAGGGAAGATTGTGTTGGTGATTAAAATTGTATAAAAAGAAATGTCATGCACTCATGGTTAATGGAACCAGCAGAAGTGAGAAACTCAGGGAGACATGTGGCAACATAGTAAAAACTTAAACTTGTCTTAAGATGCTGACCCACTCAAAAGAGATAATAAATGACCACGACATTGGCACAATACTGAAAGAAGATCTGCCCTCCAAAGTAACACAGCCATGTCAAAACATTGCTAGAAATAACAGTCAAAACATTGAAATATACACAAGCAAAGAAGTTAACATTAAAACATTTGCGAGCAAATTAAATATTTAAAAGTTACAAACAAACAAACCAACAGGAGTTGCTAGAAATAATAGCCAAAACATTACTTAAAACAGACATTTATTAGTTTAAAAAATTCAAGAACGAAAGTTTGCAATACACTCTAGGATTTTATAAAATACATTATCTTCTCCGTATCTCCTTCTCCTCCTTCTGTGCATGCACAACATCTTTGGTTATTATCGAAACAATTTTTTGCCATGGTGATATGTAAAATATTCACTTCTGATTGGCTAAAATACCCAAATTTTGCAAATTTTAAAGGCTAATAACTTTTTAATTATGGATTTATGGAAAAAATGAATTTCATTTTCATAATTAGTATACAAAACTTAATCCATATACCAAATTTGAAAACATTTGGAACAGAATTGTAAACAGTGATGAAAACCACAAATATCCCAATATTCTTCATGCTGATAGAAACGTATTTTTTGAAATGATACAAGGCTGGATCTTTGAAATGCGTGTAGAATCCATGGAAAGAAGAATCATACCTAGACCTGCAGTTGTACTTCATCTATCAACCCCTAACAACCCCTAAATGATGAAAGGTAAAGTTGAACTCAGAATGTAGGGAGTTGGAACAAATATCACAAAGCATTCAATTTGTTCTGCCAATCCATTATTGTTTTTAGAATGTTGCAGACGTTACCATAATAAAGTTCAGGTCATTATCAAATAACACAACTACTGAAACTATTTGCTGACTAAATCAGTTGATTTATATCTGATAGCAGCATCAGTACAGATAGCAATGTTGGTATTAATTGGATGTTGATGTGAACCAAATGATAGATATAACACCCTACTAAGACATAAGGGTAACATTTTAAGGTATGGGTGAAGTTGGTTTAAAGCTACATCCAGAAAATTTAAGTATTTATTATATAAACTCCAAAAGAACAAAAGTCCAAGTCAACCTTTGAAGGATTTGAATCTTCATAGAAACCCAGATGAGCATATAACCTCACCAAAAATAGAGTGCATACACTAATTGCCAGCAGAGGCAGAATATATTAATTGTCAATATAGATTGCCATATTAATGACAATATTAACTGACTTGACTTAACCTGTCTGATCATCATTGCAATGCAATACTGCAGATAGTTTTATATTGATTGTTTAGCATATATATTGTTATTGTTATTTTTAGAATTGTTGAATAGCACTGGGTTAGCTCTGATCAACCCAGAGCTGCATAACTGATCATACAAACCATCCCAGATATGCTTCCACTTAACAGAGAACCATATTGCACATGTAGTGGTTAATAATTTAGAGTGCAGTATTACAGTTTGGACATGTTTTTGCTCCAGTATGCAGTCTATATCTGATTGCTTGTTGTTGTTTAGCCCCAAGTCATTCTGTCTGAGTAGAGTTCTGATCAAAAACATCTGAGCAGTGACCATCCAATTTTGTTTTTAATTCTGATATATTTAAAATTATATCATGTAGTATGCGCTTCATTTTTAAAATGTTAAGAAGTGATTTGAGGGAGGTTTAGCAAGTTATTTTTTCCATCATTTGAGCGAGGTCGTTGCCAGTGCTGCTGGACTGGCTCCCGTGCAAGTGGCACGTAAAAAACACCTTTTTGAGTGTGGCCATTGCCAGTACCGTGTGACTGGCCCTCGTGCCGGTGGCACGTAAAAGCACCCACTACACTCTCGGAGTGGTTGGCGTTAGGAAGGGCATCCAGCTGTAGAAACTCTGCCAGATCAGATTGGAGCCTGGTGCAACCTTTTGGCTTGCCAATCCTCAGTCAAATCGTCCAACCCATGCCAGCATGGAAAGCGGATGTTAAACGATGATGATGATGATATATATATATATATATATATATATATATATATATATATATATATATATGTATATGTATATGTATTAATTAATTACAAAAGAAAAGGGACTTACATAATCACAATCACTGGATTCATCAAAGTTACACCACATTCTTTCTCACTCAAAGAGCACAATTCCATAGAGCAGAAACAACCGTAAACCAATGAATGTGATTATGTGACTCCTGTTCTTTGTTGTATATTTATAAATTGAAATTATGGTCTGTACTTATTTTCCAGTTTATATAGGAGTTTAGAGTGCATGCTGCCTTGCTGCCAGAGCTCAGAAATACCATGCACTATAAGTATACTAATTTTTAAAACTGGCTATTGGTTTAACTGTGACTAAGCAGAATTATAGAATATATATATATATATATGTGTGTGTGTGTGTGTGTGTGTGTAGGAACAAGCATGGCTATGTAGCAAGAAGCTTTTTTCCCAACCACATGGTTCTGCATTTAGTTCCACTGTGTGGCACTTTTGGCAAGTATTTTCTACTATAGCCTCGGGATGACCAAAGCCTTGTGAGTGGATTTGGTATATGGAAACTGAAAGAAGCCCATTGTATGTATATATAATAGTAATAATAATAATAATAATAATAATGACAATAATAATGATAATTAGATAAAACAATGGCAAGAAAAGCCCATAAATGGCAAACATTGGGTTAAGCTAAACAGAAAAGAGATGGGCAAAGCAAAATCCCAACAAGAAGAAACTGAGAAGCTCAAGACTCAAAGTAGAGACTGAAGGATTTTTAATTGTGGCACAAGATCAAAGCCTTCCTATCAGAAATCACCAAAAACACATAATGAAAAGAAATACAAGAAGTAACTGCAGAATATGTGGTGATGGAGAAGAAACAATAAACTTGGCTAAGAAGGAATATATCCACAAACACGACAGAGTTGGGACCTATATACACTGGAAGCTATGCCAACACTATGGAATAACATCAGAAAAAAGATTGGTGTAGGCACACCCTAGAAAAAGTCATAGAAAATGAGAAAGCAGCCATACTCTTGGATATGCCAATACACACATAGAAAAATTAAGGCTAATAGGCCAGATATAGTTGTTAGAGATTAAAAAAATGCTTTCTGATCGATGAATCAATACCAACAGATGACAACGTTTCTCTAAAAGAAATGGAGAAACTTTCAAACTACAAAGATCTTGAAACAAGGGTAACTAGAATGTGGAGCCTAAAAACAGAAACAGTTCCTATCATAGTAGGTGCATTAGGGATGATAAAAAACATCCAGACAAATACATAACAAAAACACCAGGACTTACAAGTATATATAACATACAGAAAACAGCATTACTAGGCACTGGACATATCCTACATAAAACGCTTTCAATACAGTGAAAATAAGAGCACCACAGCAAACCACAGCACATACCCAAGGCACACAGAGCTGCACTGAAAGCACGTTATAAAACTAAGACTACTGAATAATAATAATAATGATGATGATAATCCTTTCTACTAAAGGCACAAAACCTGAAATTTTGTGGGAGGGAGAAAGTCAATTACATCAACCCCAGTGCTTGACTGCTACTTATTTTATCAACTCAGAAAGGAGGAAAGGTAGAGTTGACATCGATGGAATTTGAGCTCAGAATGTAAAGATAGATTCTGCCAGCTTGCTGTCTTAATAATAAGATGATGATAATAATAATAATAATAATAATAATGATAATAGTAATAATAATAATGGAATATTTACAGAGCAACACAGAGAAATTACTAAAGGCAGTGAATAAAGAACAGGTGATCAAGTGTGAAATAGGAGAAAAGGACAACAAATGTATGTTAAACAAATTGAAAGCTTTGCATAATCGGTTTTAAGAAGTCACTGAGAATGTATGTTGAATAAAAACCTGGCTTGGTTGAAAAAAAGAGCAATTAAAAAAAAGGAGCAGAAAATCTTATTATTGCAGCTATGGCAAACATTGTTGCAGAATATCGCAAGTTGGCTCAGAGTAAATATAAGAAATGGGGGCATGACAAAGTTGTGAAAGCTTTGCACTGGAAGTTTTGTCAGAAATGGGGGTTTGAAGCTGGAATTACATGGTATGATCATTGGGTTGAAAGAATGCTTGAGCTGAAGAAATGCAAGCTTTATGGAACTTTCCTATTCAAATAGATAAGAAAATAATAAACCAAATATAACAGTAATATACATGAAAAAAACGAAGTTCCTTACTAATTGATCCATCATGTCTGTTTGATTCCAGGATTGTAATGAAAGAAGATGAAAAATTATAAAAATGCAATCTCTTAAAATTTGAAATTGTGTGAATTTGGAGTATGAAAACTCTAAAGAGTGTGCCTGAAATAATTGTTGCATTAGGAACTGTGAATAATGATATAGACAAATGATTGAAAGAGATTGGAATAGAATGTCCTGTAAAACGTCTACAGAAAGTTTGCTTCTTAGGGTCAGGAAAGATAATCAGAGGGTTTTGAGCACTTGAAAGATTATTGAAAGCTTATGGATATCTAAGGCTACAAGTAGTAACCCACTACCCACATGAATTCTACCAGGAATAAGAACAAACCTGAGTCAAACTGAATAATAATGGTTTCAAATTTTAGCACAAGGCCAGTGATTTCAGAAGGGGTAAGTTGGTCACATCAACCACAGTGCTCAACTGGCACCTATTTTATCAACCCCGAAAGGATGAAAAGCAAAGTCAATCCCAGCAGCCTTTGAACTCAGAACATGTAATTGGAAGAAAGGCTGCTAAGCATTTTGTTTGGCACACGAGGTTAGCAATTTTGAGGGATGAAGGGGTTAGCAATTTTGAGAGTCGGAGGGGAGATGGTCAACATGACTTGCCCCAATACTCGGCTGGTGCTTTATTTTACTGATGAAAGAATGAAAACCAAAGTTGACCTTGGTAGGATTTCAACTGAGAATGCAAATAGCTAGAACAAAACTACACAACATTTTTTATGATGCTCTAACAATTCTGCCAGGCCAAGAATTCATTCATTCAGTGAAAACAGTTGATACAATCAACCTCAGTACCTGCTTATTTGTATTTTATATTGCAGTTGGTGAACAGTAGTGCCACTGACTACTGATTTCCCATGGGTCAATCATACTTTATTCACAGTATTTCAGTTGGCAAGGATGACAAAGGAGTATCTGTTACCCACAGTAGAGCAAATATAACAAAGAGCTTTGTTTAAAAATCACCAGCTATTCATGTTTCTCACTGATGATTTACCCAGACACACACACTCACTCACACTCATATATACATAAATTGATACCCCCCTCCTCCTCCTCCTCCTCCTCCTCATCATCATTTAACATCCATTTTCCATGCTGGCATGGGTTGGACGGTTTGATAGGAGCTGGCCAGCAGGAGAGCTGCCCAGGCTCCATGTCTCTTTTGGCAATGGTTTCTACAGCTGGATTCCCTTCCTCATGCCAACCACTTTACAGAGTGTACCAGGTGCTTTTATGCAGCACTGGCATAGGTGCATTTATATGGCACTGGTACAAGTGCTTTTTACAAGGCACCAGCACCCATGAACCTGCAAGGTTAGGAATGTTCAGCTGGAGAGGGATGCAGGGGACAACCTGTATGCAAGGACGACCATGCTTTTACTTAGCTTGACCTGTCTTTTCAAGTACAGCAAACTGTTAGGAGTTTTGGTCCCCTGTCCTCCCCTCTGTGGGTCCCAATGTCTGTAGATCCTTTTTTCACCACTTTCTCACATGTCTTCCTGGGTCTATCTATCTATCTATCTATGTGTGTATGTGTATATATATATATATATATATATATATATATATATATATATATCATCATCATCATCATTTAAGGTCCATTGCCCATGCTGCATGGGTTGGACAGTTTGACCAGGGCTGGCAAGCTGGAAGACTGCAGTGGACTCCAGTCTGATTTGGCATAGTTTCTATGACTGAATGCCCACCACTCCGAGAGTGTAATAGGTGCTTTTACATGCCACTAGCACAGGTGTAATTTGCGTGATACCGGTATCTGCCACAACTGTGATTTTTCTCAGCTTGATGGGTCATCTTCTCAAGCATGACATAATGCCAAAGGTCTCGGTCATTGTCACCGTGAGGCCCAACACTCGAAAGGAGCTCAGCCACTTAGCCTCTGTGAGGTCCAATGCTGGAAAGGAGCTCAGCCACTTTACTTCCATGAGGCTCAATGCTTGAAAGGGGCTCTTTATAACTAGCACCCATGCCACCAGCATCAGCCACAATTATGATTTCACTTGGCTTGATGGGTCTTCTCAAGCACTGCATATCCTCGGTCACTAGACATTGCCACTGTGAGGCCTAAAGGTCAAAGATTATGCTTCACCAACTCGGCCCATGTCTTACTGGGACTAACTCTACCTCAAAGGCTTTCTCCAAGTCAACAAAGTCAAGTACAGAGGTTTATCTCTGGCTATGTATTTCTCCTGCAGCTGCCTTACCAAAAACATAGCACCAGTGGTGCTTCTCCCTGGCACAAAACCAAACTGCATCTCATCTAGGCTAACTCTCTCCCTAATTAGTTGGGCTATGACTCCTTCTGTAACTTTCATCACCTGATCCAACAATTTGATACCTCTGTAATTATTTCTATCTAAGGCACCACCTTTACTCTTGTAGCAGTTAACTATGATGCTGCTACACCAGTCATTGGGTATGATTCCTTTGTGAACCACCTGATTTACAATACAGGTGATTAGACCCTAACCCACATTGCTAGATATTTTAAGCATCACAGCGGTGATTCCTGATGGCCTGGGGGCTTTCCCTGTCTTCATATCCTTAATTGCTTTATCTACCAGGGTACTGGTAATTCGGATAGCTGGTCCCTCAGATGGGTCAACATTTGGTAGACTCTCCTCCTCTCATTCATTCTCCACATTCAGCAGTCTTTCACAATGGTATTTCCAAGCCTTTTTCTTTGTAGAATCATTAAATGCAGGTGCACCATCATCCATGCAGACACATTTCTCTCCTGACATCATAATTTTCTCTCACACACTGTCTTGCAATCTCAAACACCCTGTGTGTGTGTGTGTGTGTGTGTGTGTGTGTGTGTGTGTGTGTGTGTGTGTGTGTGTGTGTGTGTGTTTGGTTGGTTGATATTTATTTCATCGGCTATAAGAGGAAAGATATAGAGAGCCCAGTGGGATCTGAAGTCAGATTGTAGAGGTGCATAATTAAATACTGTAGGACATTTTGATTGATTCTCTACTGATTCTGCTAATAATAACCATCTCTATTATGGTTAGAAGACCACAAATCTGGAGGAGTGTGTTAGATGAAAAGTAAAGCCAAACCTTTGCAAAATTTGAACTCAGGATGTCAGGGGTTTGTAACTAAATATTACAAGGCATTTTGTCTGACATTCTACCAGTTCTACTTAATATGATTTTTATAGTCAGGCATTTTGCAAAAACTGCTTAGAAATGTGACTTGGTCACAGAAGGATGAATGTACATCGGCTTGCTTCTCATTCTCTTGAAATAGATACATACTAATATGATTCACTAAAGACTGATGCAGGAAATTACCACTACTAAGACAAACACACCATTGAAATGAACTCACTGTGGTTGCATGACTTACTAGAAATAACAGCCAAACATCCCTAAAAGTACACTTTACTTCAATAAAAATGTGAAGGAAAACTTTAGTTATAATGTAATCTGGGAAATTTATAAATGATTATAGATAGAATACTTTTCGTCATGCACTAGATATACATTATACACGTAAGTAAAAATTTAGAAAAAAACAAAAAAAATAGGGGGGAGAGAGAGAGAGACATGATGGTCACAGCTGGTACACCTCTGATCGGAGATTTGCTTGATCACGTTTGACTGGAGTCTAAACAACAACAACAACAACAACAACAACAACAACAAAAGTAACATGCTTTTAAAAGGAACATATTTTATTTTTTTCATGCTGAGGGTGGTGTGAGCTGATTTCTGTGGCACCATCAGCAACTTGACGAAAGCAGAGGAATTTCTGTGTTGGTGGTTTTGGAGAAAGGAATAAGTACTGGAAAAGAATGCTAAAAGAAAAACGTGGCACAAAACTATAACATTTCCCATCATGTAAATTGCAATATATTCATACTATATCATCATCATCCATCATCATCGTTTAACGTCCGCTTTCCATGCTAGCATGGGTTGGACGATTTGACTGAGGACTGGTGAAACCGGATGGCAACACCAGGCTCCAGTCTGATTTGGCAGAGTTTCTACAGCTGGATGCCCTTCCTAACGCCAACCACTCAGAGAGTGTAGTGGGTGCTTTTACGTGTCACCCGCACGTTACGTGTCAC
>NC_068983.1:143548348-143550848 GCF_001194135.2 Octopus bimaculoides | reverse complement strand
AACCTTATAACATTATCCAGACATAAATTTACATGTGTTTGTAATCATATACTTTGTTATGATACTGAAAGTGAAAGCAAATTTTTTAAAAAATATTTAGGTTTTTAAGAAATGAAAGAAAAAACATTTAGCATATTCTGCAAATTCTGTCTGTAAGTGGAAGAGTGGAAATATTCAAGGCTTCTCTAAAGTTTATCATGTAACTCTATCCCATTGCTGATGTCTAAGGTCCAACAATAGAGTTTTGTGTTTTACTTAGGAAGCAGTCATTTTTTATTAATGATTTCAAAGAATTTAGAAAATAAATGCACCCACATATACATATACATACATAAATATTGGGTTGTCCTGAAAGTTCCTGCCGATTTTTAAAGGAAAGAAAAAGTCAATAAATACTTGCCATTAAATTTTTAATCAACCAAATGTGAACCATTTTGTTGCACAATGTGTCTCCATCTTTCCTTTAACTTGAAAATACCCTCTTCTCAGAACTGAGGTGGTTTCATGGCAAATAAGTCAAAAGGTAAGCTACTATAAATCGGCATGAACTTTCCGGACAACCCAATATATATATGACTATGATTGATTGAGACTGCAAGTGGAACCCATCCACAGATCATGAGTAATTCAGTCCTCACTGTGCCACTTAGGGTAAGCATACAGGTTAAAAGCTGAAACATTCATGAGTCTGAGATACCTGTTGGTGATACAGAAGGGGTCCCTACATTGTAATGGATTCAGCACTTGTAAAACCTCATGCAGTTTCTGCATGGGAAAAAGCATCTCTGATGTTTATTTCACCTAATACACACACAAACATACAATATCATCTACAGTCACAGAAGCAGTGTTTTACATTTGCTTTTCTATGCTGGCATGGATGAGAGTTTTTCTGAGGCCATGGTGTTTTATGGAAAAAGCCCTTCCTATTGCTAGCTTCTTAGGACCTTCAGTTGCCTCTTATAAAATGCAGGAACATGGTGCGTGTAGGTACATGTGTGATTGAGCGGTAAAGAAGCTTGTTTCCTAGCTGTGTAGTTTCATGTTCAGTCTCACTGTGGTACTTTGGGCAAATGTCTTCTGCTCTTGCCCTGGGCTGACTAAAATCTTATGAGTGGATTTGGTAGATACAAACTGAAAGAAGCTCATCATATATATGTAGATATATGTGTGTGTGTGTGTGTTACTGGTTTCTTGCTTGAGCATCACACACGATGGTCGCACATGAGTGTCACTGTCATGTTAGCAGTGTCCCTTTTTCCCAATTTCCTGTGAGAACATGCCTGGTAATAGGGAAATATTACCTTTCTTGGAAACAGGTGACAGGAAGGGCATCTGGCAGTAGAAAATCTGCCCCAACAAATTCTGTCTGACCCATGTGAGCAGGAAAAGTGGGTGTCAATATGATATATATATATGTATATATGTGTGTGCATATATATGTGTGTGCATATATATGTGTGTGTATATAATTCATTTATGCTGAAGTTCTTCTACTATTATACAAATATATTAAACTATGTTCTGTTGCATTTCTGCCAAACAATTTTATAATTCATTGAAATTAGGAAATTTGCTGCCAAACTTCAAGAAGAATAGTACTCCACAAACTGAACTAAGAAACTAAAATTAGGAGCTTGACCGGGAACATTGAATATGGTTGCTCAACATACTAGGAGTAGCAGCCAAATCACTTTGAAATCAAACCATACCATTTTCAAAAAAAAAAAAAGGAAGGACAGACACATTAGATAATGAGATTTTCGATACCAATCTGAAAATAATGTGAGATGGTCACAGCTGGTATCTCTTCAATTATATGTCTGCTGGATTAGGGCTGCCATTGGGCTTAACGACAGCAACATCAATAAGAAACTTAAACTTACCGACCGTTGTTGGTGACTATGACTGTTTTTCAAAGCAAACATGCAACAAGTGTCAAATATAGATTCCCTGATCAAAGGTTAGAAAAAGAAAAAGAAAAAAAAGGATACCGGACTGACCCGGGTTAAACAACAACAACAACAACAACAATAATAGCAAATTAAAAAGAACTTATTAAAATATTGGTTCCTTCATTGATTTAATCACTGCATCACAAATTTATTAAAGTGAACAGGTGTTTTTATATATGCATACATACATACATACATACACAAATACATACATACATATAAAAATATAATATTGGGCTGAGGTCGTGAGGCAAGACCTTCGTACATTGGGCCTCACCGAGGCGATGACTACTGACCGAGACCTTTGGAAATGTGCTGTACGTGAGAAGACCCGGCAAGCCAAGTAAGATCGTTGCCAGTGCCCCTGGACTGGCTTGTGCGGGTGGCACATAAAAGACACCATTTCGAGCGTGGCCGTTTTCGTGCGGGTGACACGTAAAAGCACCCACTACACTCTCTGAGTGGTTGGCGTTAGGAAGGGCATCCAGCTGTAGAAACTCTGCCAAATTAGATTGGAGCCTGGTGTTGCCATCCGGTTTCACCAG
>NC_068983.1:143547612-143548338 GCF_001194135.2 Octopus bimaculoides | reverse complement strand
TAGGATTTTCGAGTGAGATCGTTGCCAGTGCCCCTGGACTGGCTTGTGCGGGTGGCACATAAAAGACACCATTTCGAGCGTGGCCGTTTTCGTGCGGGTGACACGTAAAAGCACCCACTACACTCTCTGAGTGGTTGGCGTTAGGAAGGGCATCCAGCTGTAGAAACTCTGCCAAATTAGATTGGAGCCTGGTGTTGCCATCCGGTTTCACCAGTCCTCAGTCAAATCGTCCAACCCATGCTAGCATGGAAAGCGGACGTTAAACGATGATGATGATGATGATGATGATGATCATAAATGCAATATGTCATGTTAATCAATAAAAATTATGGATAATGACAAACATTTGGGTGGGACTCAATACAATTAATAGAGTCAAATTTATTGATCATATTGGAATTGACTGGAGTTTAAACTTTCACTTTAGCAGCTTATTCAAACATACACACAAATGCATTCATGCATACATATGTGTACAGACATTGGAATATATATATATATATATATATATATATATATATGCGATCATTTCATCATCTGACATGTGGCACCTGTTGCACCTGTACAGGTAATGTCAATTTGATGGAGGGAGTGAATTTATGTGTACACAAACATTTGATCGCTATAAACAAATCATCTGTGTGGTTGTTCAATAGGAAATTGCCAAACCCTCATATGTCATCTAATGACGGTAGAGACCATCATATATATATATATATATATATA
>NC_068983.1:143545413-143547250 GCF_001194135.2 Octopus bimaculoides | reverse complement strand
ATATTCACTTGTATCTATTTGGGTATGTGTGTGTGTGTGTGTGTGTGTGTGTGTGTGTGTGTGTGTGTGTGTGTGTGTGTGTGTGTGTGTGTATTATACTATTATTCAACAAGAATTGTATTGACAGTGATTTCGAAGTTTCTGCCTTCTTAGTGCCTGCTTAGCTTTTATTGGACTGATATGTCCCCTGCAAAAAGTATTGGGTAATCCTTCAGTTTAATGTAATGTAAAATATGTTTTTATTATAACTTGATATAAAAACAAACAATACATATATATATATATATAGAAAGAGATAGACAGATAGAAAGGTAAATATATATATTCTTTTAGTCATTCACCATAGATAGATAGATAGATAGTTACATGGCTGTGTGCTTAGGAAGTTTGATTCACACTTTCAACTGTCTGGATATGATCCTACTTCATGGGAAGTGTTTCCTATTATAAATTCAGGTTGAATTTGCAAAATAAGTACCTACAAATCTGTAATATATGGCCACGTACACAATGATCTAATGTGGGCATCAGCTTGCACATGTTCAAGAACATCAGTCATGTCAACTTCTTTAGTCTTAGATGGTCCCATGAAGACCATGAGTTCAGCTTCTTTCTGCAGGCCAAACAAGTTTGAGTTAATGATTTGCCTATATGTGGTCACTCAAAGTGCTAGAAATAGCAGCTGTATTCCCTCAAATGACACCCTGCTATCTTAGGGAAGGACTACAATGGATAATGTGGTCCTGGGTTCTCAGCTAATCAAAAAAGGTGGGATGGTCACGGTTGGAATGCCTTAGATCACAGATCTGTTCAATCAAGGCTAACCTGGGGATGAACAAGAACATCACCAACAGAAAACCAAAACATTGAATGACTTCTTTTTTTAATGATTTGTTAGTTCCAATGATTAAGTAACTTGAACATTGGAACACTCTCTCATTTGTTGAAATCAGCAATGTTTATCATGTCTATTTTTGTCTACATCAGTCTATTCATCTATATATCACTCCATCTACCTATCCAACCATCCATCTATCTATCTATCTATCTATCTATCTATCTATCCTCCCTTTTCTCTTTCTCTCTCTCTCTCTCTCTCTTTATATATGTATCAATACACACACACACACACACACACACACACACACACACACACACACACACATATATACACATACATATATTTACATATGTTTGTGTGTACATTTAAGTGTATGTGTGTGTGTGTCTGTGTGTCTGTGTGTCTGTGTGTGCATATGTAAAACAATATACAGGGAACAACAATTTCTGCTGACGAATGTTTTATTTAAGAACTGAAAATAGCTGAAGAAAGAACGAAGAGAAAAGCAATAATTTTACAGTTTAAAATCATTTTGAAATTATTTTCCTGCTCTTCTTTATTTTCTTGAAAATTTCATAAACATGAAAATTAAAGAAGGAAAGAAGGAAAGAAAGAAAAAAGGAAAAAAGAGAGAAAGAAAGAAAGAAAGAAAGAAAGAATGCAAAAGACGAAAGAAAGATAGAAAGAAAAAGGAAACAAAGAATGAAAGGAAGAGAAAACAAATGCTGCAATGAAATAAATAAATATTTTTAAAATTCAACTTACCTCCCATACTTATTTGCTACTAGCACTATTTATTTCTCTTATTTCTGCTATAGAAACTATTATTATTATTGTTATTATTGTTATTATTATTATTATTATTATTATTATTATTATTATTATTATTATTATTATTACCGATTGCTTGTTGTGGAGATTTGAAGTTACATGAAAATTTTCGAAACAGCGTGTTTCTTGGCAGTAATGCTTGAAAAGGAAGGAATAAAGTACTTT
>NC_068983.1:143537636-143540501 GCF_001194135.2 Octopus bimaculoides | reverse complement strand
TATATATATATATGTATGTATATGTATATCTATCTATCTATCTATCTATCTATATAGGAGTGGCTGTGTGGTAAGTAACTTGATTACCAACCACATGGTGCCTTTGTATATATGTATGTGTATGTATATATAGGTATATATGTATATATATGTATGTATATATGTGTATATATATGTTTGTATATATATATATATGTATATATATATATATATATATATATATATATATATATATATATATATATATATATATATATATATATATATATATATATATACATGTACAGGCACAAAGAGAAAGAGTTCATGTTGATGGGGAATTTTAAGCTTCTGACAACCCATACAGTTTGTTGGTCAGTTAAATTGTTGGGCAAAGGAATGTTGTAGTTAATATAAATTTTATAATATATCTAACAACCATCAATAAATACTCCATTGCTATTCTTAAAATTGCTTTAAATAATAGCTTCTATATAATATTTATATATACATGCATACATATACATATATGTGTGTGTGTACACACACACATGCACTGAGACTCATATGCACATACAGTATATGTGTGTGTGTGTATGCACAAATGCATAGAATGTGTGTTTATATCTTAATGAATCAGTGTATCCAACAAAAGACATTTTTTATTTCATTTGAGAATGTGAACAGAACAAAACATCTTTTGTTTGAATGTTTTATTTGAAAGTTCTCACACTCAGAATTAATACATTGAGCACCTATTCTTTGTGTTTGCTTGAAAATTTATCTCACGATATATGCACATACACACATACATCTACACATACATGTCTACACACACACACACACACACACACGCGCGCACACACACACACATATTCCTAGAAGTAGTTAATAGCTTCTGTTATCTGGGTAACCAAGTCAGCAGTGAAGGTGGATGGTCTGAGAGAATAGCTGTTAGAATAAGAATAGGCTGGGCAAAGTTCAGAGAGCTTCTACCTCTATTGTTAGCAAAGGGTCACCCCCTCAGAATGAAAGACAGACTGTATGTTGCCTGTGTGTGAATAGCCATGCTCCATAACAGTAAAACTTGGGCTGTAACCACAGAGGACATGCGAAGGCTTGAAAGAAATGAAGCTAGTATGCTTCGCTGGATGTGCAATGTCAGTGTGCATGCGTGACAGAGTGTAAAGTCTTGAGAGAAAAACTGGGCATACGAAGCTTCAAATGTGGTGTGCAAGAATGTGCTGGTATGATCATATGATGCATTTGGACAAGAACAGCTGTGTAAAAATGTGCTGATCTTTAACTGTTGAGGAAACCTGTGGAAAAGGTTGACCCAAGAAGACAAGGGGCGATGTAGTGAAGCATGATCCTCGAATGCTGGACCTTGCAGAATTTTTTTAACCTTCACTGCATTTTAAAATATATTTGCCAACTAAATGTGGCAATCCTATAGAGGACGGTGTTACTGTTGTTTTTAGTCCTAGGATGACATGTCCTCCAGCTGGCCAACAACATACAGTCTGTGTCCAATTAGTATCTGCGAGAGTGGTTATCACTCACATCTCTAGCCTTACATGATACATACATACCCGAGTTTCTGGGTGATTACCCATCTTCAGTGAGTGTTAATCAATGGCTAGTGGTGACCTAGTGATGGGAACAATGACCTCCCTCGCAAATACTAAATGGACACAGGCTGTGTATCATTGGCCAGCTGGAAAAGATGTCTTCCTGAGACTAAAAACAACAGTAACACCATCCTCTATAGGACCTCCACGTTTAGTTGGCAAATATATTTTATGATTCTGTACTGTTACTGTTTATCTCTTGCTCAGAGATTTAATATAACTCATCTCTCTCTTCACTGCATTTGTAAATTAAAATTTGCTAATTAAAAAATTAAAATTTGCTAGAAACAGTTGTAAATGTTTGTCATATTTATACGAAAGGGAAAGATGGATTGATGGGATGCTGTCTTTTTAAGTATTATTAGGCCTTCATCAGCAATTGGTTTCACTGTTAACTTCCACCCTAAAACTGTATTTAAAGCTACTCTTTAAATACAGTTTTATAGTAAGTCTAATACACACTGGTTATACTTATAACTAAACTTTTTCCTGTCCATGGAGCAGTTTTATGAGTATCGAGTAAATTTTAAATAATTTATGTATTGAGTAAATTTTAAATAATTTATGTATTGAGTAAATTTTAAATAATTTATGTATTGAGTAAATTTTAAATAATTTATGGATGCAGTGACAGTATGAAATATGAATGTTGCTGACACGTCAGTAATTTACATAACAGAACCTACAGCTAAAAATATTGCAAATATTCAAATCAATCTACCTGAATTACTTTAATAGTGACTCTAAATACAATTTTTCAGTGGTAGTTAATGAAGGGTAATCAATAGCTGATGACATAAATGATAATGTCTGATTGATCCCTTTTTACCTGTCCACAGTGAAGTTGAACAAATTATGACAGAGGGTTATGATGGTTTTAAGTATCTAGTAAGTTTTAATTTATTTACAAATTCAGTGCTGGTTACAAATACCAGTAGATGTACTACTCCCTAGGTATGTATGCATGCATTCCTGCACATATATACATGTATACATAGATTCTGACTTTTGCACACATATGCATATACGTCCACAAACACACACATATATATAATGTATATATATAGATGTGTATATGTGTATTGAAATATGTATGTATATATATATATATATATATATATTTTACATACATATATTTATAGATATACGCATATATATATCTAATAACAATATATCTATATATTTGCATGTATGTATATATACAAATGCATACATATATGTACATATATATATATATATATATATATGTATATAT
>NC_068983.1:143534957-143537455 GCF_001194135.2 Octopus bimaculoides | reverse complement strand
CATCCAGCTGTAGAAACTCTGCCAAATTAGATTGGAGCCTGGTGTTGCCATCCGGTTTCACCAGTCCTCAATCAAATCATCCAACCCATGCTAGCATGGAAAGCGGACGTTAAACGATGATGATGATGATGATGATATTCAAGATATATTTAGTTTTTTCCTCTGTTAATGCCAAAAATGTATATGAAGTAGAAAATATCTCACACACACACACACACACACATATATATATATATATATATACACAGACACACACACATATACATATATATAGCTAATAAATATCATTAGTAACAATTATAGTAAGTCTAATGAGCACACATCTGTCGGTATAAATATGAAAGCTGAAACAGTCCAGAAAGTGAAATTAGAAAATAGGTTGCTGTGTCTAGCTCAGCATGAGAACAACAAGCTCTGACAACAAATAAAAAAAACTGAAGGCTTATTAACCCAACAAAAGAGTTAGGACTGATCAGTATGAAAATCTAAAATAAGCTTAACAATAGCATTAGAAAGGTAACCAAACTTCATCAATGGATGAAACATTAATAGTAAACATCACTCTATGTGCTTTGTGGGGACCGTCACGTCAAAAAATAGACCCATTTCCACTGCATGTTGTAAAAGGTGACTAAAAGAGGCTGACATAAGATTTGTACTCTGATCTGGTGAAACCTTCACCAGCAATGAGTACCCAAATAGATCCATGGGATGGAGGGCTGTTGATTGATTGGTGCAGAAGTGTCATCCGCCAGGAGTAGTAAGAAATCACCAACAAATGGAGGATGCAGCGCTACACTGTTACAGCACATGACCCCAAACTCTATGTTCGCCCAGTTTGATATAAGTGATTTTCATTGTCTGATTTCTTAACCTCTATTCTTTAGCACCCTAGACATTTAAACAGAAGTTCTTAGTCATGCAACAAAAATTCTGATCTTCAAGGAGGCTTCTCCCTGAGTTCAAAATTTAGTGTGAAGTTATTTGTTAGTGCAAGCATATGCAATTTCATTGGTTTATGCGTAGTATATGTACTATGCATAAAGTTCAGTACAGTAATCATGGTGTTATACAGAGATGATAGGCTAACCATTTCTTTTATTCTTTTATTCTTTTACTTGTTTTAGTCATATGACTGTGGCCATGCTGGAGCAGCACCTTTTAGTCGAGCAAATCGACCCCAGGACTTATTCTTTGTAAGCCCAGTACTTATTCTATCAGTCTCTTTTTGCCGAACCGCTAAGTTACAGGGACGATGTCAAGCGATGTTGGGGGGGGAACATATACACACACATACATATATATATACATATATACAACGGGCTTCTTTAAGTTTCCGTCTACCAAATCCACTCACAAGGCTTTGGTCGACCCAAGGCTATAGTAGAAGACACTTGCCCAAGGTGCCATGCAGCGGGACTGAACCTGGAACCATGTGGTTGGTAAGCAAGCTACTTACCACATAGTCACTCCTGCACCTGCACACAGCCACTCCTACTTGTTGAAGAGTATACACTAAATATTCCTAGGAAATACCTCATTACATATACATAGGCGTGTGTGGGTGTGTGTGGGTGTGTGTGTGTGTGCGTTTGCCCCCCCCCTCCCAGCATCACTTGACAACCGATGTTGGTGTGTTTACACCCCTACAACGAGACCAATAGAATAAGTACTAGGCTTACAAAGAATAAGTCCTGGGATTGATTTGTTCAACTAAAGGTGGTGCTCCAGCATGGCTGCAATCAAATGACTGAAACAAATAAAAGAATTTAAAAAAAGAACTATCTTTTTGACAAGTTCTGTAAATTGAACTGTTTCAAGTTGATATTGCTTTGTAAATGAATATTTTAAGATATAGGTCCAAGTCTTGATTGGTTACTAACTCAACGGCACCATTTGTTTTTGTCTGCCTGTTGCTTAGTTGTTCTGGCTGGTTGACTGAATATAGCATTTATTTATCATATGTTTTGGTCATTTGTTTGGGTTCAGCAGTAGCCTAGTGTACTGGTCAGTTACTGCCTGGAAACCCTCAATCATGTATTATTGTTGTGAAATTTATCAAATAGTTGAACTTTTATCATTTCCTATTACTGTGAAATTTGTTGAATATTCGTATTTGCATGACATTTGAGCTTTGCACATATTTTATCACTATGGAATTTTCTCCTATACACATTTAAACTTTTATCTTGTATTTTATTTACCAGTGGCAAAAAATTTACATCTACAATTTGCTTTAAGATTCAGTTGCATTTTAAACCTCCGAACCAATTTTCATGTATATATATATATATATGTATGTATATATCATCATCATCATCATTTAACGTCCGCTTTCCATGCTAGCATGGGTTGGATGATTTGACTGAGGACTGATGAAACCGGATGGCAACACCAGGCTCCAATCTAATTTGGCAGAGTTTCTACAGCTGGATGCCCTTCCTAATGCCAACCACTCAGAGAGTGGAATATATATATATATATATATATATATATAT
>NC_068983.1:143532081-143534947 GCF_001194135.2 Octopus bimaculoides | reverse complement strand
TATATATAGAGAGAGAGGGGGGGGGGCAAAGAGATAGAGATAGATATATAGACAGACAGACAGACAGACAGACAGACAGACAGATAGATAGATAGATAGATAGATAGATAGATAGATAGATAGATAGATAGATAGATAGATCATTAGCTATTTGAGAACAAAACTTTTAAGAACCATAGGTGTCTCAAACTTTGACTAAACATCTCTTTTTGCTGCCCCAGTGTGGGAGCTTCAAATCTAATGCAGGCAATGAAAAGGCTTGCTGTTTTCCTCATTTTAACTGCCAACCACAATGATTCTAAGATTGCAACCGTCTTAAATGTTGCCAAGTCCTTGTTTAAAATCAGAGAAAAAGCTCCTGGCTTCTTGTCAGAATGAGCCTTCTGTTGCCTAAAGAAAAAAAAAACATTCTTCATAGTCAGACATTGTCAGAAAAGTCAAGTTTGTTTGGTGAGTCCAGGGCATCATAAATGAAAATCCTGGAAAGTCAATTACCAGTCATCTCCACATGCTGGAATTAATGATTAGACATGAGGTGCTTGAAGACATTAGGTGCAAATCCTATGTTATGAGAAGAGAACCATGTGATCAAGTTCCTATACTTTCTGCATAAACACAAGCAACCTGAGGAGCCAACATGCTCTGGTTCTTCTCAAATGAGAACTTTGACTGAGATCAAAAAGTGAACAGGAAGAATGACAGATGGCTCTGCACCAGTCCCACTGTCCACATGTTGGAATTAATGATTAGATATGAGGTGCTTGAAGACACCAAGTTCCCATCGTCCACACTAGTCTTAGGGGTCATGAGCAATGAAGACTCTGTAATGCCTCCTTGCTTTTTCCCTGCAATGTCTTCAGGTCAATGTGAAAGCTTACTTTGAGAAAATGATGGTTGTCAAGCTCTAGACTGAGACAGATGTTTGGGAGAGGCTGTACATGTTTCAATAAAACTCTGCTCCCTCTCATACAGCCAGCATGAACCAGGAATGAATAACAGAAAATTTTTATGATCATGTTACCCCTAACATTTAACCTCCTAACTCTCCTGATTTAAACCACCTGGACTAATACATCTGGAGCATTATTGAGAGGGAGACTAACAAGTATGCCCATGGTACTAAGGACTTGTCTGTGTTCGCTATTGAAGATGTTATGTCCAATATGAATAAAGATTAGCTGATAACAAATTTAGTTGCTTCAGAAGCTGTATCAAGACAATAATCGAGGCTGATGAGAGCTTTATTGAATAGTCATTTCTTATGAGTGTATAAGAATATGCATTTCAATTCTATTCTATAAAAAATATGTTGGTTTTTGTAATAAATATTTTTGTTTTCCTTGAATTAAAATGTTGTTCTCATGTAGCTGACACACTCTGTATATACACATATTTATGTGTGTGTGTCTGTGCATGTGTGTATGTATGTGTGTGTGCATGTGTGTGTGTTTGTATTATATATATATGGTACAGTGTTCAGCTCACAGTCATTAATTAAGTAGCATATTGTATTTTTGAGCAAGGCATGACACTTCATATTGCTCCAGTTTACTCAGCTGAGCACTGATACACTCCTGTCTCTCTCCAGCTGTCACAACCACAATGTTCCACAAGGAGAAAGGTAGGAAAGCTGCAAGGGTCTTCTCACAGCAACACCTGAATCAATTAGTGAAAGTATGTTACATGCTACCAATTCATTCTTGTGTGTACACACACACACACACACACACACACACAATTGCCCCATTTTCGCAGAGGGCTGCTGTCCCTTTGTGCTTCTTTGTTATCAAGAGCATTTCTAACTTTCTGTCCATGAACTCTCATTTGACTATTTTGTCCCATTGCAGATTTACATAGTTTTAAGTGTAGGAGACAGATGAAAGTTGTAACTTACTGTGCACTTCCAATTGATCAGGTCTTCACAAATTGCTACTTCTCTGTTGCCATAGGACTTTCAGTAAATGGATGACAAATGAAGTCACCACAAAGTTATAACCTTACCTCATTGGATTAGAGTGATAAATGCTTATACAATGCAAGTATCTCTCTCTGAGTTTCTGTGATTAGTGCCTGGTGCACTAGTGTAGCTCAAGTGTGTGCTGCTCTGGTGATCCTTCAGTTTGCTGCCCCCGCAAAAAAATATATTGCCTACAGCAGACCCAAAAGTGGTACTTCCTCCTTCAAATGAGCCCACAACCTACGAGACCTCCTGGTCCACAGTTTCTTCCTTAACCCAACCTCCCAACCTGGTTCATTCCCCTGCTCTCGCCCACGCTGCCACACTTGCCCTTACCAGCACCCTCCTCACCATCACCCATCACCGACCCTATCATATCACTGACTCCTTCACCTGCACTTCTAGCAACGTCATCTACTGCATCTCCTGCTCTCTCTGTTCTTCTCTATACATCAGTCAAATGGGACATTGCTTGCCTGACCGGTTCACAGAACACCTCCAAGACATCAGACTTGGCAATGACACTTCGGTCTCACGCCATTTCCCTCTACCGGTAACTCTTTACAACACCTGTCTGTGTTTGGATTGTCCTTGCACATGGGCCATCCGGAACTCCTGTCTTCGCCGTGAACAAGAATTAATCTTCTCTCTTCGCTTCTTTGCGTCACATGTGCTCAAATTCTCCTCCCCTCTTCATCTAACCCCCTCCTCTCTCCTCTCTCCTCTCTCCTCTCTCTTCTCTCCTCTCGCCTCTCTTCCTCTTACACTTATTTCCTCCCTTCACTCCCATCCATCTGTCCTCTCCTCTCTTGCTCTGACACCTACTTCCTCTCTTCACTCCTACCCACTTTCTCCCTTCCACCCTCTCCCTTCATCTTCATGCCCCCGTCGTTACCCCACCCCTACACA
>NC_068983.1:143531453-143532071 GCF_001194135.2 Octopus bimaculoides | reverse complement strand
CCCACCCCACCATCCCTATACATACCATCCCACCCCTACCCCATCCCACTGCCACATACTCCACCCTCACATCTCACTCCCACATACCCCCTACCCCCACCCTTACTTCCCTCCACTCTTTCCTCCCCACACCCCAACACCACCACACCTCACACCTCTACACCACACAACACCATACCACACCACATCACACCACTCCACACACTAGCACTGACCACTTCCCAGCAGCCACACTATCATCCACACACCTACACATGCACACGTCAAGGTCACCAGCTCCTATCCACACGCACATACACACTCTCACCTACACACGCATGTGCACCTTCGTTTTGGGATCACTGCTACTATTTTGTTATCTCCCCTTCTTCCTAGCTCTTCTGTCTAACCACCTCTGTTCGTCCTTCGCCATGATTGATCGCTAGCCACTAAACCTTTTTTATTTTCTCTCTCTGTTTATTTCTGTCTTCCTTCCTGTTGAAGAGCGTAGACTCAAAATGTTAAAGACTTTCTCACTTCCTGAACGTTAAACTAATACATCTGTTTGTTGTTTACATATCCGTCTTCGTCTTTTGTTTTGTTTTGTTCTTTTGTAAATTCCAACTACATATATATATA
>NC_068983.1:143529315-143531396 GCF_001194135.2 Octopus bimaculoides | reverse complement strand
ATATATATACAACAGACTGAGTGCAATTTGTTTGGCTAAAACCCTCCAAGGCCGTGCCTTAGCATTGTCACAGTCTAATCCTTTCTACTATAGGCACAAGGCCTGGATTTTTGTGGGGAAGGGGACAATCGATCACATCAACCCCAGTACTTGGCTGGTACTTAATTTATCAATCCCAAAAAGGATGAAAGGCAAAGTCAACCTTGGTTTCCATCTATCAAGTCCACTCACAAGGCTTTCGTTTGCCCCAGGGCTATTTAGACACATACCAAAGGCACCACACAATGGGACTGTACCCAGAACCATGTGGTGGAGCAGCAAGCTTTTTACCACACAGCCATACCTTCCACCACTGGGTAATTGGTGTTGTTTTGTTTATGTCAAATGAACATAAACAATCAATCTCCTTTTGCAGTTTGGCAAAAAGGGATCAACAAAATATGTACCAGGTTTAAAAACAAGTACTGGGGTTGACTACATTCCCATGGTCTAATAAATTGAAAATAAAAAGATAGATTATATATATAACTTTTATCTGTTATCTTTTATGCGCCTCAGTCATTTAGACTGTGGCCATGCTGGGGCACCACCTTGAAGAATTTTAGCTGAACACATCAACCTTATTTTTCTAAGCCTGATACTTATTCTGTTGGTCTGAGTACATATACACACCAACACTGGTTGTCAAATGGTGGCGCGGGACAAACACACACAGACACACACAGACACAGACACACAGACATACACACATGTGAACACACACACACATGTGAACACACACACACATCTGAACACACACACACACACACATGTGAACACACACACACACACATGTGCACACACATACACATATGGATTCCTTTCAGTTTCCATCTACCAGAGTTTGGTCAGGCAGAGACAATAGTTGAAGACACTTGTCTAAAGAACCATGCAATGGGACTGAAAAACCTGTGCCACAGTGTATGTGTGTGTGTGTGTGTGTGTGTGTGTGTGTGTGTGTGTGTGTGTGTGTGTGTGTGTGTGTGTGTGTGTGTGTGTGTATTATATTCAACCACACTTTCTCATGGCACTTTTAAAGTATATTACCTAGATACATAATTTATCTGAAATGTATCAAGGATTTAGCCAAGGGAGTGCAGCCTGTACCAGTTTGTTAAATCACCAAGGGGAGATGCCACGTATACCGAAAATGCAACAAAAGCTGTGGTTCCTGATACACACTATGATAACACAGAAGTCATCTGTGAAGGTGGGCTCCAGCCTGGTCTTGGTTTGTGGTAGCTAGATGAAATGAGAAATGAGAAAGGGAAAGAATACAGAAATAGAATGAGAGGGAGGACAGGAGGAAGGGATACATATATGTGTGTGTGTGTGTGTGTGTGTGTGTATTTGTATGCACAAAAAGAGAGAGAGAGAGAGAGAGGTGGAAGGGGAAGGAAAGAGAGACAAGGATGAGGGAGAGAGAGAAAGAGAGGGAAGGGGAAAGGAGGGGATGGGAGAGAGAAAGAAAGGGAGATGGAGAAACAGGGAGAAAGAGTGTGGTGAGGCAGGGTAGAGAAGGAGAGAATAAACGAAAACCAACAGTCAGCATAAAATTGATCTGGAAACTTGTTTAATACACGCAGAAACACATGCATGCACAAGCACGCACATACACACACACACACACACACACACACACACACACACACACGCACACACACACACACACACACGCACACACATACACATGCACAACTACACAAAAACACATATACAATTACAGAGGGAGAATCATGTTAGCTATTTAAAACACTCCACATACTGTTATATTCAGTTATAGTTTGTAGTAGTATTGTTTCTCTTGGGTATGAAAGCTACTTTGTTGTACGTCTATCTATAACCTGGTCATCGACTATGGATGACTGGGAGTCAGTTGTTGGTCATTTCTTATAAATCGAATATGAAGATGTATCTGCTTGTTTCTTTTTATGCCTTTTTGTTTCTTATATTCGAAATTAAGTTATGCCGAAAACTGCAAACAAACACACACACACACACATACACACACACACACACACACACACACACACACACACACA
>NC_068983.1:143522653-143529039 GCF_001194135.2 Octopus bimaculoides | reverse complement strand
GCGGACGTTAAACGATGATGATGATGATGATGATATATATATATTCACCATAACCTGGAATACATTAGTCGACAATATAATACATACATACATATATATATATCATCATCATCATCATCATCATCATCATCGTTTAACGTCCGCTTTCCATGCTAGCATGGGTTGGACGATTTGACTGAGGACTGGTGAAACCGGATGGCAACACCAGGCTCCAGTCTAATTTGGCAGAGTTTATATATATATATATATATATATATATATATATACTATTTATGACCCATGCAAGCATTGAAAAGTGAACAGTAATTGATGATGGTGATGGTGATGATGATGATGATATATGGATGCATGTATGGTACATAGGTGCATGTATGTATAACTGTGTTAATAGATGTGTGTGTGTGTGCATATGTGCGTATGTGTGTATGTGTGCATGCATATGTGCATTTGTGTGCATGCATGTGTGTGTGTTTGTGTGTGTGTATGTGTGTTTGTGTGTATGTATGTGTGTGTATGCATGTGTGTGTGTGTGTGTGCATGTGTGTGTATAGATAAATGTTGTGACAGTTGGCAATACACAATGCTGTATAAAATTCAGCAACCCATGGAAGCCTGGTAAAACAAAATACCACAATTTTAATGTTTGCTTTGCCATACTTGCTTGACTGAATAAGTCTTATCCAGCATTGCTTAACATCAGCCATCACAGTCCATTGTTAGCTCCTTCTTGAGGCACAGCATAGATATATGAACACATGCACGTTTATACATTGTACATACATTCATATGCACACACAGACATTGTAATGAATATATCTAGATTTGAGTCTTTCAGCCATTATGTACATGCTAAGCCCCCATCTGCTGCCTCCCCAATCTTTTTGATATCTTTTCACCCCTCTGTCACTCACCCTCTCTCAGTTCACCTTCTTTCCTATTCACTGAACCATACAGCTTACAAAATGCGGGACACCAATATATCTACCAGTAATTTATCTCCCCTCACCATGCCTATCACTCTTGCTCTTTCCGTTTTACACATAGCATGATGGAGGGAGGGAAATAAGGAGAGAGAGTAGGAGTGGAGAGATAGGAATGGCAGTAGTGGGGATTGAACATATAATCATATCTGCCAACACAATCTATAAGAGAGAAGGACTGTATTGGATCTCTTCATTTCCATACACTCCCATCTTCATCCTTCTGTATGTTAGCCATGACTCTTTTTCTTCCAGGACACTCTTTACTGATAACCATTATTCTACTTATACCATCATTTATCTCTATAGCTATTCCTCACTCGTTCTCTCTTTTATCAGCAATTATACAGTTGCCATCATTGTGTCTCTCCCATTACACCCTGCTATAACTGTAGTCACCCACCACTCCCATATTCTCTCTGGGACAGTCTTCTCCATTACTCTCTCCTCTACCACCTTTTAACCCAATTCATATTTCTTCCGCCATATTTCTGCTTCTCTCACCCTCTCACTCTAGTTCAATGTTTGTCATCATTCTCTCTTATATTTATTCACTCAGTCAAATTGCTTTGAATGAACAGAGACAACATAAGGCAATGATAACTCTTTCAGTTGTGCAGGGTACAAGGTACAAGCAAACCTCTCTAGTGTTGGTGCAATGATAAAACACACCCACTACACTCTGTAAAGTGGCTAGTGTTAGAAAGGGTGTCCAATACAAATGGAATGTGTGAGTGAGGCATGATCCTTTAACCCATCTTAAAGAACAACAACACTGAATATGCACTGACTTAGACCATGACAATCTGTGCAACTCATATCAGTATTTAAGATGATGATACTGGTGCAGATGTAAAATGATGATGCTGATGGTATATACATCACCATGCCTCTGTGTGTGTATGTGTGTGTGTGTGTGTGTGTGTGTGTGTGTGTGTGTGTGTGTGTGTGTGCACGCATGTGTGTGTGAATGAAAAATGAATAAAGCCATACAGAACAGTTATTAGTATTAAACAATGTATTTCATTTACTTTTCATAATATATTGCCTGGATAGCTAGCATTTTGGTATTAAGCACTCTAGACATATCACCGGTTAAGTTTCATTCTTTCTCTCATGGTTGTAACATTGTCATCGTAAGCTTTTATGTTCAGCAAACTTTTGTGATAATTAAAAATACATCAACAAGTTTTTCTTGTAAGTTTTGAGAAGCCTATTCTGAAGTTGAAGAGAGAGAGAGAGAGAGAGAGAGAGAGAGAGAGAGAGAGAGAGAGAGAGAGAGAGAGAGAGAGAAAGAGAGAGAGAGAGAGAAAGAAGAAGAATCAGGTTTAATTCTCTAGAAGTTTTTAGAACCCTAATATGGCTGGGAGCTTCTCGATGCTAACTAAAAAGCATTTCCCAAGAACCCAGAAATATTGGTTTCAAATTTTGGCACAAGGCCAGCAATTTCGGAGGAGTGAGTAAGTCAATTACATCAAGCCCAGTGATCAACTGGTACTTATTTTATTGACCCTGAGAGAGTGAAAGGTAAAGTCGACTTTGGCAGAATTTGAATTCAGAACATATAGCTGGATGAAATATCACTAAGCACTTTGCCTAGCAAACTAACAATTCTGCCAGCTCTCCACCTTAAAACCCAGAAATATTGTAAACTCTTTAATCATCATAATGTCAAAATTAGCTACTCATATTTAGATGTCACTTCAAACCTTGCATGTTACAATAGATGCAAGCACACACCTATACAGCTCCCACTCACACTCTAACCTGTAATTTCCAAAGTCTAGTAACTGCTTATTGGAAGGATACTGCTGCTCAAAGTGTGTTGTCTACTGAGCCAGGTATTAATACGTGTCTGTGTCTTTATAATATATAACTGTTTGGACACTGGTGTCATTTTTAATTATTATTATGTTGAGAAATGGTAATTTTGTGGCACTCATTTCCTTTGTAAGTTTCGGGGCTTGGTATAAATTCTCCAAATCTGAAACAATTGTCAAAAGAAATGCTTTCCACATGCTCTCTGTATATCTGCTAAAATCATTATCACAGTTGTTCTCTGCTTTTTTCTACAGTTTTAGTTCCAAATAGCTATTACTGAGTTCATATAAACTGGAGCAAATTTGATTCCCATGGCAGTACCTCTTATCTGCAGATAATTTTTCCCATTGACAAAGAATATTACTCTCCAGACTAGGATATGTGTCTGATATGAAGTCCAGGGGAAATCTACTGGAAATAACCTCTGTGTTTTACAGCCGAATATCTGAATGGTGTTATTCCTAAATTGTGTGGAATATTTGTGTAGAAGTTTGCTACATCAAAGCTAATCAATAACAATTTTGGTTCTGTTGTTTTGGGTAGATAGGACAAGAAATCAATACCATCCTGAATGAAACTTGGTATGAAGGTGTACTGTGGTTTCAAAATAATTTCAATAAAGTTGCTTACTTGATGAGTTGAATATGCTGGACCAGATATGACAAACCTAAGCTTTAGATCTATCCTATTCACTATTTTGTGTTCTTGTCGCATTATTAATTTCCTTCAACATATGCTTACACACATATCTATGTATGCATGTATGATGTATTATCTTTCTGTCTTTGTTTGTCTGTCTCTGCCTGTCTGCTTTGCCTGCCTCTCTCCCCCCCCTATATATATACTAGCTGGTGTAAACGCCTTATTACTCTGATATAAGAAAGCAATTTCGTTATAACTACCACAAAAGGTGTATTTTCCGTCATGAAAAATACAAAAAACTGTCAGTTGGAGGAGGGAGAGATTGTTGGAGGTTGGTGAGAGGCAAAGACATTATTCTGCTTAGTGAAGGCATCTGGGAAATGTATAACTGCTGTCATTCACAGAAAAACTATTCTTTTACCGTGAGAAAAGTGCTGTTGAAGTGCTAAGTGAAATTTGGCAATCGAGAATCGAATCCATGATATGCCTGCATGAAGCCACTACAAATATGTTGTGGAATAAAAAATTTATCTTCTGTTATGGAAAAAGTGTGACTGTAAAAATGCAGAATTATCGGAGTAATGGAGATTCAAAAAAGTATGTATAGAAATGTATGAATGAAGTCTCTAATGTTTAAAATTCAAATTAAGGAAGTGCAATAATAATGTTTAGCACTTCAAAACTGTAAGTAGTGAAATGCAGAATTAGGTCAGCTGATCGTCAGAATCAAATATTGTTTGCTTCGCTAAAATCTGCAAGTGGTATGGGTTATTTCCCTTAGGTTGTTTAAAAAAATATTAGTAATATGTAGTAGATAGAAGGATCCATTGGAAGGGCCCTATTATTGATTTTTTTTCAATAATATGCCATGATTTTTTTCAACAGTATGTCATGAGGCTTCCAGACATGAGTTCTACTCATGTGTCAAATATAAAAGTAATATTGTCTGCAAAAATTAGAAATAGGACACACAAAAAAAATCAATATTCAAAGTAATCGAACATAAACAATGAAATGGGTTATTTCCCTTGAGTGTTTTTAAAAAAATATTGTACAGGGGCAAAAAAAAAAAAGTTATATGAGGTAGATTAAAGGTCCCTTCCAGGGGCCGTATTATTGATCTTTCAACAATCTAAGTATGTCACGAGGTTTCCAGACATGAGTTCCACTCATGTGTCAAGTTTCATCAAGATCAATAAAACGATGTAGGAGGAGTTAGCGAACAATGCCACAAACAAACATACACCGATTTTCCACATATGTAGTAGATATATATAAATAACTAAATTTGACGACTGGCACCCATGCCAACCTCTCCTTCATTGGACACTAAACTCGGCTTGCGAAGACCTGTTGGGGCAAGTGAAAGTCAAATCGTGATGGCACCTGTACCAGTGGAGCGCTAAGAGCACCGTCCGAGCGTGTTCATTGCCAGAGCAGTTGTATGATAGGATGTACTTCCTTTCATGTGGGCAAGGATTAAACACTTCACTCCTGCTGTTCAGGTAAATATCCGGGTGTTAGGTACCCTTTAAAATTGCCATTTGGACTCACAGCTTTAGCTTAGTTCTGTACTATTTCTAACATTACTACCACCTTCAGTCTGTTCTCTTTCATTTCTTTTTCTCTTTTATTCTATATCTCACTTTTACTCATAATTTTTTAGTTGCCCTCTCATCCTCTCTTTCACACCAAATATTTCCCTTTTTCACTTTCATTATTTCTCCTTCTCCTCCTCTTCTCTCTTACTCACCTTCTATCTCACTTTCTGTATTTCTATTCTCTCACTACTTCATATACTTTCTCTCACTCAGTCATTCTCTATTTGTTCTCTCGCACTTGCTTTCTAATACAGTTATCCCTTTCTTTACTCTACTAAACTGAGATACATTGAATACAGTAAAATAACATTTATTTACTAAAGTATTACTCAAAATAAATGTTATCTCTATAAACAGGTGTGGCTGGATATTTTATTTTGTTTATTTATTTATTAATCATCATATCTTTTGGAAATTTCAAATTTTAAATTAAGGTACAGATTCAATTTTTATTATCTCTCATTTTTAGTAGGAGCAGGCATTTCTGTGCAGCTGAGGAATTTGCTTCCTGACCATGAGTTTTCAGGTTTGGACCCATTGTGTGGCCCCTTGGGCAACTGTCTTTCACTACAACACCAGGCTGACCAAAACTTTAAAAATGGATTTGGTAGATGCAAACTGAAAGGAGCACATCGTACATACATACATACATACATACATACATACATACATACATACGTACATATATACACATACACATTTATGTATATACATAAATTTATATATATGTGTGTGTGTATCATCATCATCATCATTTAGCGTCCATTTGTCAATGCTGGCATGGGTTGGACAGTTTGACCAGAGCTGGTAAGGTGAGGGGCTGCACCAGACTCCAGTCTGATTTGGCATGGTTTCTAAAGCTGGATGCCCTTCCTAAGACCAACCAGTCCAAGTGTGTAATGGGTGCTTTTATGTGCCACCAGTATGGGTACCAGTTGCGTGACACCATATATGTATGTATCTGTGTGTGTGTGTGTGTGTGTGTGTGTGTGTGTGTGTGTGTGTGTGTGTGTGTGTGTATGTATGTATGTATGTATGTATGTATGTACGTACATATTTATGTATGTATGTATTCATGATGCATGTATATGTGTGTGTGTGTTTGTGACCCCTTGCCTTGATATCAAGAGAGCAGCACTGGATTAACCACTTAACAAAATAAGCTTATTCCAAATGTTGGAACTTCAGACATGGCTTGTACCTAGAAAATATATGAAGATTTTTTTATAGGATGCACTTATAAGGTGCACCCCAATTTTAGGTGAAAATTTCAGGAAAAAAAATTGCAACTTATAGCCGAGTATATATGGTATGTATATATATATATATATATATATATATA
>NC_068983.1:143512036-143522157 GCF_001194135.2 Octopus bimaculoides | reverse complement strand
TTTCGATGTTATTATTATTATTATTCAGGTCACTACTTGGGATTGAACTCGAAATCTTGGGGTTAGTAGCCTGCACTCTTAACTACTATGCCATATGCCCATGGGCACATGGCATAGTGGTTATAATAATACTAATGATAATAATAATTATAGCAACAACATTGAAAAATACCTTAGGAATGAGAACCCAGGTTCAAAATTTCCCCAAGACACCTGATGAAGGCTGGAGGGTATATCAGCTGAAATGTTGTGTTAACAATAAACAAGATGAGGACAAATATCTGTCAAATGTAAATAATGTAAATAATTCCTCATCTCTTAAATATAGAACTGTATTATCAAAAAATTTATGTAATAATCTTTTTGATTAAATATCTCAAAGTTTGTGTGACAGAATTTTTGTGATGAAATTGTTGTGATCCCTTTGGATGTATCCTTGAAAATAAATGAAGTGTTTAAAAATTTCATGATTATATTTCTAGTGGGTAGATTGCTGATATTTAATTAATTTTCAATAAAATAAAGACTTTTCAGGAGTTTGGTTAAATACTTGTCACTTTATAAGTCTATATATACATATTATTATTGGGCAATGAGCTAGCAGAATCATTAAATGCTTAGCAGCATTTTGTATGATTTTACATTCGGAGTTTAAATTTTGATGAGGTCAACTCTGCTTTGTGTTTCATCCTTTTGGGATTGACAAATCAAGTACCAGTTGAGCATTTGGGTTGATGCAATCATCTTAACTCCTCCTCTGAAATTGCTGGCCTTGTGGCAAATGTATACATGACGAACGTATACATGACCAGCATATACATGTTATATTTGTGTTGATCAATTGAAATCACTTGTTAGCATTGATGTTTCCATGAGATTTTGACTGAGATTACTTTAGTACAGGTAGTTAGAGGTAGGTGTAAGAAAGAATGATGTAATTATTTAAGCCCAGCTTATAATTAATAGCTACTACATATTTTATTATGACTTATTATAAAAACATTTGTTCAAATGTCTCTAAGTTTGCCATCTTCACTCTTGCATTAGCATACATCTTTATTTTGTTGAGACATAAGCAATATACAGGATGAAATTTTCTTTTATTCTTTTCTGTTTTGAAATTTAAAAAAAGTTATAGTTTATTTCTTCATCTTTTTTACAATTCTGTTATTTTTTCAGTTTTTACCTCTTCTGTTTCTGTACTTCAAAACAAAACAAACAAAAAACAAGTCTTTTAAAACAATGTAGTAGTAATCTATGTATATTCACTGTGAATACATTAAGACTAGTTGTAGTATTTGTTCTGCAATAACATCTGTTATAGATTTGCTGTGTTAAAAAAGGCAATAACTATAAGAGAAAGAAGAAAATTCAACCCAATAGTGGCCAACAAGGACACCAGATGCATCTCAGCCTTTCTGAAGCTTTTCAGTGGCATGTACTCACAGTCAATCACATGCTTGGACAAAAATTCATCATCTCTGATATAGAAAAAAAAAATGAATAAAACATTCACTGATGTTGCAGATAGTTGCTTGGCTGATTGAAAATCCTGTATCTGCAATTCAGGTAGTATTTAACTAAAATAACTATCAACATATCATCTATGCATCACTTTAAATATGATATAGAGATGGCTGTTTTAAGGAAATACTGCCTCAGCAGCATATACAAAATGTTATAGTATTCAAAATTCTAATTCCAATTTCTGAGATTTCTTTCTTATTATTATTAAACTCTATTTCAAGTTTGTTCAAATTTAAATTTCAGTTTAAAAAAAAACATTTTCTTTCAGTTTATAAATTTCAATTTTGAAAAGTGTTTGTTTTTTATAAATTAGAAACTTAAAACTGAAAACCTGGAAATGAAGCTTGAATATCTTCTCAACTCATAATTATAACAGAGTTGGCTCAGTAAATTTTCGAATTACTGGAAGTAGCATGAAGAGAAAAAATAAATTTTTAGTTTTGTCTACTGAATAAAGACACTTGTGTCTTTGTTTAACCAAAGCTTATGAAGAAAATATACAAAGAAATAAATCTTATCAAATTAAATTATTTGCTTTGTATTTAAGAATTGATATATTTCTGTGAGAAACAAGCCAGTTGTATATGTTTCACTGATAAAATGATATTGATCTAAAAGATGAGATGCATAGTCTGCTGGGTAGTGTGAACTTTTAAAGATTGCCCTGATGATGGATTAGGAAATACTGGCACAATGTTACATGGGAAGAAATGTTAAAATAACTGCAATCTTTAAAAAAAATATCAGTGATCTCTCTTAGTTAATTTATCTAACAGTGCATAGCAAATAAACTCATGATTGAATGCACATAAATACAACTATTTGTTCTATTCTTGATAAAAATTTTGTGCTTATTTTGACCAATGACTTGCTCAGTGACATGGCTCTGAAAAAAAGTTATAACAAATATACAAGTGTCTTGTTTTCAATATCCTTTGTACAGCCATTTGCCCTTTCAATTTTAAGGCCTTGCAGATTTTTATTGCCTGAGATACAGTGACTATTTGGATCATGTATAATTGCAAAGTTTATGTTCTTTCTCCAAGAATCCCAAATTCAATCATACTTTGGCTCAGATAGCTCTTCACATATCCTGCCAAACAAAAAAAGATTTCTGGTATAAAGCTGCAATAATTGGATACAAAATTTGCAGATTCTTTGTTAACTGTCCACAGTTGTCTTCTTCCTTCCTTATGCTTTACCACACTGATATCAACTGAGCAGCTGATTCCAACAACAGAGTATGTTTTTTTTTTGTTTTTTAATCCCATATAACAACATCAAACTAGTTGTTTAATTAAGTTTTTGTTTATATTTTTAGATTCCATTAATGTTCTTTAGATCCATTGCTGTTCATATATTTGTCTTCATTGATTGCTGTTATTTCTTATTGCTTATTCTAATCCGGATTACACATCAATAAGATAACATCTTGAAAATGCTTTCTTACAAATATATATATATATATATATATATATTGGGTAATCCCCTAAATAATGCTATTTTTTAATACTTATTTTATTTTTCAAAATTAAGATAAACAAAGCTCTTTTTTAATCTAAAATATGCTCTCCTTCATTTTCTACGATGCTCTTCCATCTATCTGGAGACTTTCAAGGCGCCTCTTCCAAAATTCCCTTGTCCATAATGAAAAATACTCCTCCTGTACTGTTCTGACCATGTCTACAGAATTCATATTTTTTCAGTCCAAAATGACTGCAAAATAAATAATAATCAGATGAAGTAATGTCCAGCGAATATGGTAGGTGGGGCATTATTTCTCATTCAAACTGCTCCAGCCTCTGGAATGTCATCCTTGCTGTATGTGGCTGAGCTTTATTCTGATGGAAGAACACCTTCCATCTTGAAACCAAAGATGGTCATTTTTCTTCTAGTGCTGACTTGAATGACTAGTTGAATGACTAAATCCAAGCTTCTCTGCTAGTTCCTCAATAGTTATGATGGGATTTTGTTCCACCAGGGTTTGCAGGACATACTCATCGAGCTCTACAGCTCTTCCAAGACATGGCTCATATTCTAGGCTGTAGTTTCTGGCTCTGAAACCATCGCTGGATTATGCTTATTGTCTGATCCTTATATACTGCATTAATAGTCCTCACACTTTCCATTGTATTGTTGCATTTATTGAACTCATAAAACAAAATACGGGGAATATAGTACCAACATTGGAGAGAGGCTGTTATATCCTCAGTCAGAATAAAAGGTCCTCTTGACTCTGCATGTCTCTGTGCATTTTCCAACAACTGTACAGAGACTATTGGGTGCATTTTATTGTTGCAACTGTACCAATGTGGTTGTGTTGAGCCTTACAAAACTAATGAGTCTTTACAATTCTACAATGTCTCTGTTCATTCAAGGCAATGTAATCAAAAGGGTGAGTTATAGAGAGAGCAATGACAGAAGAACAAAAGTGAGTGGATGAAGGGACTGAGAGTATGTTGTGAGACACTGAGTGATTGGGTGAGAGGTGGGTAAGAGAGGGAGTAATGGAGGAGAAACAGTGTTGGAAGTGGTAATTGAAAAGCGGGTTGATCAATTTGTAATACACACTGCTGGAAAGGAAATAATATGCATGTTATATATACAGAGGATGGCTTGATGTCAACTGATGGTCTGTAGGTGAGACAAGATGTAGATGCTATACAGCACCATTTGGTCGTATGTGATTTGAGGGTAAGAGGTGACAGATGGACATACAACACACACACTTATACACACATAATTATGTATGTATATATCCTTTTATTATTTTATTTGTTTTAATCATTCGACTGCAGCAATGTTGGAGCATTGCGAGCAAGAACTTTGATTGTGTTGCTCCCAGTTCTTTGTGTAGTTCTTATTTTTATTCACTTGAGAGGAAAAAAGAAAAATTAAAAATAGTTGTAATGGGAAGTAACTGAAATCAGTTGATATGGCGAATATTTTTGTTTGACATACTGATTTTTTGCCATCCTGCCATCCAAAACTAATATAGAAACTATGCAGTAGACCACCATGTAAATGCATGTGTGTGTGTGTGTGTGTGTGTGTGTGTGTGTGTGCGTGTGTGTGTGAGTGTGTGTGTGTGCGCATGTGTATGATATATTTGAGATTCTTTCTCTCCATTCTTTTTCGTTTTGAGAGACATTATTGTCATAGCTCTAATTAACTTTTAATTTCTTACTGAGCACTTTAAGAGAAATTAAAAAATTAATTAGAGCTATGACAATAATGTCTATCAAAAGGAAATAGAATGGAAAGAAAGAATATCAAATATATCACACACACACACACACACATACATACATATAAATAAATGGCTCATTCTTTCTTTATGCAGGACAGGTTAAATAGTCATTATGAATAAGAACTTCTATTTCCCCCATTACATATTCTTTTGTAAATAAATTATGTTACTACATTGTACAATATGTTGATCTATTGATTTTCCCCCACTCCCATTGGCTGTAACTTCTAGAATTTGGCTGCCAGTCAAATGTGAGCTAGCGAGCAGCAGTACTTTTGTTTAGCTCTTGTTATTGTTGTTGTCTTCTTCCAGGTCACCCCTGATTCAGGAAACCTATGCTCATAGACATTCCATTCAGGACCATCCTCATTTGTAGAAGATATAATGTGCCTAGCATTGCATTGTCCAATGTGTTCTTTTTTGAGATATTCGGGTATGATCTGAGAAAGATTTGGCAATTATTTCTAGCAGGTTAAGGAAACACATGGAGGTTCCCTTGTTGGTTCAAGCTTTTATGTTGTCTCACTACTTGGTTAATATAGCTGCCTAATCCACTTCAAATATAACCCTTTTCTTAAACAAAACATAGACCTACACCAAGAAGAGCCTACTTTTCATCAGAGCTTTATTGTCTAACCTGCATTTGTATTTAATTTTAGACAAAATCATTTATTTTATAAGATGCTTACACTGAAATGAAAAAGAATGATACTTCAACTATTATTAGAGTTGATTCAGTCATTCTAAGTTTATTTTGATGTGCTCTTATTGAACAGAATTATGGTCTAAACCAGGCATAGGTTACCCATTTTGAGAAGCAGGTTGCATGAGACAAAGCTTATCATTAAATGGTTCACACTACTAAAATAATCCAAGGTAAATTATTCATTAGGCATGACATTCAGAAAGCCCCATAGCCTTCAGGTTGTCCATGACTGATCTAAACATTCAAGTTATGGCCATCTCATTTTTTTGTCAGACCTAGTGTAAATCTATATTATCAAACGTATCAACCTGTTTTTTAACATATTGTGTGTGATTTGGTTTATGTTTTTAGCAAGTCAAGTAACAGTGATTTTTAACATGGGCAGTAGCACCCTTTTGTGATCTTGTGAGTTCACAATGTGGGATGGCAAATGTGGGTGTTTGGAGGATTGGGATGTTTTATGGGAATAAAGTATTTATGCAAGTACTATACTTATATTTTAAACACACTTTTCAAAACTTTTTATCAAGGTTGAAACAGTAGGGCATTGGATAGAATGCTCTCTGGGGAAGAGGACATTTGTAAAACACCATTCAGTGAAAAGGGAACTAAGCTACAAAAGGTTGGCAACTACTGATGTAAAGTCTCTCTCTCATTGGTTCAAGGTAGCGGGGTGTAATTCGAAGGGGATTTAGTTCTTATTTCTAATAGATCAAGTGACCATATAAAGGCTCCTTATTTGGTGCAAGACGGTAGGCTATGAATTTGAAAGCAATTTGGTGGTTATTTCTAGCAGGTCCTAGAAACCATGTTGTCCCTTGTTGAGTTTAATTAGCTTTCAGTGCTTTGTTCAACTCATCTTGAATCAGTTTTGTAATGTTGCTTTAAAGAGGAAGTCCTGCACATCTGCACATTACTGTTTCAAAATATAAGTTGTATATGCTTTTTATCACATTTTTAATCATACTAAATTTTCACACCATATTTCTTGTAAAGCTCTTCTGCTGCTGCTTTTATTTGAATGTTTTTTGTTGATGATGACTGGTTGAGCTGACACCCTGAAGAAGCTAAATAGGTAAATAAAATTTTAAAATGTCTCACTTACTGTAACATTCCACCCATAATTCACTATAGTGAGTTAATTTATTGTAATTGCACATACTCGTTTACATAGTTTTCAAGTGGCAATTTGCAACACATAATTATCACTTATAATTGATAAATAACTGACCCACAGAGTTTTGGGCCATGAGTAGTTCATAATTTTTATATGGTACATAAACTTTATAATTACCTGATATAAGGCAGGCCTGGCTATAATAATACACAGAACAACATACAAGTATTTGAAGAGAAATTAAGGCATGTTTACTGTAAAAGACTATAGAATTTACAAAGGAATGTGACTGTGTGGTTAGAAGCTTGCTTCACAGCCACATTGTTCCAGGTTCAGTCCCACTGCATGGCACTTTGGGCAAATGTTCTCTACTATAGCCTCAGGCCTTGTGAGTAGATCTGGTAAACCGAAACAGAAAGCAGCCTGTCATACACACACACACACACACACACACACACACACACACACAAGTACATCCCCTCAGATTGCACTGTTCTCAGACTGACACCCAAACACTCTGAAATGTTTGTATTGGAGCTTCCAGCACGATTGCCAAGCAGTACAGCATGTCGTTTCCAAATTTCAGGCAGAGTGAATTGCATCATGGTGCTGTTTTTCTTACAGACGGTGCCCAACTGACCCTGCTATACTGTGTAGTTGACAAAATCAAAAACAAACAATGTGCATGTGTGAAATTAAAAATATAAAATGGTGACAATTTGTCCATCGCACAATAGCTACAATAGCGACAACATAGATATCTTTCATCTTCTTGCTCTGTTAAAATATTTGAGAAAAATTATATTAATGTGTCTGACTGGTTAAAATTCTATTTATTTATTTGTACAGCTGAAGATGGCACTGCATTTAAACTGATGTAATGATTGTATTGTTCAATTAAATGGAGTCGCATGAAAAGGTCGTATTGCATCACTACTTGAGATCCTGCTGCTTATTTTGATATATATATATATATATATATATATATGTATATATATTATCATCGTTATCATCGTTTAACGTCCGTTTTCCATGCTGGTGTGGGTTAGACAGTTTGACTGGGGACTGGCAAGTCAGGAGGCTGCACCAGGCTCCAACCTGATCTGGCAGTGTTTCTACAGCTAGATCAGATATATAGGGTGCAATGGGTAAATTGTCGCAATTTGATATTTTTAATTTCACACATGCATATTGTTTGTTTTTGATTTTGTCAACTACGCAGTATAGCAGGGTCAGTTGGGCACCATCTGTGAGAAAAACAGCACCATGACACAATTCTCTCTGCCAGAAATTTGGAAACGACATGCTGTACTGCTTGGCATTCATGCTGGAAGTTCCAGTATGAACATTTCAGAGTGTTTGGATGTCAATCTGAGGACAGTGCAATCTGAGATGTACCGAGAGTGATAAAAATCAAACATCCAGTCAACATCATGATGTTTGAAGTGATCATTAGTTATGGTGACGTTATACCTCTATTCATCTTCCCACATGGCCTCAGACTCAACACCGAGACCTATATCAAGTGCCTGGAGGAGGTAGTGCTGCCCTGGGTCAAGAGGGTGGCTGCTGGAGGACCCTATGTCTGGCAACAGGACTCTGCACCATGTCACACAAGCAGGAGAACCCAATCATGGCTGTCAGACAATTTCTGTGATTACATCACCCGTAACGTCTGGCCACCTAAACTCCCCAGATTGCAACCACTTGATTATTACGTGTGGGGCACAGTTGAATGAGAGACCAACAAAACTCCTTGTAACACCAAAGGTAAACTGAAAGCAAGGTTTATGGCAGCATTCACCAACTTAAACAAGGGGACCGTCCAGAAGAATTGCAGGATATTCTGAAGTCATTTGGCGGCTGTGATTGAAGCCAATGGCGATTTTATTGAATAAATTTACTCTTAAGTTTTTCTAGATATTTTTATGTAATTTTGGTAAATATATCTGTTAAAATCAGATATCAGGATTATTTTCATTTTTGCGTAATTTAGATGGCAGTTTATTCACCACCCCCTGTATATGTATGTATGCATGTATGTATATCTATGCGTGTGTGTCTTTCTGTCTCTGCCTATACCACCACCACCACCACCTGACAACCAGTGTTGGTGTGTTTGCATCTCAGTAATTTAGCAGTTCAACAAAAGTGACCAACAGAATAAGTACCAGGCTGAAAAAAAGAAGTACTGGGGTCAATTCACACAACTAAAAAATTCAAGGTGGTTCTCCAATGACTGAAATAAATAATAAAATAAAGATATAAATTATTCCTTGTGCATCAAATTATCTTCTCAGCAGCTGCAATTGTTTACAAAATTAAAACAAGATTCTATAGAATGTATTATCTGACAAAGTGTTGATTTCCCATTATCCACCAAACAAATTTTTCAACCAATCAGAGACACACTCGCTCACTCACTCACTAATCAATCATGGAACTTCATTACTCAGTCACTCACATTTGTGAATGTTTAGAAGTTAGTCGCAGCTGAAGATAAAAATACATTTGTAATCTCCTGTGAACAGAAGATTGTATTCTCTAGTATCCTCCTGTAGTGAAGACAGAAGATGAAATAAACATCAAACGACTACTTCCAGAAATGATGACTTGATCCAAATATAAATATGACCTGTCTGCTGACCTGATGATTTGAGGCAGCAACATCAAAGACAGGCATCTCCCTCACAAACCATTAAGGGGTTTAGGCTTTAGCTTTGAAATTATTGCCAAGTGGAACTACTTGCTTTTAGTTTATGTATTTGGTTATGGCTTTCTGGAGCAAAACACATACCACATCATTTATAATAATTGTCTAAATAATATTATCAATTGCTTTCAGTTTTTAAGTATTTCTCTTTGTAATCTCAAAATCTTCAAAAGATTATTAAGTATCTGAACTACATCTTTGTAAGGCTAAAAAAAAGTAAATAAAATATGAAAAAATTTCTTTACTTTGTAATTACATTTCCTTAACTGAAGGTGTTACAAAGATACTATTTTAATAACTCTATAAAAAATGAGGAAATACTGGATCAGGGTACCCTGTCTACCAATGTCCTTGAAAGCATTACAACCAAATAACAGATTTAACTAAATACATGGTCAATTCTTTGATGATATAATGTCAATCACAGACAATATCAGTAAACTTAAGGCACAAAAGTAATTACATGGAAAAATGCGAGCATGAAAAGTAATATTCTTAAGATTATAAACCTGGAAAAGTACAGGACAAGTTATTACACCTGTATAAGTATAGGACAAGCTATTACTTCAAGTAAAGTAAAGAATAAGAAACTTTTTACTTAAAATATTGCAGCAAAGAATGCCAGTTCTTCTAATTTATCCCTTTGCAGTTCTCATCTTTTAAATTTATTGTACAAACTGTTCAGCTAATTTGTAAGTTTGTCTAATTAGTCACTTTTTTCTGTATTTAAGGTAGTAAATTAGCCAAATTCTACTTAAATAAGTATAGTGTTATTTGTAAACTATAATAAAATAAGTTTTAATATTCA
>NC_068983.1:143508048-143511974 GCF_001194135.2 Octopus bimaculoides | reverse complement strand
TTTAGCTGCAATATTTTAAGTAAAAAGTTTCTTATTCTTTACTTGTCCTATATTTTTACAGTTGTAATAACTTGTCCTGTACTTTTCCAGGTTTATAATCTTAAGAATATTACTTTTCATGCTTTCATTTTTCCATGTAACCCATGATTTTTCCAGGCATTGCTGTTATAAGACAATCAATAATGTGTCAATTAATAATTTAAGATTTTACCTTATAAAATACTAAAAGATAATATTTCAGTTTTTCCATGTAAGTGATAATAATATTTCAATTTTTTTGTGATTAATTTAAATATATGCTGTGATTGAATTATTTGATATTACCCATCCATACCAAATTAATGGCAGAGATTTTTACCATGTTGTTGGTTGCACCATGGCTGACCAAAAGTTACAAACAACAAGACCCCCAAAACTATCAGTTACCAGGCTCACCTTAAGTAACCTAATTTTGCAATAAAACATTACTATTATTGTACCTTCAAATTTATGTAAATATTTAGTTTTTCATGAATTAAAACAATTTTATAAACTAAAAAAAACGTTTTTAATTTCCAAATTTAAGAAAATGTTCTCGTTAATTTTTTTTATTTATGAATTTTGTTCATAGATAATCATTAATCAATCCTATGATCTACATCTTAAATTTAATTTTTAGCTACAATTTCACCGAATTTTGTTTTTTAAGGTGAAAATCTTCCCTAACAAAACCCTTCTTTAATAACCAGAGATGTTTTTATAGCAACATATATGAGAATGTGTCCGTCTGTCCGTCCATCCATCCACACACAAGGGCATCCAGCTGTAGAAACTCTGCCAAATTTAGATTGGAGCCTGGTGTTGCCATCCGGTTTCACCAGTCCTCAGTCAAATCGTCCAACCCATGCTAGCATGGAAAGCGGACGTTAAACGATGATGATGATATATTTTACATGGAAAAATGCAAGCATGAAAAGTAATATTCTTAAGATTATAAACCTGGAAAAGTACTAATCGTGTGGGTGTTAATATAGAAATGTACCATATTGCTGTTGTTATGTATCCTCAAATCAACCCTGATACTGCCAACCTGTCATCAAAGACATTGCAGCCTTCAGCAAACCGTCCTTTTAGGGATAATCTAGGACATTACATAAAATGGGCATGTGATTTAGGTAGGGGGATACTTTGGCTGTTATTTTTAGCATGCCGAGCGACCAGGTAGAGGCTCTTTCATTGGTTCGATTGTGTGATGAGTTTTTTTACACATATATGTAATATGTATATATATATAATTGCCAGAAGTTAGAGAGTAAGTCAAAAGCTGAGAGTTTCATGAATTGGCACTTATCAAACACAAATTTGTCCATTGTCACTCTGTAACTTCTGATGAAATAACTTTTAAAAAACAAAATTTTGTCCAAAATGTTAAGAGTAAACCCTGTTCTATGTGACACATTCTACCAGAATGGGATGTTTGAAAGTGTTCAGTTAAAAAAAAATTAATGAAATAATCTGTACGTCAATGTCGACCTTGGCGAAATTTGAACTCAAAAACATAAAGACAGATGAAATACAGTTAAGCATTTCTGCCAGCTCTCTGCCTTACAAAGTAAACATTGATTTTAGAAATATATTCTTTATTCTTATAGCTTACTCTCTTACTGACAGGAAATTTTGTAACATTTTACCTCATAACTCTTTTTCTACTAAATTTTGTTCAATGTGACCAGTGATTCTGAATTCCTCATGCATTTTTCTATCATTTAAGCCTCATAAAGGTATACTTTTAATCTAAAATTAAAAAGTCTATGTTAATTGAAGGTGAATAGGTGCCTTACTTCCCCTTTGAGGTTGCAGATATTTTGATGTAACTTTTTTTCTACTGAACCAAATCTCAAACTATTTATGCCAAAATGTAGCTGAGGAGGTGTCTTCTCTAAAGCTGTTAACAGTTTGCAATTTAGTTGAGAGCTGAATTAGTGGTGAAGCTTGGAAGCTGCTGCGATTGACGAACTGGTGGACTTAAGAATATATTCAACCACTATCATGGTTGAATGATACATATGTTGCTATTTTGATCAGATAGTTAGTTGTTGCTAACAAATATTTTTCTTTCTTTTTTTCAGACTTATTATTGTTTTGAAGTAATGTACCATAGAACCCATACCTCATTCATCCAGTCCTTAAGTGACGGTGTGACAAATTAAAGGTTGCTGCTTAAACAAAACAAACTCATACAAAATCACTAGCAAAGAATATATATTTCTCATACGCTAATAAAATATTCCTCTGTGCCATAGCTAAACTATCCCTGACCTAAATATTCTTATTCTAAGATGTTTAAACTCAAATCTCACAAAGAGTCTTGTAACTACTTTAGCTACATGGCCATTTTACTTATATGTCTGTTGATTAATATCTGATAAACTGTTTCTGAACTTTTCCTATTGTCATTAATTCAGGACATTTAAATTAATCAAAGCTGATGATGTGATTAAGAAGTTCACTTCTCAACTATGCAGTTTTGTGCTCAATCCCACTGTGTGTCTCCTTGGGCAAGTGTTTTCTGCCAGTTATACAGGTCAAGCAAAGTCTTGTGGGTGAAATTTGTTAGATGGAAATTGTGTGGAAGCCTGTTGAAAGGATAGTTTTTGCTCTTGGGAGTTTGATTTAATCCATCACCTCATTTGTCACCATCACCTGGCCATTGATTGCCATTAGTAGATTCCAATGTTATAAACATTGGAGCCAAGTCTCCCTTCTTTCCACCCAGAGACCTAGAAAGGACTCATGGGTACTGCTCTTCCTCTTCTGTTTACAGTCAGGCAGAGTAAATTTCTGAAAGATAAGAGTTTTGGCATTTAATGTAGCACATCAACACAACAATAAGTCCTTCAGCTGGTAACCTAGCACCCTGCTGCTTCAGACAGATGCATGTCTAAATTCTTCAATTTAAGAAAATGAAAATAAGCAAAACAATGCAAAGTAAAACGGGCTGATAGAAAAATGGAAAGATAAAAGTAGGAATTAAAAAAAGACAGATAGATAAGTAGAGAAGAAGATGGAGTGAAAGATGGATTGGAATATAGAAAACAGTGGCAAGTTCTGATGTAGGTTAATATCATTAAAACCTAATTTTATCTTATCTTTATTTATAAGTATGGCAAATGAAAAGACCTAGTGAACTGCATGTTTTATATAACCCAATTTGAGTAATGAATGCAACCAGCATACCACTTCAAACAAGAAAGAATAGCTTTCTTCATTGAGGTAGGCAGGCTTGAAAATAAGCAGTGGAACTAAGATGGCTGGAATAGAACAAATTGAAATAGTATCATAAGTCATGTGAAACAAAATGTAAGGTTAAATGTGAGGTTTTGAATAAAAGTAAACAGAAGTATAGAAGACTGTTAAAAAGTTGTATAGTTAAACAGAATATGATTTTAAAAGAAGATCAACTTTCAATGGGTGTTAGGAGGAAGTTGCACTTTTACGCTTTTGTTTTATTCTCTGACTGGTTGCAGTCATTGGACTGTGACCATGCTGGTGGGGATGGGGGCATTCGCCATCAAAGGTTTTAGTCTATCACATCAATGCCACCATCTCATACTAATTTCAGTCCTCTGTTTGCTTTGTTGTTTCATTGAATTATATTTATCAAATTGCTAATTTATATGCTGACATAAAGAAACAAAACATTGCTGTGTGTATGCGTGTGTGCACACGTGTGATTGTGTGTCCATGCATGTACTTGCATAAACCAGTGTTGTGCATCTATATTAAAGCATAACTTTGTGATCTTATGTATATATATATGTATGTATGTATGTACACACACACACATGCATGCATGTACACACATGTGTGAGTGAGTGTGTGTGTGTATGTATATGTGTATATATATATATATATATATATATATATATATATATATATATATATAT
>NC_068983.1:143495806-143506900 GCF_001194135.2 Octopus bimaculoides | reverse complement strand
ATATATATATATATACATACATATATATATGACGAGCTTCTTTCAGTTTCTGTCTACAAAATTCACTCACAAGGCTTTGGTTGGCCTGAGGTTATAGTAGAAGACACTTGCCCAAGGTGTCACACAGTGCGATAGAACCTGGAACCATGTGGTTGGGAAGCAAGCTTCTTACCACATAGTCACACCGGTATGTGTGTATATATATATATATGTATGTATACCACGTGTCTGGTCTCAGTATGGTATCACAAAACAAACAAAAATTGCTGTGTATCGTGCATGTGTACTGACATCGCTCCTTTACTCATGTGTGACATGAACCCTTTACAAAGGTCATGTAAAGGTTCTTGAACGCTTTTATCAGAGATGTCTGAGACACATTCTGAATGTTGGCAGGACCTTAAAAACTCCAGACACACAGGTCCTGAGGAAAGCTGATATCTTGAGTATTGAGGCGATGGTGCACAAGCACTAGTTATGTTGGACTGGACACCTTATTAGAATGAAGGATAGTAGGATCCCTAAACAGATGCTATATGGGGAACTTGTTAGTGGAAAGCAGCCTCATCAGAAACCAAGGCTGTGATTTAAGGACTGTGTCAAGTCCTCATTAAAGGCCTGTGATATGCAGGAGACCGATTGGGAGAGCAATGCCAGTCATCACCACAGATGGAGGAAGCAGGTTAAGGAGGTGGTCAACACCTTTGAGAGAGCACATATTCTGCATGAAGAATTTAAGCGTACTGCTTGAAAGTGCACTACTAGTGTAGTGAATGAGAAAAGCTTGGTCTGAAATGTTTGCAGTCGTGCATGCTTGTCAAGAACAGGGATCATTAGTCACAAACGGAGCTGCAAATGCAAAATATAAGTTAGTCCTAGAGCGCACAATGTTCCTAAAGGTCAGCAATGGTCTTCCTCCATTATGAGTGGACAGCCATCATATATATATATATATGTTCATATACATATATACATGTATATGTATGTACATATATATAAAAATATTATAATAATTTTTCCAGAGGATGTAGCAACTTAGTAGTTCAGCAAAAGACGAAATCTAACGAGATTCTAAGGATTTAATAATAGTTATGTATGTGTTTTTTCGTGTTTTGTTTGAATGGTAACCACTCCTGAAGAAGTGCCAAATGACTAAATCCAATGGACCAGTCACTGGATAAGTTTGGCACAGAAATGTTAACATAGAGTGGTGAATAAATCGATATATCGAATTTGAAGTCTCTGTCTCTTTTGAATATGAAAATTTAAAAGTTTAAAAACCTTATAATATATATATAAATATATATATTTCCATGATTAAATAAAAAGTCAACAAATGGAAAATATGACCTACCTATATATATAATTAAAGATACAAACAAATGAACATATACCAAATACACAGACGGACAGAAAACACAGAAGGTCACCAATTCTTCAGCAGTTATCAACTAGGTAATATATGATGATCTAGAAAACAAAGTTATTTTATTTCACATAGGTAAAAATACAGGTAAAATAGAAGTTGAAAATGCACTGAGAATAGTTAAAATACTTTTTATTAATATATTTAACGCTTTAAACGGTTTCGCAGTTTACAATGATTTTCAAAAAGTTTAAATAGAAATACATGGCTTATGTCACGCTGTCTTGCTTCTGACTAGTATTTGAAGATTGCCCTATTTTTAGGGCAAGTTTCAAACACTAGTCAGAAGCAAGAAAGCTATGACATAAGCCATGTTCTATTTGAACTTTTTGAAAATCAGTATAAACTGCAAAACGGGTTAAAGCTTTAAGCTTTAACCCGTTTTGCAGTTTATACTGATTTTATTAATGAATATATATATTAATAATATATATATTAATATATATATATATATATATATATTAATAAAAAATATTTTAACTATTCTCAGTGCATTTTCAACTTCTATTTATATATATATATAAATGTATTTCATGATAAAATTATTTTAGCATTTTGTACTTTGTCTTATTTTCCCTATATGTACATATATATACATATGTGTGTGTGTGTATATATGTACATTATATATCATCATCATTTAATGTTCGTTGTCCATGCTGGCGTGTGTGTGTGTGTGTGTGTGTGTGTGTGTGTGTGTGTATATATATATATATATATATATAGGTTATGAGCAATAGTGGTACCAATTAGACCCAAGGGTTTCAGGTAATGTTGAGTAAGTGCTATGGATAGACCACAGTTAAGCTCCAGGTTCGGTGGTTATGCGAATAAGGGGTTCAATGTAGGTCATATATCAGCGTGTGAATATCAGGATTTACTTTTCGTAATGAGATAAAAAAACCAAAGCTGTGTATAATATAGAACATTTATAAATAGAATGTCTTACAGCTGTTTCTAAGATATTTATTATATCTCTTCATCGGAGACAGTGTGAGAAGATGATTAAGCAATAGTTAGTTTAGTTAAGATAGGAAACAGAGTGAATGTAGGGATATTGTATTTGTAAATCTATTGTTTAGGCAGAATGGTAAACATATAAGATTCCAATACCTTGTGAGTAAGATCCAATTGTTTTTTAGATTGGTTGATGCCTTTGTAAATCCATTATTAAGATTTCAATACCCAATGAGTAAAGTCCAACGGTCTCTGAAATTGGTCATTCCAAATACAGAGTTTATACACAGTGTTTTTGAATCAAGGGTTCTACCCTTGATTCTGACTGGCACCCATGCCAATGGCATGTAAAAAGCAATATTCGAGCATTGGGCTTCATGCAGGCAGTGATGTCAAGCCAAGTGAGATTGTAGTTGTGGCCAATGCCAGTATCATGTAACTGACTTGTTGAAAGCATCCTTGAATTGTTGGGCAATATACTGTGCTTGTGAAGACCTGTCGAACTGACTGAAATTGCAGTCATGGTCAATGCCAGTCCTGTCTGACTGGCACATATACTGGTGGCACGTAAAAAGCACCATTCAAACTTTGGGCCTCATGGGGGCAGTAACAGGTGATATTCTGTGCTTGTGTAGACCTGTCAAGCCAAGTGAGACTGTAGTCATGACCAATGCCAGTGTCAAGTTATTGGCACTCATGCCGGTGGCACATAAAAAAAACACCCCCTACACTCTCAGAAAGGTTGGTGATAGGAAGGGCATCCAGCCATAGAAACCTTGCCAAATTCAGATCGGAACTTGGTGCAGCCTCCCAGTTTAACAGTTTTCAGTCAAACCATCCAACCCATGCCAGAATGGAAAGTGGATATTAAATGATGATGATGATGATGATGATGATGATGATGATGATGCATACACACACTTGCATGCACAAACACACACACATACTTCATTAAATACACAACTGTATTCAAGTTTTGTCTTTTTTATTTTAGATTTTTCAGATTTTCTTGTAAGCGTTTTTAGTTTGTTTGGAGCCATTAAATTATAAAGTTCTTAAATTATTTAACTTTTCTTGACATTCACAATCTCATTTTCAAGAACTGAATATATTTGCATTTGTGTTGTTTCCTATATACTTGTTGAAATCACATAGACTTCCCTACAACAGATTTTTTGACTGTTAGCTCCATATGTCAGCAGTCCTGCATTGATTTGTTTGTCACAGTGAAATTTTGATCATTAGATTTTTATACCAGTAGCTACACATTAATTTTTTTGGCTATGAGAATTGCTTGCCTGTTAATTTTAGTATTGTATGTCATACAATGCCACATAGAAAATATGTTTTTTATGCACAAATGAATTTAAATACAAGAAGCTATTTCATGGCCCAGTGTCTTTTTTTATCTGTGATATCTACATGTAGACATTTTGAATTATTTAGTAGTGTAGTATTACATCAGTGTTACTACCTCCTTTTCCTGTGGAGGTGGGGAGAGAGGAGGCGTGAGGTTCACAATATACTCTGAACTCTGCATAATATTTCATTACTTTGAATGCTGTCGTTCAACCTCAGGTCAAGCCTGAATTGAACAAATGTATAACCAAAGGCGTTCAAGCCATAACCAACTTGTTTGCTTGTTTTTTGTTTTGTTTTTTAACTGTCATATAGGACTACAATATACTACATATAAAATGACAGGATATAAGTTGAGTGAGATTTGGCTGCTATTTTTAGCAGTTGAGTGATCATGTAAAGCAGGCATATGCAACGTTCTATGAGAAGTGGGCCATATGAAAAATGATTCATCATCAGGTAGATTGCATTATTAAAATAATTCAAGGACTGAACAGCCTTCACAAGTCATTTGTCCATATCTAGTTCCCTCAGTGATCACCAAATTACTGAGTGTGTTTTACTTTGTCAAATACTTTCTTTCAACTGAAAGTCAGGAACCGCTGTCTGTTCTCAGAAGAGTATTTTCCCTGGTACTTATTCTGTTGGTAATTTTGCTGAACCGCTAAGTAGCAGGGACGTAAACACCTCCAACACCCGTTGTCAAGCAGGTATGGGGACAAACATAGACACAAAGATACACACATATATAAAAAAAATGAATGAATGAAAGCATACATGTATGCCCTTTCTAGCATGTAAGGTGTCTTGTTAAAGGTCACCTCATTCGTGTATAAATGCATAAATTGTTTGTCCATTATATATATATATATATATATAGAACGAATGTATTTATACAACAGGCTTATTTCAGTTTTCATCTAAAAAATAGAGGCAAGACTTCTGCCCGTCCCCACCAAAAAACTACCTGTTTAAAAAAATTTTTTTTTCAACACAAACCCCCACTTTTCGGCTACAGGGAATACAAATCTGCAAAAAAATTTGGCAAAAATTGGCATTTTAAAATTACTCCCCACCCCCACCCAACCCATATGCCCACGGGCATATGACGTAGTGGTTAAGAGAACGGGCTACTAACCCCAAGATTCCGAGTTCGATTCCAAGCAGTGACCTGAATAATAATAATAACAATAATAATAATAACACCGAAAAATACCTTAGGAAATGAGAACCCAGGTTCGAAATTTCCCCAAGACACCTGATGAAGGCTGGATAGTATATCAGCCAAAACATTGTTAACAACAAACAAGATGAGGACAAATATCTGTCAAATGTAAATGATGTACATAATTCCTCATCTCTTAAATATAGAACTGTATTATCTAATCGGTACGGAGCCAACATTAGACTTCAATGGTGACATATAGAGAAACTCCATCAAAAACTAGAAACCCACGGGCATATGGCGTAGTGGTTAAGAGCGCGGGCTACTAACCCCAAGATTCCGAGATCGATTCCAGGCAGTGACCTGAATAATAATAACAACAATAACATCGAAAAATACCTTAGGAATGAGAACCCAGGTTCGAAATTTTACCAAGACACCTGAAGAAGGCTGGAGGGTATAATCAGTCGAAACGTTGTGTTAACAACAAACAAGATGAGGACAAATATCCGTCAAATGTAAATAATGTAAATAACCGGACAAAAATTTCAAAACATTTCTGTAGTTACGGTTAGTTTTAGGGTTAGGGTTGGTGTTGGGGAAAAAAGTCAAAATTGAAGAATTGTGGGGGCGGGGACTTAACAATGCCGATTTTTGGCAATTTTCCGGAACCTCCGTATCCGAAAACGGGGGTTTTTGGAAAAAAAAAAAAAAAAAAAAAATTACAAAAATAAACAAATTTGGGATAAAATGCTGGTGGTGGGGGGAGTCTTTCCCGAATCAACTCACAAGGCTTTGGTCGATCGGAATCTACAGTAGAAAACACTAGCCCAAGGTTCCACGCATTGTGACCGAACTCGAAGCCATCTGGTAAGGACGTAAGCTTCTTGTCAGACAGCCACGCTTGCGCCTACTGTCACAATTTTTTTAATTACTATACAACACTTTTCAAAGTTTACATTCTTTTACAAATAATCACCGATGTCAATATCTGTTCACAAACATTATATGAATAACAGCATTTAGATATTAAAATTTAATTATGAAACATCATTAACAAAAGAAATAAAGGCCCAGTAAAATTTCGCTTTTTACCGAAACAATTTCAAACATACGCGCCAACTAAACACTTCGTTCAAGAAACGACACGTCACTTTTACTTTTGACTTTACACCGGTCTATCAATAGCAACGTTGATGGAAACAAGGAAGCTTTTGGGTGGTCGTTCGAAATAGCAGCTATATCTATCTTATGTTGGTTAATATGGATCCTTCTGAATTGACGGGCACCACTTGTTTTCATAACGAAACACTTTCAAACTTGGGATACTGGTAGAATGTGTCATAAAACATCATACGAAGTTTGAAAGTGTTTCGGTACCAAAAACACTACATTAAACATAAATGAAAAGTGGTGCCCGTCAATATATTTCTAGATGTACCATACCTGAAAATAAGACTAGTTAGTCAAACTTTTGATGGCGGAGGTAAAAAAATACGCACAGCACTCGTTTTTGGCCTAATGCTAACACTAAACACCGGGTGTGCGTATCCTTTACCTTCGCCGAATCTTCTTCCACAGGCAAATTCACTGAACCTGATTTGTCAATTATTTATTTCTTTGGTCCACAGAGTAAATAGGAGTATAGGGAGGTGAAGTAGGGCAATCGTTTTTGAGTGTAAAATTTCTCCAGCCCTTTTATGACAGTTAATAAGGGAGTGGTTGAGGCATTAAAAGTGCTTCTACCCTGCAAGCTCTGAAAACCCTTACCACGTCACTGATGGCTGATACTAAAAGGATAGATGGGTGGGGAGGCAGGGGCTACGTTGAAAACGTTGGCCGCTACACGTAGCTGATTGAGACCGAGAGAGAGAGGGAAGGAAGAGAGAAAAACAATTCAGATGTATTAATAGTACTTTGTCGACCTTTACCTCAGCGAGAGAGAGCAAAGCATTTTATCTTACAGTCAATTCACCGCTTTATTATTCAATAAAATAATGGCTTGTTTAATTTGTCTTTTTCTCGCAACCACATGGATTCCAGTTTATTAAGAAGGATCTTAGTTAATTCCTTCCAACGTGTTCTTGTGGTTTAACTCCAAGTTCTAATTGAGTAAATGTATGATCAAAAGGGCGAAGGTAAAGAATATGCATACCCGGTGTTTAGTGTTAGCGTTAGGCCGAAAACGGGTGGTGTGTGTATTCTTTACCTTCGCCGAAGATCCATTAAAATTATTTCACTACTTTATTTTTTGGTCATACTTATTTAATTTACTTGTTTCCATCTTTCTTATACATGGTACAAGGTGAGGTGAGGATGATATGATTATCATGTTCATTTAATTATAATTTATTGGAATAGAACACGTATGTATATAATGTTGTGGAAGATTTAGCAGCTCGAGTAACCACACTGATCAAACTATGATTCCCCACTTTTTATCCTGTATGTCTTAGATTTTACTAACCAATGAATTTTTCGTTTCTTTTATATCATAACGGCATGATTAGATGGAAATTTTACTGCTATTTCTAACAGGTCGAGTAAAGCAAGGATGCATAAAACGAAAAGATATAAAATGCAAATGTGGGGAACCGGAAGTATGAAAAAGCGAAATTGGTGGATTTCAAACGAAAATCGAAAAGATTAGATGAGATACCGAACTGGACCAGTGCTGAAATAAGATCAGCGGAAATGTGTTCACGAAGGCGAAACTTATTTCTCCACTTATATTTCATGAAGACAAGACTGCCTCATCCTGTGTTGATTCAACGAACTCTGACAGGGTTGTTGAGTCGTTCATTTGCGCACACTGAGTGAGAAACCAGAATTAATCTGTTCTGTAATGACGTTTGTTGCTGGAATACCGTATTGAAGATCAGCGGCAATACCTGCCACGTTAAAAAAAAAAAAACCTATTGGGAGGTAAAGTAAACTCTGGTGCTTGAGGACGTGGCATTATTAAAAAATATGTTAGCGATAGTTAAAAAGAAAGATTTCCGGTAATGGTTACGAACAGAAGGAACTATTCAATAATGAAAATACTACGTTAATTAGATGAAAGTTCTTCCGGTAATTTTCTTTCATGTAAATACATGTTTATGTTAATTAAAACAATTGCCAGCAAAATCTTATAAAATGACAATGTTCTAAAAGATATACATGTTTATATGTTATATATGAACATAAAAATTCGCTAAAAAAAAATTAGAATTAGGGGTATGTATAATATATGGTATTTGGAGAGACGGTATCTTTTTGTTCAGATTTCTCCACCACGTGTTTCGAAATGGTCATGAGATACATTGATAGAAAAGATGTTATCAACATCAAAGGCGAGCTACGAACACACTTTCATATTGTGAACGTCATCGCCGAAATATCAAATCAGCCGCCGACTGATCACCCATCGTTCAGCTGTAGCGTATAAAAACAAAAATGCGCTTTGGAAACGTGGCACGAGTCTGAATAGTGGGGGAAATGATGAAATTTGAGGAGGTGAAGGAATGTGTCTACTTGGGACAGAGTAAATATATGCCGAGTCATGAATGTTTAAATCTCGCGCAGTATAAGTGCAGGATTAAAGATGTGCTCGAAGCACAGGAGGACTAGACCTTGCGTATGAACCTCTTCAATTGTACCGTCCTTACGCTTCTATACGCATGTAAGACATGAGCTACGACGAAGAAGGAATAACATTGACTACTAGATGCATAGGGCCATGCAAAGGATCATATTGGTAACGATATAATTCAACAATAGAGCGGAATGAACAATGTGACCGCGGAATACCGAAAACACAAACACTGCTGAGCCGGACGTGCTGATAAGAGGTGGACACGTGCCCCTTGTCAAGTAGTATCCAAAAGATCGGAAGAGACTACTTGAAAGATCTCCAAAACAACAGGAAGGTGACATAATAAAAATATTTGGGTCCAAATGGAAGAAAAGTGCAATCAAGGGAAGGATAGAAACGCATAGTAACCAATAATGTAATGAAGACATTTGATAGTTTGGTCGATAGAGCGATAAATAATCGCATTAAGCCGCATATTAAAATACAAACAAACCCCCAGCATTATAATAAAGGTTTATTAGTATTTTTAAAAATTAAATATTAGTATATTTGACAGTGCATCGGTATTAGTACATGACGTTAGCTATGAGTGAGTGTGTCATGTCACACACTAATGACGTTATAGATTTTACCGAAAGATTGCCGTATATTTTATAAAGATGGAAATGTTAAACGCCAGTAGATTATCTTATTCTATTAAGCAACACTGCACGGTATTACAGATTTTTAAAATATAATTTAGGCTTTTAAATCGAGATATGTAATCCATGATATCGGATAATATATATGGAATCTTACGGCAACCATTCCTATTGGAATCGGCGTTGAAGCCTGTGTTTTGTAGAGCTACATAGAAGAAAGATATAACTTCATTTGTGTAGGACGTCCTCTGAAAGTTTCTTACGAGAAAAGACAGCACTATACAGCTGAAGGGAACTAACTGTGCTGATACTTTGAAATACTGTTGTGCCTCTGCCTGCCATGGGCAATGTTTCGTTTTATGATTCAAAAAGTGAAACTACTGAAGTGGGCAGAGGTCGGAATTTGCTGGGAACTCCGCAGTTTAACGAAAGTGAAAGAATTGTTTTTTTTTTTAATGAAATAAAAATAATACAAATCTGACGTAACAAAATGTTAATTGCAAAAGCCAGATTTTTGTAAGAGGCTTTTGGTATATTTTTATTCGGCATTCCTTCGGTATAGGTACAAAGAGTGTCGGTATGAGGAGACGGCGTCATTCACCCTCTACTTCAGTTTAGCCTCTTGTCCATGTAGCGAGGAAAAGTTGTGTGTGTGGATTGCATTAAGCTATATATTTCTAACATTGACCCAAGACCACGAAATTTAGGGAAGGTAATACTCGATTAAGTCTATCCAGTACTTATTCTATCTAGATTGGAATGGTGAGATTCAAAGTCACCCTCGACAATAAAGTATCTGCATTTTTATTTTAGCCAAAAGGCCTGGATAAAACCGTGAGATATTTTGTCTCACAGTAAAGTTTATTTAACACACCGCTCTTTAGATCAGGCGTTCTCAGCCGCTGGACTGCACAGAAAGAATAAATTTTATTTCTGTTTTATTGACTATGGTATTCTGCAGGGTGTTTTTTGTATTATATATATGATAATTAAATCGTATATCAAGAATTTACTGTATTTTTTATGTGCGTGATCCCTCGATCCATGGGAAAATCTTTTCGCATGAAACCGGTCCGTGGCGAAAAAAGAAAAATGGTTGGAGACCGCTGTTTTAAATATTAAAATTTCTTAAACGCAGAAACTAGGATAAATATATTGAAACTGAATGTTATGTAACAAGGGATGTAACTTACTATGGGGTAACTCCCCTTTAGCTGTTAATGAAATCGCTCATGCTTATAATAATCTTCATAGATTTATCAGGTCTTCATTAAGCCTCAATTCAAATTAGAAAATTACATATTTGGTTTCAATTTAATCTGATCTAAATTGAAAAAAAAAAGCTTTTTTATTTGTTTTTCATCTGATACCATATTTTATGTTTTATTTGTCATGTTTTTTTTATCGTTAAAAGATCGTCTGTTCCCGTGTGCTAATAGAACTGTTTTGATCCCAACATCGAATCTTAGTTCTATTTATCAAACAGGTACATATTCGAAAATAAACAAGTTAGAGAGAAATAGCCAAGAGAAATTGCTTAGTCTCTGATCAGTTCCGACCCAGCTAACTTACGAGTAAATACATTTCTATCATGATCAAACCGTCGTTTTGTATATCTAGCACGACGATATCCAATACCTCGTGTTGTTTTTTAGACAGTAGAGATTGACTTGAGGAAAATTGGCTGCTGTTTCTAACTGGTCAAATGACTACGAGGAGGACCACGTAAAGTTTTGTTTTTCTCTTGTTCTAAAAAAAAAAAAAAGGAGACTGTATCCAATAACGTCGGCTATTTCTCTCAAACTAGTTTATTTTCGAATATGTACCTGTTTGATAACTAGAACTAAGATTCGGTGTTGGGATTAAAACAGTTTTATTAGCATAAGGTCAATGTAGCTTAGAAGCACTTATGCTGTTCTGTTATATCCACCTTTATTTTATAACTGTTTTAGGCAAGACTTCCGCCCGT
>NC_068983.1:143493382-143495394 GCF_001194135.2 Octopus bimaculoides | reverse complement strand
AATTTTTTACTTTTTTCAGATTTTTTTTGTTTCAAAATATGCAGAAAAATACGGACATTATGATTCGGACAAAATTTTCAAAACATTTCTGTAATTAAGGTTAGAGTTAGGTTTTTAGGGTTAGGGTGTTAGGGTTAGAGTACCAGGGTTAGGGTATTAGGGTTAGGGTTAGTGTTGGAGAAAAAAGTCAAAATTGAAGAATTGGGGGGAGGGGGGAAATTTAACAATGCCGATTTTTGGCCATTTTCCGGAACCTCCGTATCTGAAAATGGTGGTTTTTGGCAAAAAAAATTACAAAAATAAACAAATTTGGGAGAAAATGGGTGATGGAGGGACGGGTAGAAGTTTTTCCCTGTTTTATAATAATATATGATCTGTTTATGTTGTGCCATTTATTTATATTGTGAGACTGTGGCGAATCTGGAACTGGAAAGTCTTGCTTCAGTATCTGCCAGCAGAGCAATATCTCTTGTGGTTGTAAAGGCCTCATAGAAATGATAGTCCTGACTGGGGTGACTGAATTTCAAGATGCTGTCTTGGTGCTGTTGCTTTCTGTTTTGTAATTGCTCTTTTCTTTAGCATCAATCTTCAGCCACTCCTCTGTTTTTTTCAACCCTGTTCAGAAATAATAATGAAAGTAAAATGAATATAAACAGTATGTTTATAAAATTTTTAATGGCTAGAATGATCTATCTTAACAATAGCATATTTTATTCACATAGCCACGGAGCCTTAAATATTTCAGGATGGAATAGTCTGTTATATTAACCCTAAAAGTATTTGACTTGTACTTTATTATATTTTATCTTTTACTCGTTTCAGTCATTAGGCTCAGGCCATGCTGGGGTACTGCCTTGAAGAATTTTTACTCAAATGAATCGACCCCAGTACTTTTATTTTTTTAAAGTCTAACAGAATTCCTAGGATAAAATTGTCTGACTATAACAAGATTTGAACTCAGACAATAAAGAGTCGAAACATATATTGCAAAGCATATCTGATGAGTAAACAATTTTGCCAATCCCCCATCTTTACAATAATAATAATTTTTTTCTATTTTCGGCACATGGCCTGAAATTTTACAAGGTGGGCAGATAGTTGATTAAATCAACTCCAGTGTTCAACTGGTACTTATTTTACCAACCCCAAAAGCATGAAAGATAAAAATCAACCTCAGTGGAATTTGAACTCAAAATGTAAAAACATTAAACGCCACTAAGCATTTTATCCAGTGTGGTTATAATTCTACCAGCTCACTCTCCACCTGAATAATAATAATCCTTTCTACTAAAAGCACAAAGCCTCAAATTTTTGGTGGGTGGCAGGGATTTATTGATTACATCGACCCAAGTGTTTCACTGGTACTTGATTTATCAACTCTGAAAAGATGAAAGGCAATGTTGACCTTGGTGGAATTTGAACACAGAATGTAATTAGTGACAGGCAAAGTACTGCGTGTTAACGATTCTGCCAACTCACTGCCTCACCTGAATAATAATAATAATAACAGTTTCAAATTTGGCACAAGGCCAGCAATTTTGAGGGAAGTGATAAGTCAGTTACATCAACCCCAGTGCTCAATTTGAATTCAGAACGTCAAGATGGTTGAAATGCTGTTGAGCATTTTTGTCCAGCGTAATAATGATTCTGCTAGTTCACCACATTAATAATAGTAATAATAATAATTCTTTTAAGAATAGCCTGGGCCAAGTTTAGAGAGCTCTTACCTCTGCTGGCGACAAAGGGACTCTCACTCAGAGTAAAAGGCAGACCGTATGACGCATGAGTACGAACAGCCATGCTACATGGCAGTGAAACATGGGCTGTGACTGCTGAGGACATGCGTAAGCTCGCAAGGAATGAAGCCAGTATGCTCTGCTGGATGTGTAATGTAAATGTGCATACCCGTCAGAGTGTAAGTATCTTGAGAGAAAAGCTGAACATAAGAAGCATCAGTAGTGGTGTGCAAGAGAGACGATTGCGCTGGTTTGGACATGTGGTGAGAATGAATG
>NC_068983.1:143487108-143493091 GCF_001194135.2 Octopus bimaculoides | reverse complement strand
GTGGCACATAAAAGACACCATTTCAAGCGTGGCCGTTTTCGTGCGGGTGACACGTAAAAGCACCCACTACACTCTCTGAGTGGTTGGCGTTAGGAAGGGCATCCAGCTGTAGAAACTCTGCCAAATTAGATTGGAGCCTGGTGTAGCCATCCGGTTGCACCAGTCCTCAGTCAAATCGTCCAACCCATGCTAGCATGGAAAGCGGACGTTAAACGATGATGATGATGATGATGATAGGCACAAGGCCTAAAATTTGGGGCAGAGGGATAGTCAATTACATCAACCCCAGTACTCCACTGGTATTTATTTTTTATCAATCCCAAAAGGATGAAAAGCAAAGGTGACCTCAGTGGAAATTGAACTCAGAACATAAAAACAGACAAAATGCCGCTAAGCATTTTGCCCAGCATGCTAATGATTCTGCCTGCTTGCTGCCTTAATAATACTAATACTAATATTAATAATAATGATCTTTTCTACTGTAGGCACAAGGCCTGAAGTTTTGTAGGAGGGGGAAAGTTGATCACATCAACCCTAGTACTTGACTGGTACTTAATTTCTTGACAGCAAAAGGATGAAAGGCAAAGTCAACCTCGGTAGAATTTGAACTCAGAACATAATGGCAGACAAAATACTACCTAGCATTTAGCCTGGGGTGCTAATGATTCTGCCAGCTCACCACCTTAATAATACTAATAATAATAATAATAATAATAATAATAATAATGAAGCAAAGATATAGACAAACAACTGAAGAAGACTGAAATGGAATGCTCTGTAGAGCCCCTACAAATAATTTGTCTCTTCAGGGTAGTAAGGATTATCAGGAGGATTCTAATCATTTGAAAGACTACTGAAAACTTGTGGGTACCTAAGGTTACAGGTAGTAACCCACTACCCGCATAAATCTTACTAGGAATAAGACTGAACCTGAGTCAAACCAAATAATAATAATAATGATAATAATAATAATAATATTGTCAAAGATCATGAAGAAAAAAATGCTTTCTAATTGATGTATCAATACCAGCAGATGACAACGTTTCTCTAAAAGAAATGGAAAAACTTTCAAAATACAAAGACCTGGAAATAGAGATAACTCGAATGTGGAATCTAAAAACAGAAACAATTCCTATCATAGTAGGTGCCTTAGGTATAATAAAAAAATATTCAGACAAATACATAACAAAAACACCAGGACTTACAAATATATATAACATACAGAAAATTGCACTACTGGGTACTGCACACATTCTACGCAAAACACTTTCAATACAGTAAACATAAGAGCACCACAGCAAACCACAGCACATACCCAAGGCGCACAGAGCTGCGCTTGGTAGTGAAGTGAAAGCACGTTATAAAAATAAAACTACTGAACAATAATAATAATAATAATAATAATAATAATAATAATAAAATAGGGTAGGACAGTATTTACAGTGAATACTCCTGCATACTGAACATCATCCTGAGCCAGTCATTGAAGGTTAAAATGTCACTATCCTCTGGAATTTTCCAGTCAACACTGACAGAATGACCCAGGCAAATTGACCAGACATATTTATAAAAGACAGGGAAGAAAATACTTGTAGACTAATAGATGTAAGTGTTCCTACTGATAAAAATATATCTGTCAAAGAATTTGACAAATTAAGTAAATATAAGGACCTGGAAATTGAAATACAAAAGATGTGGCATCTTAAAGTAAGGACTGTTCCTAGGTATGATAAAAAAAAAGGGATGTCAGAAACATTTAAATAAGGTCCCAGGAGAACCATGTCTCAGAGAAATCCAAAAGATAGTGCTAACAAGTAGTGCCCACATCTTTGGAAAAATTCTATCCATTTAAATGTCTATGTTGTATTACATGAAGATATTTCGCCACTTCCTCTCCCCAAGCTTTTTGTCATACTGTAACATCTCTTATCCTTCACACACCTTAAGATGCTGAGTGTGCCTCGGCTAGTGATTGTAACAAACATGCAGATTAAAAGTAAAATAATAATAATAATAATAATAATAGAAATTAAAATGGTTTGTGATTTAGACACAAGACCAGTGATTGTGAGGGGAGGAGGTTAGTCAATTCCATCAATTGCAGTACTTGACCGGTACTTTATTTCATTGTAATGAAACCAGAATTTAACCTTAGCAGGATTTGAACTAAGAATGTGGAGACCCAGGATAAATACCACAAGCTATCTTTTCTACCAATCCACTGCCTTATGTAATAGTTGTAGTAGTTGTAGCAGCAGCAGCAGTAGCAGCAGCGGTAGTAGTAGTAGTAGTAGTAGTAGTAGTAGTAGTACTACTACTACTACTACTACTACTACTACTACTACTACTACTACTACTACTACTACTACTACTACTACAACAACTACTACTACTACTACTAGTAATAGTTGCAATAGCAGTAGTGGTGGTAATTGTTGTAGTAGTAGTAGTATTAGAAGCAGTGATGATGATGATGATGGTGATGATAACAATGGCAGCGATGGCAAGGAGGTGGAGAAACAATTACCTCTGTTGTAATTTTTTTTCTGTGTCAACAATCCTGAAACACCATTGTCAGGTAAATCTTCAAAGAAATCCGATTGTCAGAGCTTATAATGAGGCATATCAGCACAAACCAGTGACAGGAGGAGGAAGAAACAGGTTTAATTCTCAAAGTTGAAGATTAACTCAATTGTCTGGATGTGGATGGGTGGGTGGTTTTGTATTAATTATCTCAATTACACTTCCTCACTGAAGCTGACAAGAAAACCTTTCAAAGACTCAGCAACTGGGACAATGACAGTTTGCTAAGTTTTTTCTTTTATGTAAGCTACAGTGTTGTTAAATAAATCTAAATTTATTAACCTATTTTTAGATAATCTCAAATTTGTTGTTATTTAGCCCTAGGTCTTATATATTCCTTTTTATGTTTGTCAGGGGTGCTGTGATGGTGGCATGGTCAAGAAACTTGCTTTGCAACTATGTTGTTTTGGGCTTAGTCACACTGCATGGCACCTTGGAAAAATGTCTTCTACTGTAGCTCTGGCCCAACCAATGTGAGAGAATTTGGTAGATGGAAACTGTGTGAAAGCTTCTTCTATCCATCCATCCATCCATCTGTGTGTTTGTATATGTCTTTTTGTTTGTGTTTGTTCCTCATCACACTACTTGACAATTGGTACTGGTTTGTTTACATCCCTGAAACTTGCCAGTTCAACCAAAGAGACTGATAGAATAAGTACCAGATTTAAAAACTAAGTGCTGGTGTTGATTTTTTTTTTTACTATACACCTCAGCATTTCAGCAGCCCAATGGCTGATACTAGTAAAAGGTAAAAGATATAGAACAAGGGTCAATGAAATGACCTTTACAGACCCTATCATACTTGTAAAATTTATGTAAATGATTCATGTTCAACTTGGGAATCTGCTGTTCAATATCCTCCAGAATAAATGTGGGTGCAGGAGGAAACCGGGATCCTAGTTTGAATACTTATTTATAATAGAATGAGTTTTCCAATACTGAAAGATAAGATAGTGATATGAAACCATGTGACATATTGGATCATCAAGCAAAATCAAAAGCACTTAAGTCATGTTTAGTTTAATTTTAGTTCTGTCTTGTGACCTTGGACTCATCAAGCCAGTGACCTGGCATCCATATAATGTGGAATGAAGTGTTTTGCTTAAGAACAACACAATGCACTGCCCAGTCCGGGAATCAAAACTACAATCTGACAATTGTGCAATTTCCCTACCACAAGGTCATGCATCTTCACACTCTAGTCATGGTCTTTTATTTTTATTTTTCACAGAATGTATCTGGGAGTATATGATCCAATATATCTTCCTCTTTAATGCAATAGGGTGTGATTTAAGGTAAAGTTAGCTGCTATTTCTAACTGAGAAATGTCACAATTCACTTATTTGCCAGTGATTATTCTCAAATACTAAAGTGATACTAACTAGAGAAATGTCATAAGTAAAACAGATTGTTGTACTTGTAGGCTGACTTACAAATCAAGCTCTAACTGAAGCCTCTGCATGGTTGCTTAACCTGCTAGAAATAGCTGCCAAAATGTTCTCATATTACGACTCACTATCTTAAAAAGGAAGCAACACATTAGATTATATAATCCTGGATACTCTAAACCTTAGAAAAACAAGACTGGATGATCATAGCTAGAATGCTATTCATCATAAATCTGCTGGATTGAGACTGACCAAGGACTAAACAATCACAACAACATATCTCTAATACAGCATTCTGTAAGGCAGGCTGAAAGAAATGAATAACAGTTACATCACTAACAACAACAACAACCATAGAAAAGAAAAAGAAAGGAAAGAAAGAAATTCACTTAGGTTGTTTATAATAAGGGTTCTTAAAATAAAACGGAAAAGCTGGCACTTGAATTTTAAGAAGTTAAGTGGTCATTTCTGGGAAACAAAAATATTGATGAAATCTTTATTCAAACTTGTGTGTGTCTGTTTATGCCTGTGTATGTGCATGTATGTGGGTGTTTGTAGTAAAGGGCTGGTTGAGTGTTTTATTTTCATTTCTAAAGGTTATATTCATTTTTTCTTTAATCTGTTACCCAGTTTAACACCACCACATTTGATTTGTTCAACAGTGTTTACTTTATAGCAAGGATTCAGACTGAATATTCAGTTTGAGGATAACTTTCTCCTTTGCCTCAACAAGTTTTGGAGGCTTTGAAAAAATAAAGTATCATAGACTCTGTTCCTCTAATCCTGACCAAACAATTCAAAAATACTATTAATAATTTTTTAACATTCATTTTTTTATGCTTATATTGGTTGGATGAAGTTTATTGAGTCAGGATGCCCCTGCTGTTGTCAACTTTTGCTTGTTTCTGAGCAAAGTATTATTACATCTTTATGGCCAGACATGTTTTTGCAGGGTATTGGAAATGACTAGCATTTATGACTATCACATGATGTCATGACAAAGGGACACAAACATACACTCACACACACATTTGTATATTCACAACAAGCTTCTTTCAGTTTCTGTCTCCCAAATTCACTCACAAGGCTTTGGTCAGCCCAGAGCTATAGTAGAAAACACTTGCCCAAGATGCCATGCAGTAGGACTGAACTTGAAATCACAAAGTTGGTTTCTTAGCCACACAGGCATGCCTGAGCCTATAATGTTATCATCAATCAGTCTCTTTTCATATTTTAGGAGAAAGGTTAGCATTTTTTGCTGAAGTTTGTAAATTTGGGTATGACATAGAAAGACGAGGATCCTATCGGAAGGAGGTTGGTTGCATTCTTAACAAAAAATGACATGGTCACTGACACTTAGCACAGGCTATTGCCCAGGAAGGCGATCTTCATACACCTCCTACAACATTATGACTCAGTATAGAAACTGCTGTTCGACTGTTGTAATGTGGATGTGATGTATCTTGTTTTTTTTTTTGTGGAAGTCATTGATAAATTGGTTATGGAATGATATGTTACAAACTGTAGGACTCTTGTGTTAATAGATATAGCTATTGATTTCTTTGTCAGACAAAAGACCTATGACCTGTCTATCCAAAGAAAAAGATAGATGAATAATAATAATAATAATAATAATAATAATAATAATAATAATAATTCGTTCGTTTTATTGGCCACAAGGGTTAATATCAATTAAAGACATATAAGGACAAAGACAGGACGAAGGTTACAAAAGGTTTTGTCCGAAAAGGTAGGAAAGTTCGTCTAAACAGGGGAAGAAAACGGAGAGAGATATAATAAATAAATAGATAATAATAATAATGATAATAATAATAATTTCATTTATTTGCTACAAGGACAAAGGATGAGGAGACAAATAATAATAATAATAATAATAATAATAATAATGATAATAATAATAATAATAATGATAATAATAATAATAATAATAATATTTAATAATAATAATAATAATAATAATAATAATAATGATAATGATAATAATAATAATA
>NC_068983.1:143477491-143486772 GCF_001194135.2 Octopus bimaculoides | reverse complement strand
ATATATGTAACATACAGAAAATTGCACTACTGGGTACTGCACACATTCTACGCAAAACACTTTCAATACAGTAAACATAAAAGCACCACAGCAAACCACAGCACATACCCAAGGCGCACAGAGCTGCGCTCGGTAGTGAAGTGAAAGCACGTTATAAAAATAAAACTACTGAACAATAATAATAATAATAATAATGATAATAATAATAATAATAATAATAATAATAATGATAATAATAATAAGAAGAAGAAGAAGTCCACTCCACATTGCCACCACTAATAACTGAGGATAGACTACTTAAATGTCTTGATCAGGAACTCAGTTATCTGTCTGAAGCAGGGTATGAACTCACATTTTGGTATGGAAGCTATTTCAATGACATGGCTTGGATAAGACGTTTTGAGGCAGTGATTTATGGTTAGATACCACTCCTAACATCAACCCTTTTAGGTGCCTCTTGAGACATGCAGGAACTTGTAAGACCTATCCTAAAATTGTAAAATACTGAATACAAGGCTGTGTAATTGAAAAGTTTGCTTCTCAACCACATGGTTTCAGGTTCAGCCTCACAGTGAGACACCTTCGACAAGAGCCTCTGGTACAACCAATGCCCTGAGAGTGAATTTTGTAGATGGAAACTTTGTTGAATCCTGTTATATATTTTTATGTGTACTTGAGAAGATGTGTCAAGCCAAGTAAAATCACTGGCATTCATACGTACAGGCTTGTCTTTTATAGGTGCTGGTGTCACATAAAATACATTTGTGCCAGTGCTGTGTAAACACATCCATGCTGGTGGCGCATAAAACACACCCAGCACACTCTGTAAAGTGGTTGGCATAAGGAAGGGCATCCAGCCAAAGAAACCATGCCATAACAGTCAACTGAAGTCTGGACAGCTCCCCTACTGGCCAGCTCCATGTCAAACTGTCCAACCCATGCCAGTATGGAAAATGGATGTTAAATGATGATTGATGATGATGATGTGTACGTGTATATTTTTGCGTCTGTGTTTGTTCCCCCAGCTCCCCACTTGACAGTCAGTGTTGGCTTGTTTACATCCCTGTAACTTAGTGGTTTGGCAAAAGGGACTAATAGAGTAAATACCAGATGTAAAAAGTAAGTTATTGGGGGTCAATCCATTTAACAAAACCACTTCAAGAGGTTGTCCCAACATAGCCACAATCCAGTGACTGAAAACAAGTTCAATGATAAGACACACACGCATAAATTACATAATAAATAACACTGCTGCTTATCTCTTTAGTGAAATGGTTGAGTCAATCATTGAACTTATTGATGAGAAGAGGCATCTGAGCAATGAAAAATCAACTCTACTGACTTATGGCCAAGAGCACTGCAGCATTGTTTCCTATACATGCATGTAGAAGTGCACAATAAGCCCTTCAGCAGTGGTTGAGCAATAGATGTGTGGGTTACTAGGGCTGTCTTGGTGACATTATCAGTCTCTGAGTAAACTAATTCATTGGAACCAATAGTATTTATTTATTCATTGACCGGAAGCCACAGCATACTTAGATTAGAATAGGGCTCTTAGACCAGTGGGGCCCCAGGCAACTGCCCAGTATGTCCATGCCTTAAGACAGCACTATGTCTCACAGCCACTCAGTTATTCAGTCTCCTAGCTTGATCAGAGCTAATCTATGACTATATGACAACAACCAGAGGAAATATAACCTCTTCTTCTGGCCACACTCCTTGGGTAGGCAGTGAAGTCATGAATATGAACCTATAACCTTAAGTCAATGCAAACATTTGTCAATTATTTTCACTACTGAATGGAGAATCATTCATCTCCCACTAAGGAAATTATTTATTTATTTTATCATTGTTGTTGCCACCGCTGCCCCTGTTATTGTATCAATGTCTACTTTTCTGTGCTCACATGGAGCAGAAGGCATTTGTTGACAAGGCTGTCACATGACTTTTAGAGGCCCCCTGCAACTTTTTGTTTCAAGGCCCCCATCTCTCCAATCAAAATTCATAATCTACGCACCTTTTGTTCATAGCTATATTTTACTTTATTCTATCTGAAGGTTCAATATTTCTCGTTATCCTAAAGAACATTTTTAAAAGTACAAGTTAAACTTATTTAGGGCTGGAACTATTGTATAATTTCATGTTTAGGAAGGCCAACATTTAATAGGGTTGAATATTTATTCAATAGACTCACAAGTATGAGAAGCCAAGCATTTCAAAATAACAACTGTGAAGTATAGTTGTCTCAGCTTTTGTATACAAAGAAGTTTATTCAAGAACATTAAAATACAAAAACACTTTCAGTCTAAAACAAAAGCAAACTATTTTAAGAGACTAATGGGGAACTCAGTATTTTCTGAGGTGCTAAGTGTGGGTTTCTAAAAGAATTATGTTTGAGGGGGAAAACATTGTCACATTGGAATACATTTTTATTGATTTAATTTCATTTGAAGCTCATCTCTTTAACTAATTATGACATTTACAAACACCTATTTATGTTTCTTTATCAATACTTATAACTAATTGTTTAAAGTAATTACAATTGTGCTTAAGGCAGAAAGCCAAAGAAACTACCTAAAAGATTTTTTAAATTTGTTATAGAGGGAATACTTATTTGGCAACTCTATTTTATGTTATGTTCCTATAATTTTTTACATATTCCAATCATTGGACAGTAGTCATGCCTCGATGGGCTTTGTCAAATGAATTGACTCTAGTTCTGATTTTAAGTCTATCAGACACTTTTACCAAACTGCTAGATTATGATGATATAAACAAAACAGACACTGGCTGTCAAGCAATGGTGGGGACATACACAATCACAAACATACATGCATGCACTCATGTGTGCATGTGTGTGGTGAGCTTCTCCACAGTTTCCATTTAATAAATTCACTCACAAGGCATTGGTTAGCCTGGTGCTACAATAGGAGACACTGGCTCAAAATGCCACACATTGGAACTGAACCTGACACAACATAGTTGCAAAATGAGCTTCTTAACTCCACAACCATGCCGGGAATAAATATATTCTATAAAATTATAAGATTAACTCATATAAAAGTAATTTTGAAATGCACCTTTATCAGATGGGAATTACCTTTAATGTGACCTTGCAACATACAAAGGCTCCCTAATTCTAGCCTCACATAAACAGCTTTGGGTCAATGTCCACAGAAAAAATGTGGCTAGGAAAGGATACAAATCCATAATACTGCTCTAGATTGAAAAGTGTATGTGTATGTGTGTGTACGTGCGTGCATGTGTGTGTATGTGCATGAGTATGTTTCTGCATGTGTTTGTGTGTTTGTGTCTGTATCTGTGTGTGTGATCTGAATGCTTAAAGCAGAATGAAATCTAGTAAGACCCCCATGCACTCCTACTTATAAGCTAAATGGATTAATCAGTTGAGAGAGTCCAGTGTCTGGTCAATGGTCACTGCAATGAAATACAAACTGCTGACCTCTTAGTTAGTAAGCCAAAACTCTACTGACTCAGTCAGCTCAGGCTTTCACATCAATATACACTCTATCAATATATATACAGCATGGTCTAAAAAGGCACATGATAAACACACATGTATGCACATTCATACACACACTCTCTCTTATATAAAGACACACACATTCACTTAGACATATAAACACACTTACACATAAATTCATAGATTAATATTTATATTTATTTAATATAAATGTAAATAGTAACATTAAAATTAAAATAAACGTAAATATTGATTTCAAATTTTGGCACAAGGCTAACAATTTATTTGGTAGGGTGGCAGTTAGTCAATTATATTGACCAGCTGAACACTGGTACTTATTTTGACTCTGAAAGGATGAAAAACAAAAAGCAAGCTCAGCAGAATAATAAAAGTAAATAATAACATGTAAATCTATGTGTAAGTGTGTTTAGATATTATGTGTGTTTATATATTAAGGCAGTGAGCTGGCTAAGTTGTTAGTGTGCTGGGCAAATGTTTAACAGCATTTCATCTGCCTTTATGTTCTGAGTTCAAATTTCACTGAAGTCGACTTTGCTTTTCATTCTTCGGGGGGGGGGGGGTCAATAAAATAAGTACCAGTTAAATACTAGGGTTGAAGTAATCGACTTACCCCCACCCCACCCCCGAAACTGCTGGCCTTGTGCCAAAATTTGAAATTAATGTTTACATTTATTAAGGGAGCGAGATGGTAGAATAATTAGCATACTGCGAGCTGGTAGAAACATTAGCACCCTGGGCGAAATGCTTAGCGGTATTTCGTCTGCCGCTACGTTCTGAGTTCAAATTCCACTGAGGTCGACTTTGCCTTTCATCCTTTCGGGGTCAATTAAATAAGTACCAGTTACTCACTGGGGTCGATATAATTGACTTAATCCGTTTGTCTGTCCTTGTTTGTCCCCTCTGTGTGTAGCCCCTTGTGGGCAGTAAAGAAATAAGAAATCATTAGCACACTGGACAAAATGCATAGCTGCATTTCATCTATCTTAATATTTTGAGTTCAAGTTCCACCAAGGTTGACTTTGCCTTTCATCCTTTTGGGTTCAATAAAATAAGTACCAGTTGAGCACTGGGTTAGATGCGATCAAGTCGCTCCCTCCTCTAGAACTTGCTGGCCTTGTGTCAACATTTGAAACCAATATTTACATTTTGGTTCGCCAGTCCTCATGGGTTGGATGATTTGACTGAGGACTGGCGAACCAGATGGCTACACCAGGCGCCAATATTCCAAATCAGATTGGAGCCTGGTGCAGCCATCTGGTTCACCAGTCCTCAGTCAAATCATTCAGCCCATGCTAACATGGAAGGCGGATATTGATTGATATCCTTTGTGGGCACTTGACAAATTTTCGTAAAGAAGAAACACAGTTGACTATTTAAAGATAGCGTATTACTGATACCAATAATATCAAACCTCTTGGCTGTAACAAAGAAGCTCAAGACTGACTGTCAATAGAAAACCTTGTATGACATCAATGGTTAAGTTTTCATAGCCAAGTCAGTCAAGTAATTATTGGAAAAGTTCCAAACATAGAAGTTGAGTTTAGAATCAAGAGGCCTAGAAGTAAACTTAGCAAAGATAAATGTCTTAATTCCCAAGAATTCTGCTGCCATCTAGGAAGTGACTATTCTTGATATACTGAGGTGTAAGTTGGAATTCTATACTGCACCCAGGGTGAACTATGGGTGCACAAAGTAGACAATGAGATCATAAGGCCAGGACCATCTTAGAAGCATTATAGGTTCCTGGACAAATCAGTGCTCTGAGTCTTATAGAATTTATTTATTAACAGCAAGCCACAACATACATGGATCAGACCTGACCCCTAAACTTGTGGCACTCTTAAACCTGTGGCACCCCTGGGCATTTGCCTAGTGTGCCCATGCCTTTAGATTGCACTGCATAAGGCAAGCTAACAGAAAAGGGGAGAAAGTTTGTATGTAGCAGTTGTACAAGAATAATTAGCAATAAGAGCAACTAGGAAAAGAAATTCTTTCAAATGCTCAGAAGGCTCTTGAGAAGCAGTCGACAATTTCCATTACTTAGGTGATCTAAGCAGCAGTGGAGGTGGGTACTTTGAAAGCTAAATGTACATAGAAAGAATAGACTTAAAAAAAAATTTAGAAAGATATTATCTCTGCTGGTAACAAAGGAATTCTCTCTCCAAGTAATGAGAAGATTGTATAATGCTTATGTGTGTACAGAGATGTTATTGTAAGGTACTGAAACATGAGTATTCATTCTAGAAGAAATTGGTTGTGGTAAGACTTGTAGAGGGATGGGCTTTGTAAGGTCTAAAAAAAAAAAATGTCCAAAACATGCTGTACATTATGATGGCATTCTTAAGTTTCCATCAGACTGTGTCATGGTATGGTATTTTTATATCCATTTCATTTCTATGTTTCTGAGGTTTGGCTGAGTCTGCAAATAAAAATATATTTTACAAAATTCTTCATTATTTTTCTATGACTTATTTTTTGCTTGTAAAAAGTAGAGAGTGAAAGAGAGAGAGAGAGAGAGAGAGAGAGAGAGAGGGAGAGAGAGAGAGAGAGAGAGAGACACACACACACACACACATTAGATTTTTAAGTAATGAGATTGAAATTTTCTAGTAAACATGATATTTTAAACCATTTTTATATTTTAAAATACATATTCTATCAAGTTTACTTATTAAATTTCCTATTTATTGTTAATTATTATTTTTACTTAAACCTTATATATATGGTTAATTACATCCAATTAATAAATGTTTTCTTCTTTCTTTCTTGCCTTTAACCCTCCAACGTGGAGTATAGGCCACTTATAATTGAATTCCATGTCGCATAATTTTTCGCTTCTGTATTTATACTCTGCCTTTCTCTAGTTCCTTTTGTGTTGATCTACACCATATTTATTCATGCTCTAATCTAAAAAAAAAGACCCTCTTTTATTCATATTTATTTTTTAAAATTTCTTTAAATTATTGATACAGATCATCATCATGGTGTTATGTTGATGATGATGATGATGATGACGGTGACACTGATGGTAACAATGACGATGATAGAAACGTAGGTGTTGATGATGTTAGTGTCTGCTTTTCTATGTTGGAATATGGCAGATAGGTACAGCATATTGCTATTCATCACAACCCCCTGCTGCCAATTCCTCTGTGAGGTTTAACATCTTAAGACCTGATATCACATCTTCCAATATTATTCTTTGCCTTTCTCTGTTAGGAGTACCCCATTCCTATCCCTGCTAGCATTTTGCACTCTTTGACCCTGTATGTACGATCCATTCATATAACCTGCCCATACTAATGCAGCACGCACTAACCCTTTCGTTACTGTATTTATTTTGAGATGCTCTGTGTTTCTTTCAATTACTTTAAATATAACCAAGAATTTAATAAAATAACTTAGTTATCATTCAGCTGGTGTTAGGAACATAAATTGTGACTAAGGCTTGGTAAAAGATTTTAATTCAAAACTTATGACAATTGTACTCAGAGCCAGAGCCGGTTTCAGCCGGGTTGGTAATGAAAGGGTTAAGTGATATATTTAAAATCCCAGCCACTCACTTAGCCCATTTTCATTCAGTATTTCATACCAGTTAATGCTGAAAATCAACAGGTCATCCTCAGTTTTTCTTTTCTTCTGTAGATCTTCCACATACAGTGTCTATGTCCTACTCTCAAGCAATATAATATTGTTTACATAAGCTTCACACAGGTCATTTCTTGAATGTTTTCTTTTATATGGGAAGTGCCCATTATGTTTTGTAGGTTCTTCCAAACTGGTGAGATTTATGCAACCGATACCTTGGTTGAACATCTGTAGGTTAATTTCTAAGGCATTCTACCTGAAAAAGATTTATAATTCATCTGCCTTTCACTATGAAACATGTTAACAGACCTGTGCTGGTGGTGAGGAAACATCCCCTACTTATTCTATCAAGCTAATGTATTTTGATTTGATTTTAAGGGCTGTTAATGTTTAATTTTGGATCAGTTCTGATGGAGTAGACCAATGATCAAAGATATTTCACCTATAATCATACTGTCTGTTATTCAGATACAGGGTCAGTGTCTAAAATCTTGCTGGCTTTCCAAAACAGGTAAAATCTTTATGGCTGATGCCGAATCTAAGCATTTATAAGTTAACATGGATGTCTGAATACCTGCAACAGAGTAATCTTTGCTAACCAGGGTTGAAGGACCAGTTGAAGGTGTTAAACCAAGCAGTGTGTTAGGTTGGGTGAGATAATAAGTCTTTGAACAGTCATGAAGATGTTACATTTTAAAGATAGAAATAAAAAGTATGAAGTTGGGATGACCATACCTTTCCAATCATGCATCATAGTATCTAGTAACTAAAGCTATTGAAATTATTGATAACAAGCACCTTCATAAATATTTGTGAAAAAAATAATACACCTGCCTAATTACACTCTTTAGAAGTAAGCCAAGTGCTACAGTCTGTTTTAATGGTGGCCAGTGATTACTCATTGACATAGATTATATATTCAATAAGAAGCAAACAATCAATTGTCTCAGCTTGCTTCTACTGGACTGTGATTGTTAAATAAGACACGTATAATCAAGTGGTTACAGAAATTCCTCTAACCATTAATTATACATTACCATATGCAATTTATTATTCTATGTATTCTTAACATTTTTTTTACCTTTGTCTCTCATTTTCTTTTTAATCCTGGAGACATTCATTAATATGGAAATTCTATTCTAATATTATACTTTACAATAGGGTAGTATTGTTGAATGCTGGAATGGCTGCTTGGTTAAGACAGTTACTTTGTGACTATGTGGTTTTGAGTTCAATACTACTGCATGGAACATTAGACAAGTATCGTCTACTACAGCTTCAAGTTAGTCAAAACTAATGATGGAGTCACTTTATTGCAAGCATTTGGGTCAGATTTTGAGTCAGAGGATAACTTCCCTCTTTTTTCTTACAAGTCTTGGAAGCCCAGAAAAAGGGCATAGGCATAGTCCTTTCTCCTTTAACTAATCATAAAAAAAAGACCAACCTACATGTCTTCTGTATTTGGTTTACACCTCTGTTTCAAGTTCAGTCCCTGCTTGAGTCAGACTTTAACTTTCATTCCTTTTAGATTAATAATATATTCCAAAAATTACCAGCAATATGCTGGGATGTGGCAGATGAGTGATGGAAATGGCAGAGTTCAAACTAACTGTTATACATTAGTTTAGTCCTACTATGTTTTGTGTTCAAATTCTGCTTGGAGGTTCAACTTCAAATCTTCTATAAAGTGTGTACAAAAGTAGTATGTATTGGGATCAGAATCAACTAACTATATTTCTATTCTACAGATTTTTGGTCTCATGCCAATGTGTAGAATCAATAATATATTAATATTTTTCTAGATCACAAAATTCATGGTACTAGTGCTTATCCCCGGTTTTTGTTACATTAAGGAAGGAGGAATTTCAACCATGTTTCGTGGTCTGCTACCACAACAGCTCCTTTATAGGATCCAGTTAGCTCAAGACATCATCAGGAGGAACCACGTCCGGTTTCGGCCCCTACTCCTCTACCGTTTTGACGTGGCAGGGCCACCCCCTTTCGGAGGTGTCTTCAGCTCTGGTGTTGGGTGCATGTCTTCTTTCACTGTTTGTGACTGTTCTAATTCAACTGTGGAATGTCCCTCGCTATGGTTATTTTCCAGGAGGTTCTGGCCACACGTCTTACGGTTCATCAACCCGCGTTGTTGAATTACTTTCTTCCGACATACCTTCCCTTGGTGGATTAG
>NC_068983.1:143472917-143477281 GCF_001194135.2 Octopus bimaculoides | reverse complement strand
TGGGTGCATGTCTTCTTTCTTCTATTCCCTGGCCTCTTCGATGCAGCATCAACGAGTGTCAGCGTCCGACTGATCGTCATGTCAAATTCCCCTTTTTATATCTGCTGCTAGGCTCCAGCAGGCAGCCCCAGCTAGTTGTCACGTGACACTGTCTAAATTTCCCGCTGCTAGGGTCCAGTAGGCAGCACCAGCAAGTTGTCACATGACACTGTCTAAACTTCCTGCTGCTAGGCTCCAGCAAGTAGCCTCAGCAAGTTCCCTAAGATTAGATATCTGTCTATTGCATGTAACTTTTGTCACCAGCAGAATTGAATTTGACATGGGAAGCTAAATAATCCTATTGTCAATTCCACATTGCTACCTGCCACTTAGAACTTGATGGGACCAGCAGCTGTGAGTTTAGTGTTTTGACTATGGACATAGACAGTAATAGTAAGATGAAGTAGTTAGTTTTCCCATACCCCATTGACTAATCTATCCATACCTTCTACACTATATTAGAGTCCATTAAATTCACAATGATTATCCTCCACTGATCACTAGAAAATTTGGCCTTTATGCTTATATAAGTTATCAACTTTGAAGTTTCACGAAGAAATTAGATCTCTTTTCCTCTTCTTCAAGATAAAATGCTCAAGAGAACAAAAATCTTAGAACAATAGTTTTAAATATGTTCATCAAGAAGGAATTGAAATTGAAATGTAAAGAAAATTATCATACATGATGTATATGAGAGACAATAAAAAGAAAATTTATGAATACAAGTTTTTTTCCTGTGACAATTTCTGTTTAAATTGTTATATTTTCTATATGAAGATATTAGTTACAAATGAAGGCTTTTGAGTTCAATTCTAGTCCAAGTACTGCTCTCTGAAGATTATGGAGAAATAATTTGATTTCGAACATTACAAAAAAATTTTTTTCATTTTAGAAAAAGGAAGAAATTATGAGTAGGATATAACAGTTTATTAAATCAATTCTTGCATATTTGAAAGAAAAGAAAACTCAGATATTTTGGCATGGTCATTTTTTTTTTTGTTTTTGCCAAATGAACACACACTCTATATATTTGTTCTTTACTTGTATATTAACTGTTCTTATGTTTTTTTTATTTTAACTAATGTCCATTGTCTGGAAAAAGTGTCACTGAAGAGGTCTCAGATGTGCGACAAAGGATTTCTGGATAATGGACATGAGTTAAAATAAAAAAAAACAAGAACACTAATAAACGAGTGAAGAACAAATATATATTGGGTTTGCAACTAAGTTTCTGCTGTTTTTTTAAATTTTGGAATTTATTTTGTTTTTAATTTTGGAATCTATTTTTTTCAAGAATTCTATTTTTGAATCATTTTGGAATCTATTTTGTTTTTCTTTTTTCTTCTAGTTAATTCTAGTTAATTTTTGTTTATTTTCAGATCATTAAAATGGAATGTCAAGTTAAGAAAAATGAGCATTTTCGACACCTCCTTCTTTTTGCTTTTAATCAAGGTTCTAAGGCCGCAAAAGCTGCTCGCGACATTTGTGTTGTGTATGGAGAGGGTGCCATAGCTGAAAGAACCGCTCGTGATTGGTATGCCAAGTTCAAAAATGGAAATTTTTACCTCAAAGACGCACCTCGTTCCGGCTGTCCAGTTGAGTTTCATGAAAAGCGATTAAACCAACTTTTGCATGAAAATTCTCGTCAAACGACAAGGAAACTGGCAGAGAAAATGGAATGCTCCCACACTGCTATAGAGAAGCATCTTCACTCGATGGGAAAGGTTCAGGAGTATGGAGCATTGGTTCCGCATGCTTTAAGTGACAACAACAAAAATCAATAAGCCACAATCTCCGCTGGTTTGCTTGCTCATCACCACTCAACTCATGGATACAAGCAACAATTTCTTTATCAAATCATTACTGGCAATGAAAAATGGTGCCTGTACATCAATATGAAGCAGCTTAAGGAATGGCTTAGCTCCGGTAAACAAGCGACACCGCACGTGAAACATGGTCCTCATTTGTGTAAAATGATGTTGTGCATATGGTGGGACTGAGAAGGGATTATCCATTATGAATTGCTTGAACAGAACCAAACGGTCAACGTGGAACTTTATGTTCAATAGATGGAATGACTCAACATGGCTATTCAAGAGAAAATACCTAATCAGCAGCATGGAGTTCTTCTACTGCACGACAACGCCTGCCCTCATATCACCAATATGACCAAGGAAGCCATTCAAACGCATGGTTGGGAAGTGCTGCCACACTTGCCACACTCTCCTGATTGGCACCAATGGTTTTCCACCTCTTTCGATCTCTTTCAAATGCTATGCGCGGAGTTTCATTCAATACTGATGCAGAATTGAGAGCTTGGTTGGATCAATTTTTCGAGTCGAAATCGGATGGTTTCTACCAACGAAGTATTGAAAATCTTGTTGAACGTTGGGAAGAAGTTGTAAACAACAAAGGTGAATACATTATTGATTAATTAGTTGTTATTTTTTATTAAACCTTAAAAAAAATTTAAATTTTAAAAAATGGCAGCAACTTAGTTGCCAACCCAATAGTATGTGTGTTTATTTGGCAAAAAACAAAAAATAACCATCCCAAAATACAACAATATCTGTTTCAATACATGATTTCACATCAGGAATCTTGCAATACAAATTTATAAAAATCAGATGTCTTCTTAAATGTGAGTACTTAGTTCTGGATTCAGGGATTAAAGTAGATGAGGACACTAGAATGTTATCAATGATAATTCTATATAATTTGGTAGATATTCCTGACAGATATCCAAACTAGGCAATATAGACAGTATAAAAACTAGACTAACCAACAATGAAACTCTTATTTTGATTGCTTGATATGCTAGAAATAGCAATCAAACCTTCCTCAAATCACACACAATCAGGAAAAAAGACATATTGGATAATGTAGTAATGTAGTTTTGAGTACACTGTTCCTGAAGTAAAGATGAGATAATGATGTCTTGAATATCTTTGATCATAGGTGTGTTTGATCAGGGTAGACATGAGGCTAAGAACTAACAGTTTTGCAAGTTAGAAGAAAGTAGACCAACCAATACCTTTGCCGCTCAGGTAATTTGCCTCTAATTTTAGTACAATTCTGGTACTCATTTAATCAAACCTGGAATTTAAAAAATAAAAAAAAAGGAAAACAATGCAAATTTTATTTAGAGGATTCTGAACTCAGAATGTAGGAAAATGAAGCAAAATACTGAAAGCATTTAGTCTACCAGGCTAAATTTTCTGTCATTCTACTGACCTCTGCTTATTGGAAAAGATATTGATTGAAATACAGAGTATGTAGAAGCAAAAACATTGAAGTTAATATTACAATCAATGCATGCTACTTTAGTAATAACTCATCTCAGAAACAGAGACAAGTAGCTGTAAGATGGTAGAAAAACTAACATTATATATCTGCTTACAAGGAGCTATATAAGACAATGGAAAACTGACATACATTCAGTTGTTAATTCTGTTGCTTAAGAAAAGAATTAAATCTATTTCTAATCTTCCTTCTTAGTAGTCTGTAAGAAAGGATTAATATGTACTATAATATCAGATTATACTCTTTGGTAATTAGATAATATTTGTCGCATCTTTAAATAAACAACAAAAACAAAAGGCAAAATGCTTTTACTTGATATAATCTTTAGAAAAGTCAAAGTTTGGACTTGCATTTTGTTGAGATGGAGTTGTAAAAAGGGAGGTTTAGAGTCACAGTCTCTCTCTATCTCTCTCCTCTTTCCCCCTCTCTCCCTCTTTGTATATCCCTTACTCTTCCTCAGCTCTAATACATGTTTTTTCTTGTTAGCAAATGTCATTTATTAATCTTTATTTTGTGTTAGCAATATAATTGTCCACATACTAGGACAATGGATTGGAAGAAGTGGTAGACAAAATACCTTGTGGTATTTTCTTATATCCCTTTGTATTTTCAGTTTAAATTTTACCAAAGTTGACTTAGCTTTTCGTTCTTGCAGGATTGAAAAAATAAGTTTCTCTGAAATACTCGGGTCATCATAATCAACTGTTTCTGGTCTCATGTCATGTAAGATATCATTATTATTTTGGTTTGGCTCAGGTTTGGTCTTATTCTTGGTAGGATTTATGTGGGTAGCAGATTATTACTGGTAACCTTAGGTATCCACAAGTTGTCAGCTGTCTTTCAAGTGCTTAACCCCTCCTGATAATCCTTGCTGTCCCTATTATTATTATAATTATCATCATCATTATTATTATCGTCGTCGTCGTCGTCATCATCATCATCATCATCATCATCATCATCATCATCATCATCATCATCATCATCATCATCATCATCATCATCATCATCATCATCATCATCAT
>NC_068983.1:143464557-143472591 GCF_001194135.2 Octopus bimaculoides | reverse complement strand
TCATCATCATCATCATCATCATCATCATCATCATCATCATCATCATCATCATCATCATCATCATCATCATCATCATCATCATTATTATTATTATCATCATCATCATTATTATTATCATTATTATTATTATTAAAGTGGCAAGCTGGCAGAATCATTAGCACACTGGGAAAAATGTTTAGCTGTATTTCATCCATCTTTACATCCTGAGTTCAAATTCCACTGATGTCAACTTTGCCTTTCATCCTTTCGGGGTCGACGAAATAAGAACCAGTTGAACACTGGGGTCAATATAATTGACTAGCCCCATCGCCAAAATTTCAGGCCTTGTGCCTTTAATAGAAAGGATTATTGTTATTATTATTATTATTATTATTATTATTATTATTATTGTTAAGGTGACAAGCTAACAGGATCGTTAGCATACCGGACAAGATGCCTATAGGTATTTTGTTTATCTCCACATTCTGAGTTCCACTGAGGTTGACCTTGCTTTTCGTCCTTTTGGGGACAATAAAATAGGTACCAGTTAAATACTGGCATCAATGTGATTGACTTACCCCAGCCCTGAAATTGCTGGCCTTGTGCCAAAATTTGAAATTACTATTATTATTATTATTTTTATTATTATTATTCCTCTTTGTTAGAACTCTCATTGACTTCTTCAAGTTTCACTTGAAAATGAAACTGAGAGTGGAGAGGGAAGTGCTGTTCTCAAGTAAGTTTACTGAAAGATGGGTGAAAGTTGCAAAAATGTCAAGAGTGGATGGCACTTCTCTAAGTGTAGACCTGTGAGTCAGAGAGAAGCAATTGGAGAGAGCATTTGCTTTTGGTGTTCAGGGAAATCTCAGACAGTGGGGTTCCTCAATTATCCCTTGAGGTTAACCTGTATCAGAAGGGCTACATCTCTGTCATCCTCTCCCCAACCATTTTTTTTTACCCTTTGCATACTATGCATATGTCCCTTCTTTTACATTGCATACCATTTATACTTACATTATTTTCTTTTTTTATCATTTCATTATATGTAAACCCCAACATTTTATGCCTGTCTTTGTATTGTCCTCTTCATCCTTTGTGGGGCAAAATGCTTAGTACCATTTCATCTGCAGCTATGTTCTGAGTTCAAATTCCACTGAGGTTGACTTTGCCTTTCATTCTTTTGCGGTTGATAAATGAAATACCAGTTGGGGGTTGATGTAATCGACTAGTCCCCTCCTCGCAAATTTCAGTCCTTGTGCCTTTAGTCGAAAAGATTATTATTATTATGGCAGTGCACTGGTAAAATCATTAGTGTGGTGGACAAAATGCCTAGCATCATTTTTTCTGTCTATATTCTGAGTTCAAATTCTGCCAAGGTTGACTTTTGACTTTAATCCTTTGGGGGGGGGGTCAAGGAAAATAAGTCCCAGTTGATGTAATAAATTAGCCCCACCCTCCAGAATTTCAGGCCTTATATCTAAAACAGAAATATATACAGGGTTATTTAAAAAGAATGAACTGATTTCATTACGCAATATTTTAATAAAGAAAAAGAAAGAAAGAAAGAGGCCTTTTCCAGAAATGCTTGAAATTAACGGCAGTTCAAGAGTTCAATTTTTTTTTTAGTCATTGTAATTTTTTTGTCATGTTATCCAGCCATAAAAAATGGAGTCTATCAACATTGTTTTGGAAGGTTTTTAAATGTGTGTGTATGTGCGTGTGTGTTTAGGCATATTTGTATGGGAGAGTGTGTATGTTATGTGCTGGTTGCATAAGTGAATTTTTCCAGTTATTTTAGTAACAAACAACGAGGATATTTTAATAAGGATGTTTTGTGTGTTCATAAATATATTTTTTTTCTTTTTTATATATTTAGTTTAAGTATAAAAACAAACAAATGTATTGACAAACACATGAAAAATCCTTATTAAAATGTTCTTGTTGCTGTTACTAAAATAACTGGAAAAATTCATTTAAGTAGCTAACACACAACACATACACACTCTCTCTCTCGCTCTCTCTCTCTCATGCACATATGCTTAAACACACACACACATGCTTAAAATCCTTCCAACACAGTTTTGATAAAGTCTATTTTCTATGGCTGAATAACATTGACAAAAAAATACGACTAAAAGAAAATTGAGATAAAAGTTACTTGGAAAAGGATGCATGGCATTCGATCATATAATAAAATAAGATATAAATATACGCATATATACATATATGTACATACCTACATATGTACATACCTACATATATATACATATATGTACATACCTACATATATATGTATATATACATGCATATATGGGTAAAGGATATCAAAAACGTGGACAAAATGAGAAATGAAAAATGAGAACATAAAAAACAAAAACATAGAAAACGAACGTTTTTGAACAATGAAAAAAAACCCAGAGAAACGAGACATGCAACATGAAGAACATTCCCTTCATCAGTTGTCCCTTGTTTTATCTACTCTGCATTTTGACGGTAAGGACAAGATGCACCTTCATTAAAACAGTCCTTCCCACAAAGCAAATTAAATAGAATTTAGGATTTTTTGCAGAGGGTGAAAGTGGTAACAAAAACAGGACAGTGAGAACAAGACAGTAAAAACAAATGGTGAGGGCTGTTAAGCCAAGGGGATGTGAAGTGGTGAACTCTGGAAAAACAAGCTTTGAGAAGTGACAGATAAAAGCATGTCTTGTTTTTAGGAAGGAAGTGGAAGAAAGAAAGATGGATGGCCGTTAGTCCCGTGTGAGTGAGAGAGTCAAGAAGGAAGAGTGAGAGAGAGAGAGAGGGAACGGTGAAGGGGAGAGGAGAAGAATAGGGAAAGGGTGGAAGAGAAGAACAGAAACGAAGAAGAAGAGAGGGAGATAGATAAATCTCTTTTCTGTCTGTTTCCCTCTCTTGTTCTTCTTCATTTCTGTTTTTTTCTCCCACCCTTTCCCTATTCTTCTCCTCTCTCCTTCACTGTTCCCTCTCTCTCTCACTCTTCCTCCTTCACTCTCTCGCTCACACGTGACTAACGGCTATCCATCTTTCTTTCTTCCACTTCCTTTCTAAAGACAAGAGGTGCTCTTATCTGTCTCTTCTCAAGGCTTGTTTTTCCAGCGTTCACCACTTCACATCCTCTTGGCTTAACAGCCCTCACCGTTTGTTTTTACTGTTTTGTTCTCACTGTCCTGTTTTTGTTACCACTTTCACCCTCTGCAAAAAATCCCAAATTTTATTCAATTTGCTTTGAGGGAAGGACTGTTTTAACAAAGATGCGTCTTGTCCTTACCTTCGAAACGCAGAGTAGATAAAACAGGGAGCAACTGATGAAAGGAATGTTTTTTATGTTGCATGTCTTGTTTCTCTGTTTGTTTTATTTGTTGTTCGAAAAAAAAGTTCGTTTTCTATGTTTTTATTTTTATGTTCTCATTTCTCATTTTGTCCACATTGTTTGATGTCCTTTACCCATATATGTATGTATACATATATATGTAGGTATGTACATATATGTATGTATATATGCGTACATTTATATGTAAAATAAAATTGACCTCTTGAACTGTCACTGATTTCAACCATCCCAGAAATGGATGGATAGCATGACAACTGACCAAAAAAAATCATGCAATTTCAACCATCTCAGAAAAGACCCATTTCTCTTTCTTTTTTTCCCTCTCTCTATGCAAGCTTCCAAAAATTCACCATACACACATACTTACACACACATACATACACACACATAGCTATATACACAGACCTATAGATTTAAAATAGCAAAGAACATTCTCTTCCCAATTCAACTCCAGATTTTTTTCAACTAACTCACATATATAAAAATGGTATAAATTTTCTGTAAAAAAAAAAAATCATTCTTGATGTATCTCTCAAAAGAGATGAATGTGCTAAATAGACATTTATTCAAAATTCTTAGTACCTCTTTTTTCTTAATATATTCACACACACACACACGTATGCACACGATGTACGCACACACACACACACACACACACACACACACACTCATACATATATATATATATCCTGAGCGTGACCGTTGCCAGTACCGCCTGACTGGCCTTGTAGGGTTTTCGAGCGAGGTCGCTGCCAGTGCCCCCGGACTGGCTCTTGTGCAGGTGGCACATAAAAGACACCATTTCGAGCGTGGCCGTTTTCGTGCGGGTGACACATAAAAGCACCCACTACACTCTCTGAGTGGTTGGCGTTAGGAAGGGCATCCAGCTGTAGAAACTCTGCCAAATTAGATTGGAGCCTGGTGTAGCCATCCAGTTGCACCAGTCCTCAGTCAAATTGTCCAACCCATGCTAGCATGGAAAGCGGACGTTAAACGATGATGATGATGATGATGATATATATATATATCATAAATGTAAAAATGTGCTGCAATGAAAATAGAGCCTTGAAGTCATCATATGTATAATAGGGATGTTTTTTCATAGACCTTTGGGATCTAATGGACTTGTACTTACCTATCTCTGGCTACTACACCATTAAGCTTGTAGAAGATGAATCTAGATATGATGATGGTTTCTTGAAGTTTTCATCTCAACTTAATATGGCAAATTAATCAAATACATGTAAATTAAACAGTACCAGTGCTATTGTTGTTTGCTATAGTATGTTGCTTCTGCCGTGTGGTACCTATAGCTGTCTGAGACTTGTGTTCCTTACAAACGCAATGCAATATTAGTCATGAAGCATAAATAAACAACAGATCATGTGATTCATTCCTGGACTCAACCGGGTTCTATACAAGAAAGAACAAACAATCAAGGAAACCAGGGAAAGTTTATTTATATATCTAAAGAATATAAGATGAAGTATCACAGACAGGAGTATACATATGTGCAGCACTTTTGGTGTGGCAGGTTTTCTATGGCTGGATGCCCTTTCTGATGCCAACTCTCACCTGTTTCCAACTGAGAAATGACTATATTTCATTATTGTAAAAACTTCATCAAAAAGTTAATGAGGCTGTATAAAAGATTGATGATAAGGATAGCAGCAATAGATTCATTTCATTCATTGTTGTCATTCCTGCTGAATTATAAGATTACTGTATATTTGAAGTCAGTTTACCAACTGAGAATATATATAAAACTGAGCATATAGATAAAAAGCATAAATAAGCTAACAAATTTCTTTCTTTCAATAATGATATAAATCAGTTATGACATATGACAGTGAACTAAACGATCATCATCATCATCATCATTGTCTTCATCGTTGTCTTCCTCGTTGTCATCATTTAATGTCTGTTTTCTGTACTGGCATGGTTGAACAGTTTGACAGAAGCCAATAAGCCAAAGGACTGTACACTGCTCTAATGTCTGCTTTGGCATGGTTCCTAGGGCTGGATGTCCTTCCTGACACCAACCACTTCACAGAGTGTATTGGGTGCTTTCTATGTGGCACTGGCATGATGGAGATCACAAGAAACTCACAAGACCACATCAACGGAGGTGGGAGAGGTGTGGTATAAAGATATAAAGATATAATAAGAAAAAGTATAATGTATAACAGAAGGTGTGCAGTTAAAATGTTCAGTAAAACACAATTCAACTTATGATATAAAAGCAACAGCAATAAGAACAAAAGAGAAAATTGTGTGGAATCAAATACAATTCATCTTCAGAATATGGAAAAGTTAATACGAATGGAAATATTTGAAATATTGTCAGAGTTCAAAAGTTCAACAAAACTGTCTGTGAAGAAATATTTTAAACAATAATTTGTGTCTGTGTGTTTCTATCCACAGTAATGTGTGTGTGTGTGTGTAAAGGTGTTCTTTCAGTCTCAAACTGTGTCTGCAGAGAGAACATTGTATTGAACATTATATATGCATATATGTTATAACATGCTTGTTATTTTTATGGTATTTGCTTGGTGGTGGTAGTGGTGGTGGTGGTGGTGGACTGTGAAACATGATTGACTATATATCTGCACCTGTAACTGTAGGCCTGGGTAATTTTTTTCTTTTTGCAGAAAACTGGAAATTGCTAATTCATACAAGTTTTCTCTCCTCACACCACTGATGTTGTCCAAGGGAAGGGCTACCACTTTTAGGCCAATTCATATTGCAAGGCATCTCATCCAATGCTTTAATAGTTCTGTTAGTCTGCTGCCCTGGAAAGGTACTTTTTCATTGACACCAAAAAGAATGAAAGACAGTTAACTTTGGTGAGATTTGAACACAGAACACAAAAGAGTCAAGACAAATACTACAAGGCAGTCCATCTACTGCTCTAATAACTCTGCCACTTCATTTGCTACCTTACATGTTTGTTACCATGTGATAATGTGTGTGTATGCATTGCAATGTATGTGAAGAATCAAGATGTCATGTAGTACAGATTGATTATGCAAAATGTAATCTCTGTATGTGAGAAGCCATGTGTGAGAACACATTCTTCTCATAGAATGTGACACTGTGTATGCATGTATGAAGTAACGTGGGGAGAGACACAAAATCAAATGTTATGGAATAACTGCACAAACCTACAACTCTATTCATCAGTGTAGAGAGTATGGGAGAAAAATAAGCAAGAGTGACAGAATGAAATGAGAGACTGAGTGTGGGGTATAATCGTCTTTTCTTTACTTTGTAATGGGGTATAGCCAGTCACAAACCAAGTCTTTTATAACGTGAGAAAATTCAAAATAATGCTGGACATGCTTGAATGACACACATCAATTGGTTAAAATTGAAGTCAAAATCTGTCTGGAACCTTGTGTGTGAATGGGAAAAAAAAAGAACTCTAAAATGAAGTGACGGTATAAAAACAAATTAAGTGAGCGTTAAGATCTTAGAAAGTGGGCTGAGCTGTCAGCTATATATCTATATAACAAAGCGATATTTCAATAACTTGGTACTCAAAGAGTATTACGGAGTTTAATTGATTTTTTGACAAAAAGCTTCCCACCATACAAAAATAAAAAGATAAAGAGAAAATCACCTGGAAACAATATGGTATCTGCATATACTACAACTTCCAATTAATCCAGATAAATTATTCATAAAAACTGATATAGGGGAAGAAGCCTATACAAGTTGACAAAGGCTTCAAGCCTGCAGCAAGCAATGTTTGAATAGACATTATCCAAAAACGAATAGACAATGTATGATGATTGTCTTCAAGGGATAGAGCAGTCACTTTAGAAAGTAGTAAAGCATGATGGCTTTAGTTCTGATGGTATAAACAACTAAACAATAAATCTCAAAGAATTAGAAATGGAAGAGAAAATGGTATAGTAAGTGCAATGACAAAGGAACCTGGCTGTATTGGATGGTGTCAGTCCTGTTTTGCAATCATTCGTATATATTTGTTCTTACTTTTCTTCTTTATGCTCTCCTTTATATATTTCTTTTCAAACTCTTTACTCCTTCTTTCCTACATACAGTTCTATATTTAAGAGATGAGGAATTATGTACATTATATACATTCAACGGATATTTGTCCTCATCTTGTTTGTTGTTAACACAACGTTACAGCTGATATACCCTCCAGCCTTCTTCAGGTATTTTAGGGAAATTTCGAACCTGGGTTTTCATTCCTAAGGAATTTTTCGATGTTGTTGTTGTTGTTGTTCATATATATACATATAAGAAAAAAAGAAAAAGATATATACATATTTACAGATAATTTGTTGGATGGCTGTTGACTGCTCATGTAATTTGACCTGAAGATTAGCTATATTTTTGAATAGAATTGATTTTCAATAGTTTTAATCGATTTAAATATTTTTTCTATTTGAAAATTTGGTTATGAAACACGTGTAGTCGTTTTATTATCATTATCTTATGATATTTACTTTGTATTATTTTATACTTATTTATTGTGCTTTTACTTATTAATTTTTCTATATGTGACTGTGGATTTTCATCGATGAGTTCATGAACCTTGGTTCTTTTCTCTAAAACTATATATTATACTGTTAAACTTAATTTAATTTTAATTTTTAATAAATTGAATTTAATTGAGTTTTTACCTGTAAATTTGGATTTTTATCCCTAATATTATTGTTATATATATACAT
>NC_068983.1:143459547-143464359 GCF_001194135.2 Octopus bimaculoides | reverse complement strand
ATATATATATATATATATATATATATATATATATATATACACACACACACACACATACATAAATACATAGGCATGACTGTGTGCTTAAGAAGTTGCTCTTCCCAACCACATGGTTTGGGGATCAGTCCTATTGTGTGGTTTGGACAAGTGTCTTCTATGATCGCTCTAGGCTGGCCAAAGCTTTGTAAGTGTGTTTGATAAACAGAAACTGAAAGAAGTTCATTGTAGAAATATGTATGTATATGTGTATGTATGTATGTATGTATGTATGTATATGTATATGTGTGAAGGAACATGGCTTAGTGGTTAGGGCATTCGGCTCACAATCGTAAGGTTGTTAGTTCAATTCTCGAGGACGCGTCATGTCCTTGAGCAAGACACTTTATTTCACACTGCTCCAGTTCACTAAGCTGGCAAAAAATGAGTAGTACCTGTATTTCAAAGAGCCAGCCTTGTCACACCCTGTGTGATGCTGAATCTCCCTGAAAACTATGTTAAGGGCACACGTGTATATGGAGTTCTCAGCCACTTGTACGTTAATTTCACAAGCAAGCCATTCTGTTGATCATATCAGCTGGGACCATTTTCGTCGTAACCGATGGAGTGCTCCTACGTATATGTATATATGTGTGTGTATGTGTGTGTTTTTGTGTCTTCTTGTCTTGACATAGCATGGTAGTAGAAAATGAGTGTCATTGTAATAGGCAATGTCATTTTGGTTCTAATCTTTTGTGAAAACATGTCAAATGAAGGGGAAATATTACTTTGCTTGCAAACAGGTGTGGCTTGACACAGCAAGGCCATCCAACCATAAAAATTCCAATGAAAAAGTGGACATTAACCCTTTAGCATTCAGACTATTCTGTCAAATGTAATACTTATTTATCTGCATTGATTTGAACGTATCCAGCATTATCTTATAACTTTGAGGTTTCGATTGTGTGACATTGTTGGGTGGGTGTGAGAGGTTGGATTTGGCCAGTTTGAACATAAAACAGGAAGAATATCTTCACCAGATATGGGCCAGCTTAAATGCTAAAGGCTAATTTACTGCTGATGCTATAATACATATACCTGTGTACATGTGTTTATGATAGCTGGAAGTGGTTATGATAAAAGTGAATTATGCTGCTGTTAGTTTTGGTAGCAGTAATGACATTATGAAGATGATGATGATGATGATGATTATGGCAATTCTAAAACTTGTCTCACATTTTTTTTTAAAAGATTTCCCCTCTACTCTTTTCCGACCAAAAAGCCCCCTATTTCCCCCAATACCAATTTACAGTTTGCAGTTCTTGTATCTCTGTCTGTCGTCTTCATCATCTTCAACCTTGCAAGCATCATCACTCCTCTTCATGGTACAAGAATCTTTCTCACCCCAATGTCAACAGTTGTGATGGTATTGTCATCATCATCACCATTATCTTCATCATCATTACAGCCACCACCACCACCACCATCATCTCTACTTATATAGTCTCCAGTGTCCATAATCAGCAATTACCTAAATTCCCGCTGTCTTCTAATCCCACCTGAAATCACTTCAAATTTCTACAAAACATACACACACGTATATATCTATAAAGATGGATTTGGTGATTTCACTTGATGGTTTATCTGTATATCTTACAACTACTACCTTACTTCTTTGTGTGTGTGTGTGCAAGTATGTTTGTATATATGATATTGTGAAGTTGGACATTTTGCCTTCTTAATCTTACCAATCACTTGATAAAATATTCATCTAAAACCCATCTTTTCCTTTATTGTTAATACTATATCTTACTTTACTCCGTCTTATCATAAGTATGCTCTATGTGAAACCTTAGAAACATTTTATTCATTTGCACACTCAGCATCAGTTAATCAAATCAGTGTGTGTTATGTGGCTTTTATCTGTTATTTATATTTCTTTACTGTCTGTTTTCCTTATGTATACTTGATCAACACTACTTGAGACACATGTAGCGTTATAAACATTTTATTTGGTAGCAAAATCTTATTAATAACCCATCAAATAAACTGAATATATGTCCACATATCTGAATAATGTACACTAGTGTTTTTCATAGGAGGAGTTCTGTGAGGCTGTGTAAATAGAGAAGTACCAAGCCTATTTACTTATATAGACACAAAGTCTAAAATTTTTTGAGAATGGAGAAGTTGATGATATGGAACCCAGTACTCAGATAGGATTGATATAATGTAGGGTTAGTGGATTTTGCCAATCCACCACCCTTAAATCATAAATTCAATAAACATATAAATACCATTTCATCAGGTTATGCACCTCAACTACAACACTTACACATTCTCACAAATACCATCATAAAAAGATTTCAATGAATTAAACACCTTAGGAAGTGTTTAATACATTCCAAGAGAGATAATATAAATTCTTTTTACATCCTAGGCAATTTACATCAAACCAACTCCAACAATTCTTTCTTAGATATCATCTTCTGATCCACACATTCAACTTACACAAACACTTAGCATGAAATCCTCCAACTTACCCTGGAATACCTTCCAATTATTATTAAAACACACTTGCATACCAACAAAGAGAGCAAAATAGATAAAAAAACAAAAACCTAAAAGAACAAAACAAAGCTCTTTCGAAAAAAAAAAAAAAAAGAACATAGTAAGTTTCACCATGAAACAGAATCAAGGATTATAGAAATCAATGATATCATAATCACCAAAATAGAAACTGCAATATATATATATTCAATAAAATAATTATAGATGTATTGCAAAACATATTCCACAAGGTAACATAAAAAGAATACAACCCCAATTGCACACTAGAAATAGCTGATGTCATAAAACCAAAGACAACCTCAAATGCAATATACACACAACCAAAATAAACTCAGCACCAAATGACTAAACAAAACAATAACAAAAAAAAAAACTGTAAAGAATAGAAAAATGAAGCTAGTAAATATTTGTATCCAAGCTAAACCATAAAACTAACAGTGTAATGAACTCTCACAAGACATGTATACAACATCCAGACATCTAAGCAGCAAATAAAAAAAAAAAAGACGACTATCTCTCCATTCAGCCCAGACAAGAAATAGGAATATATACACACAGAAAAATAGTTGCAACAACTATAGCTCTAAAACTTGTGTAAGGTGTACTCTATATGAACAATAAGTAAAGAGGAACAGCAACTGCTGATCTTTAATCAAGTCTACCTTGTTTACATCTGCTAGGGCCACAACCAGAATCTATGAGTGTAATGAGTGCACAGGAAGAGACTGGATAATGGAGAGAGTGGAAATGTCCAGATTGTCATGCAGCACTCCATTTGAGTCATAAGTGAATGTCAGAGTATGTAATAGGGTTCTCAGATGGGGTTGGGTGGGATGGGTGGGCATGTTATAACTGGGAAGACAAACCTGTAGGTCACACCTTACCATTTGGTTGACTACCCACATGTCATAAGCCTGCTCAATCAGGGCTGACTTTAGGCTACACAACAATAACCTGAACATTGTAAATAGAATATCCATTGCTCTCTCATTCATGCTTACCTTTCTCCTTTTCTTTGTGTTTCTTTATTTACAGCCTTTTCAAATATTTACTAAAAGTAGTTGGGGACAAAATTGGGAGTAATATTTACTAATGGTAGTTGGGGAGAGAGAGTTGGGAAATATTTCACACACATAAATAAATAAATAAACTTACAGCTCCTTGGTTCATGTCAATTTCTTTTATTTAGTGGTTCATGGGAAATTCACAAAGTATTGGTTGGGAGTGGGAGAACTATTAGCTTCAGGTTTAAGTAGAGGGTAAAAGACGGGTCATCTTAGCTAAGCTGACATCTTTACAAGCTATACATACAGGAGAATTTGAAGTTGTCTCTGTAAACTAACAAAACAGTCATCAATATTTTAGTATTTCTGTTGTTGCTTATGCCACCTATTTACAACCAGGTACATTTCTGTGCCAACTGAGCATCCAGTGAGTGTCTTGACCATCAGCATTTCAGCTGGCAACTCCAATACCTTGCCAATTGAAAGGATCAGCACTTTAATCTTAAAACTATTGCACTTGTGTGTGTGTGTGTGTGTGTGTGTGGTAGAGTTGTCTTCATTGTCATCACCATTAACACTGTCATCTTTCTCATTACTGCTGCTACCACCACACCACCATCACTATCAACATCCTCATTATTATCAGCATCATTGTCATCATTATCATGAGCCAATAAGATAGTTTCTATGTGGTTGGAAATCATAACCAAATCTTCTTCAAATCACACTGTGCTATCTTAAATAAATAAAGATACATTTGATGTACTGTGTCTAAAACAGAACAAGATGTTCATAACAAGGACCCTTCAGTCACAGTTAACATGGAATTAAATAACAAATCATCATTACTATAATCTTCATCAGCTCCAGCACTACCACATTAAATTCTAAAGATATATGTAAGACTTAGAAAATGAAGAGCAGAGTAGATCATCATCATCGTTTAACGTCCGCTTTCCATGCTAGCATGGGTTGGACGATTTGACTGAGGACTGGTGAAACCGGATGGCAACACCAGGCTCCAGTCTGATTTGGCAGAGTTTCTACAGCTGGATGCCCTTCCTAACGCCAACCACTCAGAGAGTGTAGTGGGTGCTTTTATGTGTCACCCGCACGGAAACGGCCACGCTCGAAATGGTGTCTTTTATGTGCCACCCGCACAAGCCAGTCCAGGGGCACTGGCAACGATCTCGCTCGAAAATCCTACAGGAGCCAGTCAGGCGGTACTGGCAACGGCCACGCTCAAAATGGTGCATCTCAT
>NC_068983.1:143449279-143458226 GCF_001194135.2 Octopus bimaculoides | reverse complement strand
GCTGTACTCATTTCCAACCCTCACCTTACTGGCCGCATCTCTGTACATGGCTCGCACAGCTCTCACTAGCCATTCTTCTATCCCAAGTTTCCTCATTGACCACCAGATAAGGGATCGGGGGACCCTGTCAAAGGCTTTCTCCATGTCAACGAAAGCCAGGTACAGAGGTTTATCCTTGGCTAGGTATTTCTCTTGCAACTGTCTCACTAGAAATAAGGCATCAGTAGTGCTTTTACCTGGCACGAACCCAAACTGCATCTCATCTAAATTGATTCGCTCCCTAATTAGTTGGGCTATGACCCTCTCTGTAACTTTCATAACCTGATCTAACAGCTTGATGACCTTTTATTTTTGCAGGGTATTTAATACTAGTATGAGGAACAAAATGAACTAGCTATAGCTAATGGTTTAATCCCTTAGATAGGTTACTTGACTTTCAGAGTCAGATGATGGTCACAATCCAAGTGCTGGATTAATTCTAACCCGCCACCAAGACCAGGTATAGTCAATCTAACAGTTCCCATCTATACAATTCCAAACACAATGTCTGTTTCAACCTGAGGCTATAGTAGAAAACACTTGCCTTAGCCTGGAACCATGTGGTTGGAAAGCAAACATCTTAACCACCCTACCATATCTACATCCATGTATTGATGCAAATGTCGATGATGTCTTATTACAGTCAACTTTGCCTTTTATCCTTTGGAGGTAAATAAATAAGTACCAGTTAATTACTGAGGTCTATTTTTAAGTCTGTCTTTCCTAATAATCTTCATTTGAGGAAAATTTTGCTGCTATTTCAAACAGATCCTGAGCTTCATAGAGTCTCTCTTATTGATTCAAACCACATTATCTAGTCTGACCCTTTAGATAGAGATATTTGGTTATTTGGTTGGGTATTATTTGAGGTAGATTTGGTGGGGTTATTTCTATAAATTGAAATACATCACAAACATTGTTTCTGTTGTTTACCTCAAGTCAGCTCTGATTTAGATCTACACATAGATTTTTCGTGCAGCCGTCCAGTCTTTCTTTTATCAGATATACTGTATTTAGGACCCCATTATTCACTGTGATTGGATGTGCTCTGAGGAAGAGTTGCCATTTCTAGCAGACCGAGGGAGCAGAGGATCCCTTACCGTCTCTGATCCAAAACGTTTTGTGACGCTGTTTATCTAGCACCACATTGATCGCGTATTTTAAAAGTAATATGATTTGAGGGAGATTTGGCAGCTATTTCTAGCAGGTCGAATGAATTCGCTAAGGCCCTCTTTTTGGCTAAATATTTTTAAAGCTGTTTCGCTCCAAATTAGTACTAATTAAGTAGACTGCTGATCCCAGGCATTTTGGCCTTCAACATACTGCTTCTTTAAGGGTATGTAAAACTGGATTAACTTGATTTTTACTTTTTGTAGAAGACAATAGGGTGTGATTTGAAAGAATTCGACTGCTATGTCTACCATGTCAAACAACCACGTTGAGACGCTGTCGTTGACCCTAAATTCTCATCAGTTGACATCCCTGCCCACCTTCAGGCCATGCTGTTGACAATACAAAATACACTGACAATACAAAAAGTAGTCCAGACACGTAAACAACGTATTAAGAAAAAAGTTTTCTTTTTTACACTTCATTATTATTTTCCTTAGTAAAATTGTAATGGGACACGCTATTGTCTTCATGTTTTTGGAGAGGTTTAACTGCTGCTGTGCTACCGCTGTTAATGATACTACTATTACAACTTGTGTCACCCTCAGAGACTACTACTAGATATAAAGCCACGTCGTATAATCTCTTTCTCTTCTCCGACGAGGGGCACTGCCCAAAACGTTACTCTTCATCATCTGTTTCATTGCACGTCGACCCTGTTCTTTTGATTTTCCACAAAACGATCCATGTCAAACATAAATACACACTCTCTCACTTTCTCTCTCTTTCTTATTTTTCACTTACATAATAACAGTTACTTTTGGACTTAGTACAAACGTCGTCTGTATTGAGGTTATTATTGATTAACCTCATGTCGACTCTGATTAACAGACCTTTGATCTAAGACGTTTCAGTAACTGACCATCGTATTTTTTTTTTGTATATCAAAGACTATATTATCTAATGTGTGCAGTAAGGGTTTATTTGGAGAAGATTTGGCTGCTGTTTCTAAGTGGTGATCTTTCAATTATGAGAAGATTGCCGTCAAGCCGGTCGAACAATCAATCACGTAGAAGCATCTCTGTTGGCTCATAGCAGCAGAGTATATGAAGTAGCTTCAACCGGGAAATGAAACTGCATTCTCGACCCTGACATGCCGGGAGTTTATCTCTATGCTCCTACAGTCGCCACTTCAGACTTAATTTATGGTTATAATTTTTAACATGGGCACAAGAATAAAAACAGTGGATTTAATCAGTCTCACTGATTTTATCAATCTGGTGGGGCGGAAATGTAATGTCGACCTCGGCGGAATTTGAACTTATGTTTCAAGTTCAAATTCTGCTGGGCGGATGTTTTGGGCTGTTTCATTTATGTGTTAATACGCCGGTAGGGTTACTCTTGAGAGTATGTATGTGTAGTAGAAACACACCATACAGGACGGGTAATAAATGTGTCAACAACCAACTTGTTTTGTATTTGTGTATCAGTAAACGAATATTTCTGCTAGCGAACACACATACACACATTTATCCTACAAATAGTAATAAAATGTATAGCCAAGTATTATAGTTTAATGACATGAAAAATATTTCTATATTTTGTCACCTGAAGATTAGTTTAGATTTCCTTGTCTATTTGAGGTACTTCGATTCCCACTATGTAATTGAAGTTAATCATATCAAATTTGTTATTATCTAAAATATTGATGTTTTTTATTTACTAAGTACCAAACGTCGTATTTTGGTGGGAGAGAAGTTGAGGTGTTCATGCATTTCCAAAGCGTATGAGTGTCATAAATGAAGTGAGTTGGATGACAATGACAGGAATCCGAAACCCTGTTGCGTGGTTTTAGCGTACCACAAGATCTACGGCTGTTCGCCTGTCTTCTGAAACAGTATTTATTGAACTGAATTCTCAGGGTAAAAAAATATATATATGCAGATATATTGGTTGCTAGACAATAAATATAAATATAAGTTAAAATAAAGAAATAATTATGCGAGAAATTACAAAGACTACCTCAGAATCGAGACCTACTTTTTGTTTTTGTTTTAGGCGGAAGGTTATACGGTGTAACGTTATGCTTTTGCTAATGTTAGTTGTCAATGTGCAAGATAAAGAAAAGGAAAAGAAAAAGTAAAGGAGAGCAAAACCTGCTTGACACTTGGCTGATGCAGGAGAAGCTTGGTGGTGATATGGCAGCGGCAACTTGTTACACACGTTCCGCTGTTCGTTTCTCCAATGTACATAGTAGAATAATAATAACAACAGTAATTACGATGATGTTGTTGAGTTGGTGGCACCAGTAAACCAAATATTGTGCTGAGGAACGAAAAAAAAAAAGAAAGGAGAAAAACTATTTATACAACTAAACGAACAACAGCACCACAAGTTGCTGTTGATTAGTGTGTGTGTGTGTGTGTGTATATATATATAATTTTTTTTTCTCTGTCGTGTGACCGTCGCAAAGTGCTATTAATATTTCCATCTACCTTTTTCCTCTTTACATCATCATGGGTAGTGGAAGGTGTTCTTTATCGCCGACCAATACGGCAATAATGGTCATTTTTGTCCTACAGCTGGTAAGTTATCACATTTTTTTTAAAGAAAATTTCTTTTCCATATTACTCTTTTTTTATCATTTATTTTAGTTGTATTATTTATTTCGTCACCCCTCCTCACTCAAAAATACGTCTAACCATTCATTTATTTGACGGTAAAACCCCCTTTTCACAAAAAAGGTGAGGTGACAACCGACACGCATCCATCCACTACTGACCTGTTTGTGATAGACCGTTTGTTTAAAATAATAGAGAATAATAATTTTGACTGTTTTTTCACTGTATATCGTCTTTTGTTTTCTTTCTTGTCCCACCTGCCTTGCTAAATGCTAAATAATAAATTCTGTGCGAGTTTCATTATAATATGCACGTGTTTGTGTATATGTGTGTGCAGGTACACACACGAATGTTTCCGCCTATGAAAACACCCATTCATATTATGAATATATATATTCATCCTTGCGACAAAATCTTTCAAATAATGAAGTCTTTTTGTGAAAATGTTTTCTTTGATTTGTCCCAAAGACAAAGGCAACACAGACATACAATAATAATAGTAACCGTGTTTCATTTTACCGATGTCCGCAACTCGGTTTCGATCACCGGGCGAAACAATTTCCCTTCAATAACTTACCATCGCTCTTAAAAGAAAGGCATGCATGTCACAACGACCATGTTCACCCTCGACTACTTCTCGGATCGTTCCTTATAAATTATTATATTGGCTATTATTTTTTTTTTAACAAGAGTTTATCTTCAGCCCACCAAGGGATTTAAAGGAGGTAGAGAAATTATATCAAGCGGACGTTAAAAAAACAGACGTTCAATTTATACTTAGTCCCACATTATTAGAAATCAAAATTTCATACTTCAGTGGGTAACGAAACTTTATTTTAAACTGTATTTCTGTTTATAAGAAAGGCATGAGTGCAATTTAATCTTGTTCCTATTCCCTGTAATGGGCCTAATGTTTAACGGATCCATTGAATTTCTGGACCATTTATTGTGTATATTGAGTCCTCCTTTCTCTCCCATTTGTAAATCCAAACGTATTTGAGAGAGATGGTTAAAGGGAGAATGTTTTATTCCTGCATAACTGTAAATACTCGTACCGCATTTACAGATATCACAATTACAGCATGCCGTATATTTTCTTTTGTTGAACATTTTCGTTATTTATGAAACCTGGCGAGAAAGTGAGAGGGTGAAGGACTACCTTTCTGAACTGCGAAGTTATTGCTGGTATGCAGGAATAGTATGACACTGACCAGTTTAGTGGACAATCTCACATTTGGTCTCTCCATTTACCTGATGTTGTGTTGTTGATAGCAACTCACTCACCTAGGTATGCTTCCTCTGTGGTCACTAAGTAAAACCTTTCATGTCCTGTGTTACTCGCCCACAGTGATAGTAGTTATGAAAATGGTTTCTATAAATAGCTTCAGAAACACCTACAATTTCTTTGTATTCGGTCCCGTTGTAGTTGTTTAGCCCTGTGTCGACGCTGGTTGATTGACTTTTCAAAAGCCTGTGACAATCCTGTCATTTATTTTTATCACATTTATCATAGCCACCAACACAAAGTCTCTTCACTTTATTTACATGGCTTTGAGAAAAGCATAAACCTGATAGTCTCTGCCTCCTTCTCTCTCTCTCTTTAATAACGGAAAAGAAATTGTAAATTAACGACTAATCGCCTGACGAGCTGAAAACTCTGGTTTCGATTTTTGGTGGTAACCATATTACCTGTGTAGCTTATAACAAAGAAAGGTATAGATGTCACATAAAACCATTTCCTTCTCTTTTGTTCATCTGAAAGTATGTGTTGAAATTGTCATTTCAATGAAAAAGAATATAGTTTAGAAAAAGTGAATACTAAGACTATAGTGGAGGTTGAAATCGGTAAATAATTAAAATATAGGCATGTACACTTTCTCAATATGTCATTGCACCAAGGGGAAACTAGTGTCCTCTTTCAGCAATTTTTGGAACAGACCCTAAACACAGCATTACCATGGCTGCTTAAGTAACAAATCAGTATTTCCAGGTAGAACAGTAACCCATTAGCGCCCATGGTCCTTTTTTTTTCTTAGATATCTTTCGTTAGTCATCAAGACTGGAGTGTCTTTCAAATATTGTAATAGAATTTTTTAATATATTTAATATCAGATAAAGTTGTATAAAAAAAAGATTTTTGGTAATAAATAAAAAAAAAATTTGGGCACTAATGGGGTTAACGTTCTGTCTGTTGATAAAGTGCCCCTTCTAATGTTTTAGAAACAGTTGTCATGAGATATGTCCATATCGCGACTGTCCAAACATCATAGGCAGTAGATTATTGATGTGAGAGAAATGGACAAAATACCTGCGGTGTTTATTTATAGATGCAACCCTCTTCGTTCTGAGTTCAAATCCTACTAAGGTCGATTTTATCTTCCATTCTTATGGGGTTGATAAACGTAGTAAAATACCGGCTCAGTTTGATGACACTACAATATATTTTTAGCTGTGTATAGAACTGTAATGGACCTATTCTTTTTCACGAACACAAAACATTTTGTAAGGCAGATTATATTGTGCTGTGATGTTCATAACTTCATGAGGAGGAAGAATAGGAAAACATTGGATGAAGGGAAATATTACATGAACCAATTCTATTAGAAACTATTAAAGGGCGTTTAAGAGAGAAGGATTGCCATACTTTTCTTTAAATTTGTTTACACACATTGTTCGTTATTATTTTTTTAATATCTGCACAATGCATAAGGTTTATAGTTTAAACAGTAAATAGGTTAGCATTAACAATGCAAACGAAATAATTTGACTTCAACAGGTGACGAAGCAAGTTTGCGGACTCGACTAGCCTAGTTGCTGACACTTGTGGATTATATTTCATTATCTCTAGGAAGTAGTTGTTAAAGTTTAACTGTTAGCTAGGTTAAATTTATTTGTATTAACGCTGCTGAAATTTTATTTAACGAATACAGATAACCAAAGCCGTCTTAGTAGCATCATTGGCCCTCGGGTAAATTTAATGCACTGGAGCCTATAGTTATTATTTATTGACAGCAAACTACAACATACACAGATCAAAATTCGGCCCCTACACCGGTGAGACCCCGAACAAACTGCCCATAGCGCTACAGATAATTGTTTTTCAGAGAAATATTCTGGAGTTAGGCGAAGAGAGAAGTGCTTTATCTTTATTTCGAATCTCTCTATTTAATACCCGCTCCAACTTATTGAGTAAACAGACACCTGATCAAAGGCATTCTAGGTATGGTCAACCTGACTTAGTACACTGTACCTGCACAGTGCACCTTGGACAACACTATCCAATGTGCCCTTTTCCTAAAGCCCAGGTTGTAATTTGAAGCTGAAGTGCTTGCAGCTTTATCATGTCAAGCGACTAGGTAGAAATTCCCTTTCTCATTAATATTTGTAATTGTCTCGTCTTAAATCGGCAAATCCATTACTTATTTACAAACACACACACACACACACACATACAGAGAATCGTAACATTTTTTTATTCCGATTTTATAAACAAACACAAAAAAGGAGAAAAAAAATCCTTTATAGGTGCCGGGTAGCTTCGACTCACCCAATGTTTATAAAGTTGAATTTGATAATTTTTATTCAACCATGTGAGCACAGTCTATTGTGTATATAATGAAATATTTATTGACGTCGAGTGATCAAACGTACATGATTGTCCAACAGAGCCAAATACATGAGCCGGTTTCCAAACATGTTGTCTATAACGTCATCCTGAATTGCTAGAAATAACAGCTAAATCTCCCTGAAACCATTTTAAATAAAGATAGAATGTAATAGGTAGTGTGCTCCTCCAACTACCCAAATAGACTGCATGATCACAGCTTGAATATTTTTAATTATAGGTTTACTTGATCAAGGATGACCTGGGCAAAGCAACACTAATTAATGAAACGAGGAAGCTTCTACGCAGTCGTGCAACCTGCTAAAAATAGCAGCTAAATCTCGCTTAAGAACCGCGTTTACTCGATTACAATGCGATCTCGAAAGTAATGCAATTCCTAGTTTTGGTACACAAAAGTCTTTATTTTATCTCCGACTTTTTTTTACACTCGACTAAGCCTCAATTTTCTAATCTGATAACTTGCATTAAATTTCTCGCATTATGCAAGAATAAACAATGTAGACCCCCACTCCCAAGCTATCTTAAAAGGGGAACATGGTGAATGTGAATTCCTTCCCACAAAAATAAAACATGATGATAAAAGCTGGAATGCTTTTGATGTCATCGTTCGGAGCTGACCGATGGTTAAACAAAACCAACAATAACGTCATTCACATTGATTGCTATAAAAAAATTTGAGACTTTACGCCAAGAAAGAAATTTATTTTCTTTTTAAGCTTTGGGCAAAAAAAAAAAAAAAAGTTACGCTTTTTTTTTTTGGTATATTAACTGTCTCCATTATTAGAATTCTTTTGTTACATTTCAAATAATATATTGATGTTTTCACAGTCACTCCACAGTAATTATAGAAAATATTCGAAATATTCATTCCACTAAAGCGATATAAAAGGCTGCGATGTGTCATTGAGTTCAAATCCTGCTGAAGTTAGCATTACCTTTTATCCCTTCTGGGATCGATAAAATAAATCTCCGGCTTGTATTCGAGGCGATATTGCTAACTATACTCTTCTCTTAAAATTTTGTTTATCGTGAACCTGTGTGAGAAATCAATAGTTTATGTAGGGGTGGGTGGAGGGAGAGGCTGGAGTATCAAGGGTATTGATCTAAAAGGTGGCCATTGTTTTTCAAAGCTTTTTTTTTTTTGTTTTTTTTCCTAATATTTAATTCCTGACTGATGGGTTTTGAAAATTAACGATCTTTCAAAATTTATAACGTCCATTTTCGGCTGTCTTCTACCAGACATGCTTCGCTGATTCCATTTCTTCGTTCGGAAAGGTTTGCTGATTTGACTAGCCACGAGTCACGTCACTCTTGATCGAGCACACCTATGATCAAAGGCATTCCAGCCGTAACCATCTCCCCTTTATTAAGCGTAGTAGGACTACACTGTATAATGTATTTTTTAAACTTTATTTGAGATGGTAGGGTGGAGTTTAAAGGAGATTTGACTGCTATTCCTTGCAGGTCAAGTAGCTTCTTTGGCAATTCCTTGATCAAGTTAGCAAACTGTCTCCAGTTACATGTGAAATTATATATATATATATATATATAT
>NC_068983.1:143440248-143448647 GCF_001194135.2 Octopus bimaculoides | reverse complement strand
TATATATATATATATGTATATATATATATATTAATGTGAGTGTACGCGTATGAGTTTGTATATGTGTATTTTGCATACATGCAGTGTAACTATGATAGTATCTAAGATTTATGCTTTTATTGAATGTTTTTACTTCTCCAAATGAAAATTGTGCAATTTGCCCGGAATTTCACCCCTAAATAGGTTTTTTTCTGCTTTATTATTTTTGATGAAATTTCTTTCTTTCAGTTTATACATTCTTAGTTAATGATATTAATTTCCTCCCAATTAACCACAGGAAATCAATTTACTCTAGACACAAGTAAAAGAAGATTAATTAATTTGGCAAATTTATGAGCAGGTGGGTTTTCTTATTATTGTGCCATCCGTCCGTCGTTGCTCGAAGTCAAAAGTTGAAAAAGCTTCTTGCTCTAAACCCTTCAACATCTTTGTAGAAAAATTCAAGTTATAAAATGTAGTTACGTTTTGAACTGGTTACAAGTTTCCATAAAGCGCTTAATTGCACAAACATCTTGTGGTCAACGCCCAGCTGGATATGACAAATATTTAAATATACTCGGCTGTTAAAATCACTGGTTAAATATCAGCAGTATATAATTCTTTTTAATGTTTGGCACAAGGGCAGCAGTTTTGAGGGAAAGGGTTTGGTCGATTTACACCGTCTCCAAGTCTTAACTGGTACCTATTTATCAACCTCCGAAAGGGACGAAAGGCAAAGTCGACCTCTGCAGAACTTGAACTCAGAACGTAACGATTCAGAAGAAACGCCGCGAAGCATTCTGTTTGACAAGTTAACTCTTCTGTCATACTCGCCGCCTTTTCAGTGGTGTATAATAACATAAGCACAAAACCGTGGATTTTATTATGGAAGTGGGGTTGGGGACATGTAATTGGTTAACTCGATACTTGACGATAACTTGTTTTTATTGACAAGAAAAGCTAAAGTCGAGCTGGTTGGAATTTGAACTCTGGACATAAAGAAGATATCAAACTTAAATACTACATGACACTTTCTCGATTCTGCCGCCGTCAGCAATAATCTTTTCTACTCTAGGCACAAGGCCGGAAATTTTGGTGGAGGGAGCCAGTCAATTAGATCGACCCCAGTAATTTATAGACCCCGAAAGGATGAAAGGCAAAGTCGACCTCGGCGGAATTTGAACTCAGAACGTAAAGACAAACGAAAAACCGCTAAGCATTTCGCCCGGCGTACTAACGTTTTTGCCAGCGTCAGCAATAATAATGTCTCTTATTTAAGTAGAAGGCCTGTAGTTTTGAGGGGAAGGAATCAGTCGATTAAATCAACCCCATTAATTGACTGGCACTTTATTTTATCGACTTTGTAGGGATAAAAGGTAAAATTAATCGCAGTGGGATTTGAATTCAGAACACAAATGCTCGCAAAACATTTTCCCGATGTTCTAACGTTTCTCCTAATCTGCCTCTATATGTCTATTCGTGTTCAACATGCAACTTCTTTCGTCATAGCCACTAAATAGGAAAACTACCGACGCTTGCTTACCGAATGAATGTGGCAGAGCGATTTTCACAATGATCGCGGCCGATATCCAAATCCGTTCTACATGCAACAACAGTTGTTCAACATAACTCCACAAGTCAGTTTCGGTTGAATACTGAACAAATGAATGTGGAACTACATTGTCGCTCTTCGCGTATCTCTGTCGGCACCTTCATACCTTTAGATTTTAGTCGGCAGTTTTCTTCCCTATAGCCTAATAAAGTCCTCCGTTATAGACCAATGTAATAGACACTTAGTTTCTGCGAGAACTTAGTTACTCTTCCCTACCACCAATCATCTATAGAAAGCTAATGTGGAAGATCTACTGACCTCGTTGTCCAACAAGGAATTTCCTTCCCAGGTATCGAACTTGCTTAATTTTTGCTTTTGTTTCCACCTCGTATTCTTTTAGAGCTCTGAGCGCCTCGTAACATTACCATTACCTTCACTGATCCAGGATTGCAGCTCCGTCAAGAGATGAGTTGTGGAAAGATTTGCAAATCGATCACACCTGCTCATCAAGGTAGAATCTCTGCATATTCCTCAGTTTATGTCTACGTACCATCAGTCAGAGCATATCGAGCCGATTGCGCAGAGAGGGTTGGAAATAGATGACTCGTCCGACCAGTGAAACGTGCCCCCTTTCACAAGAAAAGTAGATGTTCTATTCTAGCCAAAGAGAAATTCAAACATGGTGTGGTACCTCACGATGCTTCGCCAAGATGGATTTACCCTCCCAGGCACCGAGCTGCAAATTCTCCAGCTTGCTTAGTTAACTCTTGCTTCCTTCAAAATCTCTTAATCTTTTAGATTAGTGCCAACTACCTCGACTTCCGTGGTGTCCGATACCATTATATTGGTGTCTTCCGTATATACCAACACGGCTCTCCTACGTCCCAATAGGAACAAAGTGCATCCCCCTAACACCTAGTTTTCGTAGTAGTGTTTCACATACAAACTGTGATTCAAAATTGATCCGATGTTCAATCCGATGCTTTTTAGTTTGACCACCATGTTGATGCTGCTGTACATTAAAGCGATTCAGCCTCTGAAAACGGCACTGAAACTAACTGCATTGAGAATCGACCCAATCGAAAGCTTTCGATTGATCCAAATCGATCAGTCGCACTGAAGTCGGGGTTGTTATCCATCCTCTCTACGATGTTTTGCATGAGAACGACTGCTTATTTGCATTGTAAATAAATATATACAGAAACAGTGCAGAGAGAGGAAACTGTACTGTGGTAACAAATTATAGCATTTAAATAGATACAGTCCAGCGAGGAAGCCTCTGTGTGGCCGTTCTTTTTACTAGAAATATCAGCCAAATCCGCACACACAAAAACATACCCGTCTATCTTGAAGGATGGGACACATTGAAAAATGTGGTCTTCAATACACCGATAATCACAGCTAGACGCTCTTTAATCGCTTGTCTATTCAAATAGGGCTGACCTGGTGTTAAACAGGAGAGGTAAACAAAACTCGATGGATTATCAACAATGAAAGTAGTTGGTTCGAATTTCATCCTAAACTGCCAAAATATAGATGGGCACTAGTCCATATAGTTATTTAGATAAAAAAAATAAATATATAATAAAGATAATAGAATATCGATCTTGTTGGTTTCGATAAGAATATGACCACTCTTAATATAATTAGTAATATCCAACAGGCAGGAGGCCACAAATCGTGATGTGGGGAAGGAGAACCAATTCTTGACTATCCAGGTTCATTTAGAAGCATTGATGGAAATGATAGTGTTGGTGACCATACAGATGGACGGAGTTCAATTTTTCACTTCACGGGCGGGAGAAAGAGGTTTATAGTGTCTAACTCCAGACTCACGGATCTTAGCATACCCATGTTTCTCAAAATCCATTTTTATCACTGCTCGCAAAGTGTCGATAGGCCCGAAACTTTGGTCATCGTTGCTTAGCTTAAACTCAGCGCGGATCGGACAACATATGATGAAAAACTGTTCCAGTGGCAACAACCTCCTCTTTTAGTATATCAGAGAACATGCATGGGGCCGCATGAGGCATGGCTCCGATTGTTGTGAAATAACACACCACAGATTCGGTTCGGATAAATCAACTCTGAATTATCGTTGGTTACAAGTGCTTCGTTGTAACAGCAGGAAAATATGACGCGTGCTCTAGGAAATCTCTCTTCTCACTGCTCAAATGATTTGACATAACTATTTATAAGCAGAGTGTAGGTTCTAGCGATGATTCAGATTAATTGTTTGAGGATGTATTAAGCACAACGTGATTAAACGTCAGATCCATATCCCGCGCAATACTCGGCCAATCAAAATACGAGGCTCAACCAAATGTTCCAAATTCACGTGATAGGTCAAACGACCAATCATTAAAGATTAACGTGTAGAACCTTATTTAAGGCTTATTGAACATAAAATGTCACAACAGAAACAATATAGAAACGAACTTAAGCACCCTCTGTAAGCGTAATTAATATAATAATTATGTATGGATGTGTATTATAATAATGGTTTCTTACAGAAGTACAACTCCACATATTTTGTGGGAGGCGAACAGTCGAATATATCTAGTTCTTGAATGGTAGTTTTTGCCGATCCCTGAAGAACGAAAGACACGTAAATTTGAGCTCAAAATATAAAGGGTTGTAACTAAACACCGTAAGGAATTTGGCCCAGAGCTTCATCGAATCTGCTGATATATATTGTCTTTGCTTATCTATTTTCGAGTGAAAGACTCTGTTATATGCGTATATACTAGCTAAATTACCCGGGAATACCCTGGAAAAACGTGGGTTATTTCCAGTTCCTGTTCCCATGTTTCATATCCTATTCCGTTCCCGTTTTAGTTCCGCTCCTATTCCTATGTCAATATATAAATTTTAGAATTAGTTAGGTGTAATTAAGCCATTAAATATTTTAATCTTTATGGTAATAGTTTATTGCTAAAAACAGGTATTACAAACTATTAATACGATTAGTGGGTGGATAAGGAATGTCTCTATATTATTTTAACAAACGAATATACATTTGAGTAAAATAAATTAGATAAATAGATTTACAAATGCATTGACAAATAGTTTGGCATTGTTGCGTGTCGTAATTTATCGTAGCGTGGCCATATCTCGTGTTGCGCGATAAAAAATAATTAGTATGTTATGGTGATTTGGGTTTAATTCTTCAAATTAATCTCATGGTGAACCAACTTCCAGGTCATTTTTCATTTCATTGTTCCATATCCTTTCCACGAATCCTGCAATTGACCGTGTGACCTTAGTATACCCATGTGACCTTAGCGTGTCGTACGGGCGCTGCATGTAGAATTGTTTTCCTTTTTGGATTTGTTCTCACAAAGGTCGCTCGCTGTTTACATGAAGGAGTGCATGGTTGAGCCTTACAGAAGCCTTACTTAATTCATATCAGATGTGCTATTGATTTGTAAACATGAGTTACAGCCACCCCTTAGGGGGCCCATTGTAGTTTTTTTTTTTTGAAATCCAGTTAGCCTATAATTCAACTGGATGTTAGTTTAACATGTATGCAAAATTTCTTCAAGATTGGTTCATTGGTATAGGCAACAAGATAGTAACAAACAGAAATTACCATTTATCTATAAGATTTTATGCAGTCAATAGCCACTAAGTTTGTAAGGCTACATAAAGAAAAAGAAAAGAAACATAAGAGTTTTTAATATTCCGGTTTGCTTGTAAATTACTGCTTTTGTAATTCTCAATTCTATATCACATGTGGGGCAATATAGCGCCTTCTCATTTTATCATTTCCTCTTGAATCTAATCCTACCTTCCTCCGTCTATTGTCCTGCGTGTGTGTTCGTTCCGCATTGCTTCTTCTCTGTTATCTCTTTTCCGAAAATCAACATAGTTGTTCGACCCAGTGGCAATAGGAAAGTAGCAACCAAATTGTCCTCAAATTTCGTCCTACTGTGTGAGAAAATGACCTTTGGATAATGTTGCGTTAATTGTACTCTGCCTAACGAAGAAGAAAAAGACACGCTTGAATTATGTTCGATTACAGGATTGTTGGATCAGCGTTGACCTGGAGACCAAACGATAACAAAATCGACATAAGTCTGCAAAATCATAAGATTAGATTGGCTTGCTTATGCAAATCGTGGTCACTACCGAGCAGGGTTAGGGGGTGAAGAACTGGAGAATCTTCTGTGGATTGAACCTGTAATCCGGTTCTGATTCGCATCGAGAACTACCTAGGTTTACCTCATTTAGTCGGAAATCAAAAGATGTTTATCCAGAAACTTTATTATACTTTAAATTACGTTCCGACATATATCTCAAGACTTCACCTTTGGTAACGCCGGGTATTTTGGATTGTATTAATATACAAATCCTTTGCTAGCCTCTTACATATGTAGTATGAGTTGAAAAACTTAGATAAACCTCGTAATTAGTAGACAAAACCACCTCAAAAAGTAATTAAAATATCAAAACAATAAGTGAATATAATTAATTTACTTAACTACTACGTCTTTTATTCTGATATAGTCAATCTAGGATGACATCCAATGAGAGTTATTTTTCTTTTAAATGATAGTATTATGAGGGAGAGAATTAGCTGCAATTTTTCGCATGTGAAGCCATAACAAAGAGGCTCACTCCCCTTGTTGGCTTGAGAATGAATATTTGAATCATTGAAGAAATGGCTACGGCTTGTAACTGCAGAGCTCCAATACTTAATCAAGAGGAGACCAACATTTGAAAGTAAAATTGTTCTTGCCATATATTAACAATACTTTGTGAGGGAATGAGAGATGAGGAAATTGCCTTATCTTCGAATTTCTTTTATATCTGTATTTACGTTTTGTTTACAGATAAATGTGTTTTTTTACAAGGTGTTAATACAATGTGGAACATGTATAGATTTAATTACAATAGAGTTCCAATGGAAGACTCTTCAATGTTACACATGGTTTGTGAAATTTTTCTAAGTCGGTATACATCAAGGTGATTGAACAATGGAATTTAAGATGCAGCATAGTGCTAAATGTACAATTTCGTACTTTCTTCCGTTGCTGGGATTTGAAAGATGTTCAGTAAGTCTGGGATAAGAAATCTATCTAAACAGTTAATTTCTCATGCTGTGAAAGTTCTTAACCGTATATAGACAAAACTATCACTTTGAGTGTTGTTGTATGTATATAAAAAGATTTTGTGTATAGCAAAGTTGAGGAGTGAATTAATCCATGAGATTCTTTAAAACCCTTTCTGTATCGCCTTGCTTGGAATGGCCCTGGGTCTCTGTCTGAAACCACCTATTTTCAGTATGATATACCCTCACCACCGACTTCGTCTTTACATAAATTTGTGAAAAATAGGGTTTTTTTTTTTTTATACTGAAATTTTCTACAAATGCCTTCCAGATAATGTAAATTACGATTATATCGAAATTTAACGTGAAAAAGCATAATCGGTGGGCGCGCACACGTACAAATACACTTCACATCACATAATGTTTTCAAAATTTCAAGTTTCATTTTGTAGATAATATATGATTGTGTGCGCGCCGACTGATTTTATTTTCACATTAAATTCCGATATAATCATAGTATACACCATCTGTAAAGTATTTGTAGAAAATTTCATTAAAAGATACGCATTTCTCTGAAAGTTATGAGGAAACAAAATCGTAGCGGGGAGGGGTTAACACTTGTGTAGGTATGCCTTCAAATCTTATATCTAATTATAAAAACAACACTGGTATTTCGATACTTAAAACTTTCATATGAGAATGTTTTATTTTAGAAGTTGTGTTCAGAATTCCAGCTTAATGTACTACCAAACTCAGATGATTATGATGCTAGACTCCTCTAAATTCTTGATTATCTTGTATTAATTGAAACACGTAAGCAAGCTATCTACTCTTGTCGAGGAGACAAATACAGTTAAAACTTGTCTTTAATAAAAAGTTGTACCAAAATTCTTATCAATTTAATTCTGTTGATAAACAGTTTTAGCAACTAAGGCTTGACCTCCTTGGATTGAAAAGGTTATGTTCTTGAAAAGTAATCTCACTCTCTCTGTTCCCTCTCCTTCTTCTCTCATAATTTTCTTCTGTCTTATCTACTTTTTAAGCAAATAAAAGCTAGGTCACATAGTCACCTAGTTAGCCTATTTGTTAACGGAGAAATTGTAACAGTAATGAAAAAGATGTTTACATTAGTGTACACTTTAATTTAACGTCAAAAAGGAAAAATATAATTGGATACTTATTTTTTTTTTGTATCTTAAATACAGTCAGGTCATATTTTGTATCTTAAATAGTCAGGTCATATCATTAATGTTATAGGGAACGCTCGCGCGCGCGCACATGCATGCTCAACTGAAGGGAAGGTGTCAGTTTGTATAAATTGCATGGCATGTAATTTCATCACCCGGTAATTTTATCCCAAGGTAATTACATAGTGAGCCAATACATCGGTAAAAATTCACCGTCATAGCATTATTCGTAGAGCAAATGTCATATTTCAATGAAAAAGGAGGGGGGTGAAATCAAAGACAAACATTTAGACATCTTGAAAATGAATGGAATCATTAGGAAGTAATTGTTTCAAATTTGGGCACAAGTCCAGCAATTTCAGTGAGAGGGAACCTAACTGCTGGTTTATTTTATCGACCGGAAAGAATGAAAAGTACAGTTGACCTGCATGGTATTTGAACTTGGAAAGTAAAGAGTCAAATAAATATCGCAAGTCCGACGCAGTTATGATTCTGCTAACTCGCCGCTTTCGGGAAAGAAGTAATAATAGAACAGTATATCACAGATCAAAAATTTCGTTAAGAAAGAAAACCAAAATCGCGAAATATTGCTGCGGCAATTTGCTTTTTGAGAATGCTCCCCCCCCCC
>NC_068983.1:143430333-143440211 GCF_001194135.2 Octopus bimaculoides | reverse complement strand
TGCCTCCTTTAGTTTAAAACAGCGTTATTTTTATTTTTTAAATGATTCTATTTTTAGAAATAACGGTGATTTAAAAAAAAAAATTGTATGTACACTTGACATCGTGTGATGATTGTGAATAGGTATCACCGTTATATATGCGATGCTGTTCATTCCCAGTCTGCCATGAAAAACATGTCTGTAAACGGGGAAAAAATAACTTAGCTTGGAAACGTGTAAAGCTTGGCGACAGGAAGGGCATCTGACTGGAAAATCTGCTTCAATAAATCCCGTCTGATCCTTGCAAGCATGGAAAAGTGGACGTTAAACGATGATGATGATAAATAAATTTTTAGTTTAATTTTTATTTCATTAAGGAAATGAAACATTTATTCAGTGCATAAAAATGTAAAATGTTTAGCTGTGTATTTACTCAGCAGACAAAAAGCATGACGTTGAATTTGCCACTGATGTATTGACTCGCACTTAATTAGAAGCGATGCGATTAATTAATTGTTAATTTACACTTATTGCCTATTGGTGTGTGTGTGTGTGTGTGCGTGTGCGTGTGCGTGTGTGTGTGCGTGCGTGTGTTTTGTAAAACTTGGCTGCCTGTTTAGCGATGTTTCTTTTCATATTTTATTTCCGACAATAGCTAATAGCTTTGATAGAGATAACCTCTGCCAAATTGACTTGACCTTAGCACACGACAGGAAAGCGGTCTCTACTGCAGATGACTCAATACCCCTGTTAAAAATTAGGGCACATTTATTTATATTGTTGTTGATAAAAACAGCTCTTCCGTTACTTAACCTTTCTTGGTAGAGAGAGGTTTATAAGGTAGTATATCAACGAAGGATTTTCGAAACTTTTCTTTGATATGTCCCTGATAAAGTCTTTCAGCGAGTAATTTCAAATAATGAAAAATTTTACTTAATACGTATACTAAATAGAATAGATTAATGAAACATTAAAGTTTTCTCGTGAAGACTCGCTGTTTTGGTCAAATAAGACGGAAGTGTCTGTAGTTGTTACCTAATCTGCTAACAGACATTAGATTTCCACCTACACACTTCAGCAGGCAAAATTGTTTTTTTATAAAATTAATTCCTAAAATCTTCAGTGTCTTTCCTTTTCTCTAATAGCCACCAACAATGATCTCTTTTTCCCTCCACCTCAACTCCGTCTCTAAGGGGGAATCTTATTTCATTGAAAAGTTGTGCGTACGTCATTCACACATACATCATCATTTATCTACTTGCAAACAATGTGTTATATATATATATATATATATATATATATATATATGAGAGAGAGAGAATCTCATCTCATAGAAGCAATGACTGGTGAGCGCAACCTTTGGCAATCTGCTGTGCTTGAGAAGACCCGTCAAGCCAAGTGAAATCGTAGTCATGGCTGATGCTGGTGTCACATAACTGGCACCCGTGCCGGTGGCACTTAAAAGCATCCATTACACTCTGAGAGGTTGACGTCAACAAAGGAGATTGTATCCCTTTGGCTATCAACTATCAATCGCCATTGACCCTGTTATATGAGAGGGAGGGAGAGAGTGAGAGAGAAATATTCTTCTAAAGCTGTTTGTCGTAGGTCGACGTGAATTATTGTTCAGTAATCCTCTCTGCCAAACTTGCATGTGGGCTACAAGGCCTCCTCTTGATGATATGCAGCAGCGATGACATCAGCTGCAGGTGAAGCCACTTGACGCAACGGAATGATGCGTTTTCTGTGCTCTTTCGTATTCTCTCTGTTGTCTCTCCTCAATGCCTGGAATTACGAGCTTCAGCGTCACAGTCTTCTACTCCCAAGTGCCTGGGGAGATGTCGGAATTCTCCATATCTCTTCAGTACATCCCTGTATAGCAACCTCAGGTCACCACGGCTCCACCTACTCCGACACAGTTTACCATAGAAAACAGCCTTTGGGATCCTACCGCTCTCCATCCTGCAAACATGTCCTGCCCAGCACAGCTGCGATGAGGTAATGAGAACCTCCACAGTACCTGCGCCAGTGCTGCACAGGACCTCTGCATCAGCTATGCGATCCTGCCATCTGATATGCAAGATAGAACACAGATTACGAAGTTGAACGTGCGTCAGGGCCTTGACGTTCCTGTGGTAGAGGGCCATGGATTCCATGACATGGAGGAGGCAAGGGAGCACTGCGGCACTGTATTCTTTTATCTTCGTGTTGTGGGCAGTGTCATGGTAGCTCTATAGATGCTTCTTGAGAGAGCCAAAAGCTTTTGTGACAGGCTGTATTCCTCTCTCAACTTCGAGGTCAGAAGAGTTAGTGCAAATCCTTGCGCAGACTAGATAGGTAAGGGACTTGGTGTACTTTGGGGGATCTCCGTGTACTGCCATTGGCTCAGGCTCTCTCAATCTATTAGGACATCTTGGTGGAGACTAGTAGAGAAATTCAGTTTTCGAAGTGTTAATCTTGAGGCCAAACTTGTTTGCTGCACAAGAAAACCAGTTCACAATGTATTGCATGTCCTCAATGTTGCTGAGTCTCTTTGACACACATTTCCCTGATTTTGGTGGAGGGACGAAGACAGGCCAAATTGAACTCGGTTTTAGTGTGGATGAAAACTCCATTGTGCAAATTGACCCTCGTAGTATCAAGCACAGCTGCGAGATAAAGAAAGAATGTAGGGGCAAGCACACACCGTGGTTGGTTGCAAACGCTTCACTAAATTCTCCGCCAAGACTAGTCCTTTCATTCCTGCGTAGAACTGCTTGATGTTAACAAGCTTCTCAGGGCATTCATAAGTCTCTAGTACTTTCCAAAGAGTTTCTCGGCCCGCCGTATCGAATGCCTTGGAAAAGTCCACAAACACCACGAAGAGGGATTGGTGTTACTCCGCTGCCTGCTTTCTCTTGCAGCTGTCGCAGTGTGAAGATCATGTTCGTAATTGATCTCTCTGGCCCGAAGCCACATTGGCTCTTTAGTAAGACCTGTTCTGAGATGCTTTTCAGTCGGTTGAGAAAGATTTTTGCCAGTACCTTGCCAACAAAGAAATGCTCCGGTGGTTCCCATATTCTGCTCCACCCCACTTCATTTTGTAAATGGTGACTATCAGGATGTCCTTGAAGTTCTGGGGTACACACTCATAAGAAAGACAAGTCTTGTACTGTCTCAACAGCTCATGGTGGAGTTTTTGCGAACACGTTTAAGGGCTCATCATCCTGGCCTGGTGTCTTGCGATTTGCCCTAACCTTCAAGACTTTCTCCCTCATGGGGATCTCATGGCAGAGATCATCTATCTCTGGTGCCACTCTAGCCATTTGCAGACATCTGGTTGAATGGATCTTTGCTGATTTGAGTAGATTACAGAAATGTTCCTTCCACTTAACTCTGATCTCCTGAAGGTCGGTGTGTAGTTTTCTCCCGTCTACTGACTTGATTGGTGTCACTGTGTTACTCCGGGGACCATAGATGATTTTCAGTCCCGTAAACAGCCCGTGGTAGTCGTGCTTGTCAGCCATGCTCTGCAAAACTCCTACCTACTTGCGTCACTAGTCGTTCTTCAACAATCTCACTTCTCTACACTTTGAACTTAATTTCAGGAAAAGCGACCCTGCACTTCTGACTTCTCCTGTAGATGTCGCTGGTGCAGGCGTTGTCTTTCGTCTAGCTGACAGGGCCCTAGGGTCTCCTTAGCAGCAGGGATGATTGCCTTCTTTACCGCCTGCCAATGTTACTCGATGCCACTTAGTCCGTCTGAATTGACTGCCGTACTCTTGACCGCAACCAACAGTGTTCCACATTTGCTAGTTTGCTGAGGTCTCCAGTATATATATATATATATATATATATATATATATATATATATATATATATATATGGCGGTGGGGAGTAGTAAGAGGAAATTAAGGAATTTTTTCTCAGGTTATTTGTATAAATTACACCAAGTTTTTAGTTTTCCAATGAAGTATAATAAAATTAACATATTTACGTCATTACTTTTAAGAATTTATTCAGAACTTGTGCTTCTACCGTAGAAACTTAAGCTTTCAACAAATTCTTAAATGTAATGACGTAAATATTGTATTTTATTTGATTTAATTTCATTCCATTTCCTTGGAAAATTCGAAGACTTTCTGTACTTGCATAGAAACAAAGGAACAATTCCATTATATCTTCTGACTAACTTTATTATGAACTAATATTATTCTGCAGTTTGCTAAAACAAAGTTATGTGCGCACTCGTATCCTAATATACATTACTTCAATCAGATCGAGCAAGCGATCTCACAATTAGAATAGCTAATAAAAAAAAAATATCCCTTTTATGGATATCAATGAAGATAATCTACCTCAATTTCAACAGACTTATAAAGAAGGCTGAATCAGGTGCAGTAGGCGAATTGTAATCGTAACAACCAAGACGAGGAAACACGCTCGAATATATTAATGTGTAATTATGATTAATTCCTCCTCTCAGAAATTCAGACGATAGATAATTGATATTTAATTTTAATATGCATTTGTGCAAAATCGAAGATTAAATATTCTGACATTGAAGGATAAATTTCTTGACACAGTTTTTGAAAAGCATTGGTCTATCAATAAAAAAGAACAAACTTTTCTTTTTTGTTCATGTATATGGCTTTAATGATTTATGTGTGAGTTGGGGGTTATTATATTACTGATTTAGTTGTATGCTATTTCAATTATTCTAATTTTGGTTATTCACTTCAGTTCACTTGTGTATTGTTTTATATTATTTACTATAATCTTAAACTCAGTGACCAGATTTATAAAGAACTATTTGTTTACATACATTCTTTTCTCTTCTGAGTATAATAATAGCATAATGATGATAGTGGTGATGATGTAATTTCGGCAACAATGGCATAAACTATTTTCTTCCTACAATCTTATTGAGGATCTTTTTTAAAACGGGGGCCACATTTTTCATTAACGAAACACTTTGAAACTTGGAACACTGGTAGAATGTGTCATATAAAACATCTTTTTCTCTTAGTCTTCTTAAAAAAAAAAAGAAATCTATAAGTTATTCCATGTTAAAGTTGTCGTATTTCTGTAATTTCAACCAATCACTGACGTCCATTCAGCCGATATACATTAAGTGCCGACTACATAAACAAACGATTCTGAAACAATTCTATCAGTGTTAGGGTTAGGGTAAAACAGCAAATTTAAAAAGAAAAAAGCAAAACGAAGCTATGGAAATTAAATACGCTTTACACCGCTTAATCAGCCAAAGGAGTAAATATAAACAACTGAATACTTGTCAGTGATTGGTTGAAATTATCGAAATAAGACAATTTTTTTACATGAAATAAATTCGAATACAAAAATATTTTTCTGTTCTATTACACAAAATAGATAAGTATACGAAATTTGAAAGTCTTTCGGTACCAAAAACACTACGTAAAACATTAATGAAAAATGTGGCCCCCGTTTTAAAAAAGATCCATGGAATTGAGAGAAGTCAAATGTAAAAGATTCTTTCATTAAAGGAAACGGTCACCTAAGTCCCCACCCTTTCCCTTCTCCGTGAAGTTGTGGTAGCTATTTCGAAAGCTCGCCAATTAGAGATTTACATTATTTTCCTGATGTAATTGCTAAAACTTTTATTTATTTTCCGGGAAGTTTTCCTGTGTCACTCCATCGGGAGCAACCATATTTTCAATGGACACTTTCCTCAAGAATTTACTGAAGTGAATTTACATCCTGTTCTCACGTGTCCATGTTAAATACTGATTCTTTTTTTTTTTTCTTTCAGAAATGTATTTGGTATGTTATGTCAGGGATAAAATTACTCATGTCTTTGAGAGGTTGTTTACTAGTTATTAAAATGAAATAGTAAAGCCAACAATTAGAAATTAGATCTGTTTTATTTTTTATAAGTGGAAATGCGTATTCTATTCTCCCCCCTCACACTTCTTATTTACTAGAATGGAATTATCAATTTCGTATATTTCAAAATAGTTCTCTCTGAATGCTGTCCAATTTTGACTTAACGTCTCGTATAACTTCCGCCAGAAACCAGAGCTTATTAAAACTCACCCACTCAGCACTTGAACAAGGTGTTCGCAGTTTTTTGGTCTTTTTTTTTTATTCATTTTTATTTATTCTTCTACTATTCATTTTCGAGCGGTTAAGTTCACTTCGTAACAACGTAGATTCAGGGTCGACGGAGCTTAAAAATACGTACACCATCCGTTTTCGGCGCAACAAAAATCCTAACCCTAACCACCGAGTGTACGTATATTTTACTTTCACCCCCAGGGTCGATCTTAGTGAGCGGCACTTCTACCATAAACTTAGTTTGACCAATACTTGGTGGTAACTGTACAGGCTTGTTGAGTGTTTCTGAGTTTTACTGATGTTTGTCGGTAATGGGTATAAATATAAGCGAAAAAAACCAGTCTGTTGCATTATTTGTTATGCACAGAATAAGATGCTACCTTGTCACTCAAACCACCAAAAGTGTAGTCAACTTGTAATTGGCCCGTGTATCTTTTCGTTTTCACAGATCCTAAAACAGTAGTGAGTTATTTCTAGCTGTTCGAGTAACCGCTTAGAATAGGCTTGTGTAACCTTTGGGTGGGAAGCGGACCGCATGATACATAACTCGTCATCAAGCAAGGCCGCCCAAACAAAATTCAAGGTAATTTTTTCGTTAGGCGTGCCGTTCATAAAGTCCCGCGGGTCGCACGTTGCCCATCACTGGCTTAGGAGCTCTTTGTTGGTTCATGGTAATAAATACACAAAACCAAGATATTAATCATCGAGCTGATTTTCGGACACTAAATTTTATCAACTCCCAAAACTAGACAAAATCAGCTCGGGTAAAATTTGAGCCGGCATTAGGACTAAATAGTGTACTCTACTGAATTTTCTATCCTAGTGCAGTACTTCTTTTTATATTGAAGACGATATATAAAATAATTTCTATGCTTTTTGTCTATTTGAATTCATTTGTTCCTTTCATGTCTCCCTCCTTCAAGCCCTGATGGAGGAGGTTTATTAATTGCTGCTTCTATAATTTAATATTATGGTATTAAGTTTACCATACATAACATTCTTAGATGATCTGGTATCATTTCTCGACAGTCCAGTGAACTGGGATGTATTGCTTTGCACAATTGCTTACGTGTCCTTTATTTAGGACAGTGCGGCGGGATTTGAGAGCGATTCGGCTGCTATTTCGAGCAGATCGATTGCCACATAGAGCAGGTGTGAGGAAGCCTTTTATTACTCGGAGCAATTTGCAAGACATATGTGCTGAGAAACACTCCTCAATTTTACACATAGTTATTGCAGCTTATATTTAATTGTTTTGATCCTAAGAGTTAAACCGTTTTAATTATGCGGATTTCACCAACGTTTTCAAATTTGAATGTGCCAAGAGATTCTCCATCTATTGATCCCGTGGCTTCCATGCTGGTTCAAATTAGAAATAGTAATCTAATACTGTATTCACTTAGTCATTTCGCCTATATTCTCCTATATATGATACGTACTACTACTGGCAACCAGAAAACATCTGTGTTAGTAAGCCTACACCTCGCAACTCAGATGGAGTCATCAACAAAGGAATTCGATAGAGAATTTATTTCCTCTTAACACGGATCCACAGTATTAGTCATCTTTGTTTAGAGACGCACTATAGAGTTGAGTGTCCACTAAAGACCTCTTCGCGGAGAGTATCTCAGGATAAATTAACCAGCTGGCGCCAGTTCTTCTTCCTGAAGAATATGAGCTCAGCTAACATATCAATTCATATTTGTACAGTAACGATCAGTAACTGAATCATGGAGCCTTTAGTTGGTAGGCTCGGCTACCTGTGACAGATATTTACTACTTCATATAAAATACATATAATAAACTACCTATACAATGTACCATCATATCTGCACCTGTGACTACTAATAGTGAATAGAAGTGTTCGTTCGACCTGTGAGAAATATCAACCAAGTAGTCCTGAAATCTGTTTGCACTCTTAAAAAAAAAAACAAAAAAAAACGCAAGATCAAATTGAATAATGTAGTCTTAGATATAGTTTATTTGGGCGTAGAGAGGAATGTTGGTCAAGACGGGAACACCTTTTATCGTAGGCTTGTCGATAAAAGTTGACCTGAGGTGAAACAGTCACAACTATAACTTCCTGTTTTGTGCAACAGACAGAAAATAATTTACGTATGACTAATGAAAATTGACACAGGTTAAAATAAAATGGTACACAGAATGCTTGCCATTCACACTAGTTGTTACTAATTATCTTTTCATATTTTGTCTTGAACTTATTTCATTTAGCTGACTTTTCATTTAAGATGTTTTTTCTTGTGTTGTTTTCATTCTTTCTCCTAAAACCATAAACAACCCTGATCTCTATACTAACCGTCGTTTCTATAGTTAGTCACCGTGTTCATATATTCAAACAATGGTGGTGTTCTTGTAGGACAAAAATAATTAAACGTTGAAAACTTCGCTTGTATTATTTTCAGATGGTGCATGTGTTGACGTGGGTGTGAAAATATGTGTGTTTGATAGCTTTATTATTTGCCGATGTATGGGCTTTTCTTTTGTCTTTAGCGATCTTTTGAAGGAAATTAATAAATTTGTTGTCAAAAGAACAAAAAAAAGACAACCCAAAAGCTCCCAGTAAACTGAAAACCCAATTGTCAAAAACTGGGTCTTCAGTTTTGTAGTGTCTATGTTTGGACTAGGTCTGTAGTCTAAGGATAACTTTTCTTTCCCACTAGCCAGAGAAGCCCTGTGGGCTCAGGTACCTCTCTTCACTCAGAAATCCATACCTTAAAAAAAAAAAAAAAAAATCAACGTTGCCTGCAGCATACTACCTTTTAAGTTTAACAATGTCAATAGTGCAGAGAATGACATAATGTTCATTGTGTTCACAAGCATTAAGTAACTTGACTTTATAGACGATTAGAGTGACTCCCTTTTCTTCCATTTGAATGCTAATAATTAATTTTTGGAAGAAAGGAGGAAAAAGTAAAGTCAACTCTGGTAGGATTTGAACTCGCATAATCACGGGGATGTGAGTTCGAGTCCACAGCTAGCCACCTACACTTCTCTCTGCAAAATAGGGGTACTTTATCCTGTTCAGGCTATATTATTAGCATTATTCTGCGATTGAGAATTTAAAATCACTTCTTTAACTTTCTAAGACATCTCAACGCTTCTAAAAGCAAACTTCGTTTGTTTATTTACGTTTGTCGTAATTTGAATTTAAGAATGTAAATAAGTATCAATAAGATATTTTAAATCTACTGATTGTGCCATGTATAGAAATATGAACCAAGGAGAGAACCTTACACAGCTACTCGGCTTGTTGGGAATACATTTGGATTATATCTCCCAAAGGAGGACATATTGGCTATCATGTAGTCCAAGGTTTCATTGGTCTTAGAAAAAGAAAAGTCCATCTGGAATGTTTTTGATAAATGGGCTATTTGATCACGATGACCAATAACAGGTAAAATAATGTGCAATGATGAATTCATCCTCCATGCATTTCATTCGACTCCTAGAAAAAGCAACTGACCTCCTTTAAATCATTGTAGGACACTTTTTCTATATACAAAAGCCCCTGATATACAAAATTGCAGAACAGCAATAACTGGTTTGATCAGGGCTTGCTGGAGCAAGAACACCAATAACAAAATTAAGTGCAATACCTTTGACAGTATTAAAAAGTTTGTAGTGAAACCTCTCTCTCGGGTATTTATTCACAAATGCGAACATAGTGGGTGACATCTAGCCTTCGGCCTGCTTGGACCATGCTGTGTCCATCACCCTGATTGGCTCTTATTTGCGCGGCATTTGTCTCCAGTTCTGTTTCGCGCCAGGGTGAACATCAACCAATCGTGGCCTTCTGATAA
>NC_068983.1:143426593-143430323 GCF_001194135.2 Octopus bimaculoides | reverse complement strand
GGTGAACATCAACCAATCGTGGCCTTCTGATAAGGTCACGTGAGAGTGTTTTCCTGCTGTTTCTGGAGCCCCTTTTTACCTATGAATAGTCTTGCTTTATCTATGCCAGTTTGTCTTGGCTTTGGACCTCTTTGAGGTCTGGTCGTTTGACCACACACCAACAGCCAGTTTCCAGCGATGACGTCAACACCACCGTCCTACTGTCTACTACAGTCCCATCGCCAGCGCCAACATGATGCCACTAGCGTACACACTACCAACAACAACCGTGGTTCCTTCTCAACATTGTGTGGATTGTTTCCCCCACAGAAATAACAGCCAGAACAACCTGCGAGAATCTTCTGTATTCAAGTAACCGGCTCGGCATAGAAGCCTCAACTTCACTCACGACATGTGACACTTCAGCTCTGCCTAGAAGCCACGACCTCTTGTGTACAGACATTCTACCTACTATGTAACTCTTCTATGAACTGGTACTTTCTTATCTTTGTTCAGGACATTTATCGTCTATGTTACAGATTCTCATTCACATACACACACATTATTGTATACACACTCTTATTCATACGACGGCCTGTCATATATTGTGTTATTATTTTATATTGCCGCATGCACGCACGCACACACACACAGTTGACTACCCTAATAAACTTACTCTTTATATATATCTAACGATTGTGTCACTCTCTTTCCTTTGCTGGCACTTCCTCGCATCTCACATGCAAGCCCTCTTATGTTACATTACATGTTTTGTGTCAACCTTGCGACGCGTTAAAAAGAGCCTGTTTCCATTCGTCACCATCTCCTTTGCTTTGCACGGTCGTTCTCTACAGGTTAAAAACAAAAAGATAACCTGTTCCTGGACTTATTCAACCTTGTTGGCTTCTTTGTAAACAAAAAATAAATTCTGTGAAAACAGAATTTTCCAGATGTTGTGTACTTGGCACACATGCTTGATTCCCTTCACATTATTCTGCCATATTTCTTTTGCACTTTAGCAGAAATAAATTGATTGAATTTCAATCTAATTAAACTACTTGAACCCCTTACAAACACAAAATACACATACTCACACACTCAGTCACTCCATACGCATACACCACTTCCTCCCTCTCATGGATCCCTGAAAATCATTGGAAACATGGTGGTGATAGGAAGGAAGTGGAATGAAATTACTAAAAAAAAAAAAGCTTCTTTCCAAACCTCAGAATAAATCCCTTCCCTTACCCACTGCTTATTCAAATCAACTATCAACGTTGTATGCACTCTAGTTCTAGTGGATCAACTAGCAATTATCGTGCTTAACATTACAGGAATACGTTCCTTTCATAGCATTGGAATGAGGACATCTAAATTGTTCTTGAGTGGAAACAACAGCTGCCTTTTTAAAAACATTTTCGATATAAATTTTTCAGTTAATGATTATTTCATGATCCTGTCCCTTGGCATTAGAAATATTCTTTAGGGTCCATTCTGCTGTTATTTATTATTTTTTTTATTTCATACTACTGCTCTCATTGATTACTGTTTCAGAACTCCCCACTTCTCTACCTTTCATTGATTATGTGTGGAGATTTGTTATTTTGTTTTAAAGTTTTGCTTTAGTTAAGTAGCTGGTTATATTTTTTAAACAAAAGTAAAACCTAAACCCTGATGGATTTTATTTGTGTAAATCTTTCAGTGCAGTAACATTAATAAGAAACACACCAAGGCATGTCAGAAGTAGCACCCAAATCTCCCTCAATTCCTTCTTTTCTGAATAAAAAGACACTGGATAATGTAGTTTCAAGGTATTTGTAGTGTGTGTTGGAAGTGGTTATGGCTCAAATGCTGTTGGTCATACGTCTGAAATAAAGGCTGACTTGGAATTAAACAACCCAAATAATAGTAGTGGTGATGGTAGCAGTAGTAGTAACTAGGGCTGGAGGAGTTAACACCATGACCTGACCTTTAGATACCTTTTAGTAGAGTTTACTCTGTTGTCAGTATTCAGACTAATCTCTGATAACTTTTCTCAACCAGACTGCGAGGCCCTGAAAAGACCACAGTGTTTTTCTTCTTGAAATTATTAAAACACGCACGCGCACACACACACACACAGAGGGAGGGGGTGTGATGGTAAATTGTTGCCATTTTATATTTTTAATTTCGTACATGCGCATTGGTTTTGAGTGTCAACCTAAGGAAAGTGCAGAGGATTCGGAAAGAGTTGAAGGAGTCTAATAGTGATTACGAAAGTACGGCAGCTCGGAAAACTCATTCTGATCGTTCTGATAAGAAAAGAACTTGTGGATTTGTTGTTGAGATCCAGGCCCTGATTGACAGTGATCTCTCCGGATCATTCAGGTCCATCGCCAGGAACATGGGGGTGTTTGAATTTCTTATCAGGTAGGTTGTGCATGAAAACATTTGGTATTCCTCATACAAGATGAGAAAGAACCAATTTTTATCCCAAGCCATCAAGGACAAGAGGAAAGACTGCACTATGAAGCTTTTGAACAAATGCAAGCAACCCCTCCAACTGAACATGCTTTGGTTTTTCTCAGATGAGAAAAATTTCTGCCAGGATCAGATGGTGAACACACAACCTCCATTGGCTTGCCATGTTCCCAAAACATGTACCGAGAGTGATACAAATCAAACATCCAGTCAATATCATGGTGTTTGGCATGATCACTGGTGATGGTGACATTATGCCTCTATTCATCTTCCCACACAACTGCCTACATCAAGTGTCTGGAGGAGGTAGTGCTGCCCCAGGTAAAGAGGGTAGGTGTTGGAAGACCATATGTCTGGCCAACAGGACTCTGCATCATGTGACACAAGCAGGAGAGCCCAGTCATGGCTGTAAGACAATCTCTGCAACTACATCACCCCCAACATCTGGCCACTTAACTCCCCATACTGCAATCCCCTTGATTACTATGTGTGGGGAGAAGTTGAGCAAGATACCAACAAAACTCCTTGTAACACCAAAGATGAGCTAAAAGCAAGGATTATGGCAGCATTCACCAACTTAAACAATGGGGCGGTCCAGAAGAGTTGCAGCATATTCCAAAATCGTCTGGAGGCCATAGTTGAAGCCAATAGCAATTTTATTGAATAAATTTACTCTTTAGTTTTTCAAGATATTTCTAGATAAATTGGTAAATATATCTGTTAAAATGAGATGTCAGTGCTATTTTCATTTTTGCATAATTTAGACAATTTATTCATCACATCCTGTATATGTTCCTGACAACAGTAGCATAAAGCCAGAAATTTCTAGGAGTTGGATGCTGACACTCAGATCAATCCTACAACATGACTGACAGTGAAAAATAAACTGATTTATGATAATAATTATAATAATCCTCTCTACTATAGGCACAAGGCTTGAAATTGTGGGGAGGAGACTAGTTGATTACATCGACCCCAGTGTTTCACTGGTACTTAATTTATCAAACCTAAAGGCAAAGTCAACCTCGATGGAATTTGAACTCTGAACATAGTGACAGAGGAAATACCACAGCATTCTACCAGCTTGCCTCATCATCATCATCATCATCGTTTAACGTCCGCCTTCCATGCTAGCATGGGTTGGACGATTTGACTGAGGACTGGTGAAACCGGATGGCAACACCAGGCTCCAATCTAATTTGGCAGAGTTTCTACAGCTGGATGCCCTTCCTAACGCCAACCACTCAGAGAGTGTAGTGGGTGCTTTTACGTGTCACCCGCACGAAAACGG
>NC_068983.1:143425033-143426379 GCF_001194135.2 Octopus bimaculoides | reverse complement strand
CCTCGGTGAGGCCCAATGTACGAAGGTCTTGCCTCACCACCTCAGCCTAGGTCTTCCTGGGCCTACCTCTTCCACAGGTTCCCTCAACTGTTAGGGTGTGGCACTTTTTCACGCAGCTATCCTCATCCATTCTCACCACATGTCCATACCAGCGCAATCGTCTCTCTTGCACACCACAACTGATGCTTCTAATGTTCAACTTTTCTCTCAAGATACTTACACTCTGACGGGTATCCTTAGTAATAATAATAATGAAAAGGAGCCTGAGCATGTTTGTTCAATTTGCTAGATATAGTAGCCACAACTCTGAAATCATAACCCACCAGCTTGAATAAGAAGGGGCACAGCGATTAATTTGGTCTGAAATACTGTGCTTGGAAAATAAGATTGGATAATTCTGACCAAAGTTTATTCATTCAGAGTTCACAAGTTTAAATATTATCATTTGCTCTCTTTACAAACCTTCTGCAAAATAGGTTTATACAAACAGATAATATTGCCAAGGTAGAATAGCAGAAAGGATCGATTGAACCTTAGTGTTTAGCTCACTTGATTTAGATTACAAGACTGAAAATTTGGATAGTTTTTATTCTGGTTAAATTTGAAACATAAACTTAAAAATAGATCTAGTCCTTGATATCTAATTACAATACTTTCTTATAGGAGCTAATTAATATGCTGGAGCCATGGATTTCTTTAAGTTCATATCCTGCTGTAGGTATTGTATTATGTCCAAAATTTGGATTGTCAAGTCCAGTTTGAAGAAGAGAGAGAGTAAAAATGGCAAAGATTCTTAATTACATAGTTTCTCTCATTTGTAACATCTTAGTTTGGTAAAAAGAATAACATTGTTCCAAACTTTGCATTTACTCTTCAGAGTCTTATTAATAGTGAAATCAATAAGCTATTCCCAACATGGGAGACACCAAACATAAAGACCCAGTCTTCTGTAACAGAACTGTGATGATCATGGTAATCTGTTAAAATAGTATAGCAGTATCTTGTTAATTAATTTGAGAACTGTATTTCACATTTGCAACATAAAATACCAGATACATCTATTTTTAGCAATAGCTAATAATTATTATGCTACATGATAGGAGCCTCTACCAGCTAGAAATAGCACTCAAATCTCCCTCTTGCCCTCCCTACTACTTAGAAAGAAGACACTGGATAATGCAATCTGGGGGTCACTGTTCTCGGAATAAAAGATGGGACTGACACAGTTGGGACACCTTTGATCATAGAATGGTATATTTAGCACCTAGTTTGCTCTGATAAAACAAATCTATATCATTCTTGAACTGTTATGAGCTAAGTGTCTTGAGCATAGAAAAAGCAATGCT
>NC_068983.1:143416496-143425023 GCF_001194135.2 Octopus bimaculoides | reverse complement strand
AAAAAAAAAAAAAAAAAAAAAGTTCTTTTTATATTTTTTAAATTAAAATTCTGCTATTTCTAAATGTATAAAAGGTTGATGGAAATGCTAAGTTAGAAAACCAATATTTTTCATAGTCCTTTGGGTGATTGTTAAAACATGTTTTCGTTTTCTGAATCTGATATAAAATTGTGCTATAAAAATAATTTGCGTTAAAGAATCGAATTCAGTAGGCTGGTTTAGTTTGCTTTCCCTTTAAAAATTAAGGGCAGTGCCTATAGTCTCTTTGAACTTTCCTAGATCCAGAGATAGAGCAGCAGAGAGAGGGGTGAGTTGGGTATCATAGGGAGGATAGGTTACATATTTAGTCCTTGAAACACAGTAGCATGATTTTTTCAATTCAACTACTTATTTTATCACCGTTAATGTTATTGAAGCTTACCCAAGAATTTACTATGGTCGATTTTGTAATTAGTGCTGATTTAGAAAGTTTGTTTATTTTTATTATTTGTTTGTCAGAGGAAGCAAAGCAATGTTTGTCTTTTCCAGAATTCCCAGACGAGTGAGATTAATACAGTTGATCTCTGTTTGGAACACTTCTAGGTCAATGTCTATAGATAAAATATGGATAGGAAAGAAATACTTCTATGGCTTAGTCACAGAAAAAAAGGGAAGCATTCATGACTGGTTGATAGGTGTAACCCTTAGGCCAAAGACCTAGTTCTAACTTAAATGCAACAGATTGAACTCTGTTAAAGTTACATACAAGCAACAGGGTTGAGCTGATTGTAGTGGTAGATAGTTATAAAGAGAAAGTGGTTGTACTGTAGAGAGAAAGGATTAATGAAGTGTTTAGTGGAGGATCTGGGGAATAATTCTATAGCAGCGTTTCTCAACTATGTTTTACTTATAAACCCCTTTGATTCCTATTTTGCTCAGGCAGTCCCTCATAGCCATTTAATGTTCAACAAATCATATATTTTTATGATTAAATCGTATAAGGAATTGTGTAAAAAAAAAAAATGAATTAAAATATTTTGTGTATTGTAGAAGTATAACTAATATATTGTAGATGAATTTTAACAAAATCTTATATGGAACCTCAAGGGCCATATGAACCCTGGTTGAGAGCAACTGCTCTATAGGAGTGATGAAATGAAGAAAAATAGATGTACTAAATGGACTTGAGTGGCAAGGTATGTAACAGGTTTAGAAAGATAGACAGTTTTGTTGTAGAAGTCAAATAAGAAACAGAAAAACATTGTATATGTGAGCCAGTGGTTGTAGTGTTTTGGTGAATGAGTTTTTACCCATCATTTGAGTGGCTGTTTCTGAATGTTTGTTTTACTCTAGTTTTATTGAAATAGTGCGCTTAAGCAACTACTGTTATGTAGCTATATTTGTTAATTACTGACTTCAGTCAATTGCTTCTAAACAATTCAGTTTTAAAGATTATATTTCTGTATGCTGACTGTAAATATATTGACAATGTGATTTGGTGTGTGTGTGCATGCATTATTTAGTTCATCTTTTATGTATTTGAAGATGACTAGGTTATCAGCTTTGTATTTTGTGGGTCCTGAGATAGTTTATTAGGCCAATTTTGACATGAAATTTGTGGTTACAATAGGAGCACTTAATATCTGTGTCAGGACCCAGTGGGACTCTTACTTTTCCTGAAGCTCTCCTCTCTTGAGCTTCTCTGGTCATATCAGATTCAGAGTGCTGTACTCCAGACTACACAATACTACCCCACAGTGAGTGATCTTGAGCATGTCTTTGTATCTCTTCTTTGGTTCATCAACTGCTAGTTCACCAAAGATCTGTTTGGGGAGTTAGGAATTGAGCATGCACACTACATGTCCACTCCACCACAGCAAGAATTTGCTCAGGAAAGCATACATGCTTAACGTATTAGCTCTCTTGAGTGCAGTTGTATTGGAAATTCTAACCTGCCACCTGATGTTAAGAATTTTTTGCAAACATGTTAGATGAAAGTGATTAAGTTTTTTGGTATTTCTTTTGTAAACTGTCCAGCTTCCACAACCATAAACTAGTATAGTCACCACAACAGCTTTGTATATCTTGTGTGTATGAACTGTCTAAAAGATTGAAATTCAGTCAAACTGATTTGTCTCTTTCAAAGTGGTTCCCTCCACTGTTGTTGATACATCACTCCTAAAGACTTTTTTCAGCATAAATCTAAACACACACACACACACAAAACTAGCTTTATGACCGGCAGTGGGAATGAACCCGGAATCCTGTGGTTGGTAAGCAAGCTACTTACCACACAACCCCTCCTGCGCCTAAAACAAACACTTTTATAATTTGATTAACAATTTTGTAATCATTTACAAGCATCACAAAATTCAAGACTAGGGTGCATGTATATACATATATGTATACACTGGGACTTTTTCAGTTTTTGTCTACCAAATCCATTCACAGGCTTTGGTTGGCCTGGGGCTATAGCTGAAGTCACTTGTCTAAGCTGCCATATACTATAGCCGTAGACTAACCAAATGCTTGTGAGTGGATTTGGTAAGCAGAAATCTACCAAACACACACACACACACACATGCCAAGTGGTGCCCCAGCAAAGCTGTATTTCAATGGCTAAAACAAGCGTATACATATATACTTGCAAATATATGCATACACACACATCTGTAATATTGTAAGCTTGCCCTCATTATTGCTAGACTCCATTTACATTAACCATATTGAGATAATCAATAAATACTAATAAACACGAGTGAAAATGTATGTGGTATTTTCTTGGTGTTCTCTTTAACATTCACGTTTTTCAAAGAGATTTAAAAAAAATATATTTTCATCAGAATAATGCTACACTTTATTACTAATATAATGTGCTGCTTCTAAATATGAAACATAAGTTGGTTATAATCAATAACACATCAAACTCTTATTGCATGATAGGATATTATTGACTATCCCCAGGTCAGTTCCAATGCAGCAGACCTATGTTTTACCTATGAGTGTCTTGTCCTTTTCTTTTATTTTTCCAGATATAGTTTATCTGGGACTGTATTATCCAGTGTGCCTTTCTTATTTTCAACATGGCATTTATTAGATTTAAGAATAAAGTGACAAGCTGGCAGATTCATTACTGCTCTGGACAAAATGCTTAGTGGCATTTATTCTGGATCTTAACATTCTTAGTTCAAATTCTGCCAATATCAACTTTGCCTTTCATCCTTTTGATATCAGTAAAATAAAGTATTAATCAAGTACTGGGGTCATTGTAATTGACTATAGCCCTCCCATAAAATTGCTGGCCTTGTGCCACAATTTGAAATATTTATTACATTTAAGAATTTCTGCTATTTCTAGCAGATCAAACATGTTTTTGTTTGCTCCATAATTGGATTAAATGACGGTGGTTTGAATCCCAGGTCAGTCGGTTCTTATCCAGTAGAACTATTCATCATCCTCACCAAACGTGTTGTCCATACTGGCATGGATTGGATAGTTTGACCAGGGCTGGTAAGCTGAGGGGTTGCACAAGATTCCAGTCTGATTTGGCATGGCTTCTATGGCTGGATGCCCTTCCTAATGCCAATCACTCCAAGAGTGAAGTAAGTTCTTTTACGTTCCACCAGTATGGGTGCCAGTTGCATGACCCTAGTATCTGCTACAACTATGATTTCACTTGGCTTGATGGATTTTCCTTCTCAAGCACAACATATTGCCAAAGGTCTCGGTCATTTGTTGTTGCCTCCGTGAGGCCCAGTGCTCGAAAGGTGCTTTTTACGTACCACCAGTATAGTTGCTAGTTCTGCGACTCCAGCATTGGCCTCATTGCCTCTGTTGTGACAGACACCCCCAAGTGAGAAGTGGGCTGTTCCACTTCTGATAAATAGTAGATAGACACAGCAAGCAGCTATGTGACACCAACAACAGCCACAACTATGATTTCACTTAAGCACGGTATGTCGCCAAATGTCTTGGTCGCTAGTCATTGCTTTTGTGAGGCCCATCGTTTGAAGGTCATGCTTCATTACCTCATCCCATGTCTTTCTGGGTCTCTCTCTTCCACAGCTTCCTTCCATTGATAGAAATTTGCATTTCTTCACACAGCTGTCTGCATCCACACACATCACATGGCCATGCCAATGCAATCGTCTCTCTTGCACACCACGTCCTATGCCTGTTATGCCCAACTTTTCTCTCAAGACGTTTACACTCTGTCATGCATCCACACTGACATTGCACAACAAGAAAAATGTACTTTCTTCATTTCTTTATTATTAAGGGTATTTCAGCTGTGCCTATTCTGTCAGAAATATTGATGGTTGTGAGGTTTGAAGGATATTTAACTGCTGTTTCTGACAGGTCAAATGGTCTGGTAGTTGGCAATCTTAAATATAGGCTGGTTGAGTACACTATATCATTGAAGGACTAGTAACATGTGGAGTTCTGACTTGCACTCTCACTCATTCTCAGCTGTGCCAATATAAACTTGAATCTTTTAGTTATTTTTCCTGTTGATATAATTTATATTGGCATTTTTTAATTTCAATTTTGCTGTTATATCTGATGATCTATGATATACTGGCATGTACCCAGAAAAATGTTTCTTTCTCACAACTGTTAAAAAAACAGTGTAGTATATTTTTCAAAAATTCTATGCTTCCCAAAATTCTCCAACCATCCTCCTAATGTATCTATGCACCCTCTTTATGGCTCTTTTACTTTTCTGACTTCTTGTATGTTTTATCCTGTATACCATTCATGTACTTTTGATTATCATTGCTGTCTTAACTTATTACTGCTTTCTGTTCCCTCTTTTACTCTCTTTCCGAATTGCAGTGCACCTGAGCACTGTATATGATAAATTCATTGTTATCAAAACAGAATAACTAAATGATAAACATTAAATACTTAAATTAACCCTCTCACAAATTATAAGGTTGTTTAGAGAAAGTCCTTTTGTGGTAACTAAATACGAAGGATTTTGTTAGATTTCATATGTAGGAGCATTGTAAAATGGACAAGTGTTATGTTAGTTTAGTGTTGAGATCATATGCTCTCAGGGAGATATCTTGGAAAGAGATACACCCAAGTGGGTTTACTCTACATGCATTAACACAATGAAAGCCAGCAAAACATAGTGCCACCTACAGTCTAAAGTGTTTTGGGCCTCAATCACATTAACAGGGTGTGTTACACTTTGTCAACCCTTGTTGAATAGACCTATGTCTTTTCAATCACAACCACTCCATCTTTTTAGGGAATATTTCCAGGAATAAATTATCAAATGTGCCTTTCCCATTTTTAGGATGGTAGGATTTGATCTGAGGGGAATTTAGCTGGAACTTTTAGCATGTTAAACAACCATATATAGGCTTCTTCATTAGCTTGTCTGTTCAAATGTGTCTTCCAATGTGTATATCTAGTTCAGTTCACTTTAGTTCATTTTATAGGAAAGTACCTTAGTAACCAGCTGGAATACTGGATAGCTATATGACACAGATATTGCGATACACAGATATTGTTTTGAGCCGAGTGGGGGTGCTAGATTCCCTTGTTCGAAAATAAAAGGACACGGAGTGTGTCATATAGCCAGCTGGAGACGATATCTTCTGGGACTAAATTACAGCAGCATTCGTCCTAAACCAGGACTGCCATGTTATGTTGGCAAACAATCTTTACTCATAAGTATTGTTGCTGAATATCTCTCGTGAGATTTAAAAATAGTAATTTCTAATTTATAGATCAGTGACTAATTGTCACTTTGAAAACTATATATTTCGAATGGGAATTTGGCAGCGCCACCTTTAGCCGAACAATTGTTCAGTGCTGGTAAAGGGACTAAATTACAGCAACATTCGTCCTAAACCAGGACTGCTATGTTATGTTGGCAAACAATCTTTACTCCAAAGTACTGTTGCTGAATATCTCCCATTGTGAGATTTAAAAATAGTAATTTTTTAGCTATATAACACTTTGTTGATTTGAAGTTCTGAATTCAAATTCTGCAATGAGTATAATTTAGAGCTGGAGGAGGGGTGATGGAAAGGTTCTACAAGACCTGCATAAAAATACTATTTTACAGTGCATGAAATTTTTCAATGTCCCTATAGTGTAGTTAATTGTAGAATAAGAATATCCCATATACTTACAAGTGCAAGACGTTTACTGATGACTCCTGAGTCATTTAAAATACCTACACTTAGGTTATGTTCACTGTTTTATTTTCTTGTTGTATTGTATATCATAGAGTATCAGAAGGTTCTATTGTACATCTATGATCTGGCCACTAACCTGAAACATAAGCATATAATGTTATGGGTATTGTAAATGCTTCTATTTCAAAAGTGATGTTTCTGAGTTTGGATGAATTATTATTTTGTTATATCTTGGAAGGGTCATTATGTTAAAAATAAACACATGTATTGGTTCTATTTTGTTTCTTTCATTATGATTATTATTATTATCATCATCATCATTAGTGGATCGGTGTGAGTGAGTGCTCAGAAATCATATGCGAAAAATGATTAAAATTTCCCTCTTTATTGCAAAAAGAAAATATAAACATAGCTTGAAATTTTTAGTGACTATTTTACTATCTGTAAAACTCTGTCAAATGAATGGCAGGCTTTGTTATAAGATGTGGGTGAGATCTAGCAGACTGAAACATGTCCATAATTGCCTTCATTGGTCAAACTTTCCTACTGCTGAGCATGTTTATTACTTTTGAGTGATTAAATTATAATTTCTTGAATGTCTCTCCCTTTTTCTTTGAGATTTGCTAACTGTTGCTGCTAGGTTTTGATTTTCTTTCTCCAGTCCTGAGGAAATCTCAATTAATTACTAATTGTGTGTGCAGTGTTCAGTTCACAATTTCATTTTATCATAATATATGGAATTGGCTCATTTGAATTATTTCCCTTAAGGTCATTTTATTTTGTATTTCTTTAAGCCAGGACCTTAATTTTTAAAGCAGGCTTTCAACAGTGTTAGTAATTGAGTGAAGAGAAGAGTCAATAGTTTGTAAAATTGATTTAAAGTTATATTATTTAAGCATTCATAACTTTAGGCTGCTGCTACTATTACAATTTCAAATTTGGCACAAGGCCAGCAATTTTAAGGAAGGGGTTAGTCGATTATATCAACCCCAGTACTAGACATTGTATAATTGTATATTGACCCTGAAAGGATGAGAGGCCAAGTTGATCTTGGTGGAATTTGAACTCAGAATGTCATTTTACGCAGGTACAATCATCTAGTCTGGGCCATGCTGCAGTACTATGCTGTGAACCATTTGGTTCTAGGCTGCACGGAAACAAATTTTAAAATTTTCTTTCTATTTTATTGACTATCACAGTTTGCAAGGTTTTGTGCATTATATATGTAATAATTAAATTATATATTATACACTTTATTATGAATGTGATCCCTTGGTTTGTGGAAAAATTCCTGAATGAAATCAGTCCATGGTGCAAAAAAGTTTGGGGACCACAGATCAGGGTGAATGAATGTATTGACTCCAGCACCTGACTAATACTTATTTCCCCAAAAGATAAAATAAGTTGACTTAGTGGATTTTAAACTCCTAGTGTAAAGGGACATAGCTTAATATCACTAGGTGTTTAAACCATCGTTCTACTCTTCACTATTCTACTGATCTTGCCACTCTCAAAAACATAAACTACATTGGTTCTTGTTTTATGTAGCAGCATTGATGATAACAGAATGAATTTCATGGTTAAATAACTTCTTCTAGCTGCTGCTTTATCTCTGTTCTGTTACAGAAATCTTAGAAGATAAATCAAAGCAACCTCAGAAATGCATGTTCTTGTAGAAATTATCTAATCAGCAGAAATATAAGCGGCAAAAGCATGAAACAACAATATCATTATGTCAAAATAAATTCATTAATTTCTGACCTGTTCTTCCTTATAATCTTAGAAAGTACAAGATTTCATTTTGGGTGTTTCTTGCGGGTGGAGGTGGGGTTTAAAAAAATGTCTGATGTACTATGTATAGAAAATTATGTCTATCTTTGCATATTTCTATCTCTCCCAAATCTCCCTCTCATCTCCCTTCCACCCCTTCCACCGCTCTCTTTATATATAAGCTCTTAGGGAACCTGTCAGATAGTGGACTATAGTTATAAATCAAAGGACCAGCTTTATTATGCAGTCACACTAGCTCTCCTTGAGAATTATGTTAAGGGTACATGTCTGTGGAATACTCAGCCACTTAAATGTTCACTCAGTAAATAGGCTATTCCATTGAAGGAACAATTGAAACACTCATCGACGAAACAGATGGAGGTTCATTTTACAAGTGTGTGTGTGTGTACATGTGAGATGCTTTTGTAGCTTTTTTTTGTCTTCCATTGTTCTTATCATTTTTTCCTTCACTCATTTCCTTCCTTTTCTATTTCTATGTGTGTGTGTGTGATACATACACACACACACATGCACACAGAAAATCACCATCTCTATATTCTTTGCTCTCTTTCTCTCTCTCTCTCTCTCTCTCTCTCTCTCTCTCTCTCTCTCTCTCTCTCTCT
>NC_068983.1:143403594-143416436 GCF_001194135.2 Octopus bimaculoides | reverse complement strand
TCTCTCTCTCTCTCTCTCTCTCTCTCTCTCTCTCTCTCTCTCTCTTTCTCTCTCTCTCTCTCTCTCAATCATTTTTTTCTTATCAGATTTAATGGCTTCAATAATGAAAAAAAATGTGTGAAACTAAGTCTAAACTATAACTTTTCAATGTAGAACTGTAATGAATTTATTCTCTCACAGCATGTGCCATTTCGTTAATCTATGTGAAGCATACTTTTCGGTTAAATGTTTAAAATAAAATGTTAATAACATTTTTCAGACTATTGACATCAGCTTTAGAGATAATTTTCAAGCTTATACTTATTCTATCGTCTCTTTTTGCCGAACTTCTAAGTTACAAGTCATAAACCCACCAACACCAGTTGTCAAATGGTCGTGGGACACACATGCATGCACGCATGCAAGTGCATACATGCTCAACAGGTTTCTTTCAGTTTCGATCTACCAAATCCACTCACAAGGTTTTGATCATCCCGGGAGTGTAGTAGAAGACACTTGCCCAAGGTGTCACACAGTGGGACTGAACCTGAAACCATGTAGTTGGGAAGCAAACTTCATACCAAAGGTTCCGAGTTAGAATTCAGCCTGGTACTGTGTACACATTTAATAATAAAACAGCTGATGATGATCAGTGATCAAACTGATTGAAATAGTGTAGATACTGTAAATGTTGAAACAGAGATGCAAATATGAGGTTAATTATAATCTTGTACTTCCATCCTATCACATCTTTGTATGGGTGATGAGAATGTCTCTTGGTAGAAATTAGCTGATTGTATTTTGGGTTAAATCTCTGTACACATCAATAAAATATATTTTGCTCTTTGTCACTGAAACATTTCAAACTGGCCACTAAAACTCTGAGTAGTAGTAACCAAATCTTCAAATAACACCCTAATTTCTTGTGGAAAGAAGGACACCTTGGGCAATGAAGTACCTGATGCATAAAAAGACAGGATTGTCACAGCTGGTCTTCTTTTAGTCATAAACCTGCTTGATCTGAGCTAACCTGGGGCTAAACAACAGCTGTCAATACATTATCCATTCAATGAAGGATGTTCAGCAGTGTTCCAATAATGATTTCTTACATTGACATGAGGTCAGAAATGTTATACATGAAAGCTACAGTCAATATAATTGATACTAGTACATAACTACTGCTTATCCTATTGATTCTGATAGGATATAAAGGAAAGTTGGCTCTGGCTGGATTATTATAGCTCATAATCTAAGGAAGGATTATAGGTCATAATGTAAAGAAGCAAAAACATTTCTGTCAGTCTGTCTCTCTAGTAATGTCCCAATATTTTTAGCAGATCCTTTTGACATAGATATATAATCATCGTTATTATTATTATGAAGGTAGCGAGCTGGCAGAATCTTTATGTCTTGAGTTCAAATTCCACCAAGGGTTGACTTTGGCAGGAGTGATGAGTCTAAATGGACCAAATTTGAGCATGCTTTCCTAAGTAGGAGGAAGGAAACTGAGAAAGGGCACAGTCTAAAGTAATTCACTGGAAAAACTCAACAAATTACTTCAGCCTGAACTATGTTGCCACATTGTATACCTTGTTATATTTTTCTCTGACTCATGCTCTGTGTTCAAATCCAGGTAAAGTCAACTTTGTCTTTCATGCTCCTAGGGTTAATAAAATAAAATGTTAGTCAAGTACTGACATTTTTTCTGCTTAGAATATTGTCTATGACAGAGAAATTGGTTAGCAGCATTTCACTTGGTCCTTTGTGCTGAGTTCAAATGCTGCTGAGGTCAACTTTGCCTTTCATCCATTTGGAGTTGAAAAAATAAAGTACTGATCAAGTATTGGGATTATTTTCCCCTCAAATAGCTGTCCTTGTGCCAAAATTACAAAGAATTATAAGTGTGTAACGCTGCAGAATTGTTAGAGCATCAGAAAAATGCCCTGCAGTATTTGTCCAGGCTTTTTATATTCTAAGTTCAGATCCCACCAAGATAAACTTGAAATTTTATCCTTTTGGGGTCCAATAAAGTACCAGTCAAGAACTGGGATCATCATCATCATCATCGTTTAACGTCCGCTTTCCATGCTAGCATGGGTTGGACGATTTGACTGAGGACTGGTGAAACCGGATGGCAACACCAGGATCTATTTAATTATCTAAGCCTTGTCCCTAATTCTTGATCTTGTGTCTATATTAGAAACCCTTAAAGATGGTTGATGGTTGAACAATAAAGGGACATTATTAAAAACTGCAACATATTTAGTTGAGTTCAAATTCAGCAATGATTGATTGTACCTTTCATTCTTCCATTGTCAATAAAATAAGTACCAGTCACTGCCACACTTTTAAACTTCTATTGTTTGACATCTTAATTTCTATTTATTCTAAACATAGTGAATATTGTTACTGTTTAGCTCCACACTAACTCTGATGATGCAGTCCTATAATTAAAAGTATTCCAAATATGACCATTCTGTTTTTTAATTCAGTTTATGATATATTTAGAACTACATTATCTTGTCTTTTAAAAAGTGGAATTTGTGAAAGATTTAGCTACTGTTTTAAACAAGCTGTGTAACTCCAGAGATGCTCCCATATTGGCCGGTATTGATGTTGCTGTTTAGCCCCAGGCTAGATTTATGATCAAAGGTGTTCCATGCAGTGTGTCTCGTGTTGATAATATATGAGAATATTGAAAACCATTCAGTAAAAGTTAGTCTTTGAGAAACTAAATTTAAAAGCTCGTTTCAAGTTCCATTTAGAGTTATTTAACTTCCCTTATATTTCTAATGCCTTTTGGAGTGTCACAGCATCTATCTAAGGCTTTCTTATTTAGATAAAGAAAGCAACAGGTGGTGGTACTGATGATGTTGAGAGGGAGCTTCTCCTGTGTATTTTTTTTCTCAGATACTTTGATTGACAAGACTTAGATAGCAAGTCACATTCAGAAAGAGATGTGTATTACAGTGCTTTGTAGTCAAAACAGCAGGTTATCATCAACACAAAAGCTTAGATTTTTAATATCATTAAGTAGGTAGCAACTGTTGGTCACCACAACAGTATGTATTGATCCTGAATATAATTCTACACATTCACCAAACACATAGATTAAAGTGCATCAGGAACAAATCACCTGTTACAAGCAGGAGCAATTGTTACTGTTTAACTTCTTGTGCTTCATTTGAGAGGAAGCTTGTTAAATGGTTTCATTAAAAGAATTGCCATAAAACGATTGTGAGATACTACAAATGATTGCTGACACTACTACTGTTTATTATTTTAATTGTTTTTTTTTTTGAGAATTCTCTATTTTGCATTTAAATTTATTTCTCTCTTTATCACTTTCTCTCTTGTATGCTTTTTTTTCTTTAGTATTATATATTGATTTACTGTCACCATTTTAGTAAAATGATCTATTTTTGATTTCCTTTACCTAGATTCTACACCACTGCATTCTGTCATTCTTAGCTTTATATACATTTCCTTTTTTATCTTTTACTATTCCTTAACTTATGCAATTGCACAAGGGTATAGCAGATTTCATTATGTGCTTAGATTCCAGAATGCTACAATTTACCATTGTTACTGTTTCTTACACACTCACAGCTTTTCAGTGGATTCTTTCTGGTATTTTAACATCATTGGTAAATACCAAAATGACATTTAAAATAGAACCTTTTTTTTTTCACTAGTTGGAGCTAATATTTTATAAAATACATCAAAAGAAACCACAACAAAATGGGGTGTATTATTTTGTCTTATTTAATAGTTGCATAAACATTTTGTTACTCAGTGAGCTGGCAGAATCATTAGTTCGTCAGACCAAACACTTAGCACCATTTTTCTAGTTCTTTACCTTCTAAGTTTAAATTCTGCCACAGTAAACATTGCTTTACATTTTTTTTATTAATGTTTGACATTTGACTGTGGCCATGTTGGAGCACTGCCTTAAATGGTTTTTAGTCAAAGAAATCGACCCCAGGACTTATTCGTTGTTAGCCTCGTACTTATTCTATCATTCTCTTTTTGCCAAACTCCTATGTTACAAGACATAAACACACCAACATCGGATGTCAGGTGATGGTTGGGGTACAAACGGACATAAAAACACATGTACACACACACACACACACACACACACACACACACACACACACACACACACACACACACACACACACACACAGAGGCTTCTTTCAGTTTCTATCTACCAAATCCACTCAGGGCTTTGGTCAGCATGAGTCTATAGTAGAAGACACTTGCCCAAGGTGCCACACAGTGAATCTAAACCTGGAACCATGTGGTTAAGAAACAATCTGCTTACCACATAGCCATGCCTGTGTTTTTTTTTTTTTTTGCTTTTTTAAGGTGGGGGTACTTAGTTGGGGTAATCCACTTGATGCCTATTAAAATTGCTGGCCTTGTGCAAAAATTATAACGAATTATTATAAATGTGTTAAGCTGGCAGAAGTGGTAATATGCTAGATAAAATGCTGCTAAGCATTTCATCCATTTTTACATTCCAAGTTCAATTTTCACCAAGGTTGACTTTGCTTTCCATCCTTTCAATAAAATAAGCACCAGCTGATCACTAGGATTGACATAATTGACTAGTCTCCTCCCCCAAAATTTCAGGCCTTGTTCCTATAGTAGAAGAGATTATTATTAATACACATCCAATCCATGCCAGTACAGAAAATGGATGTTAAAAGATGATGAAGAGCTTTTTCATAGAAGGAAGGGCAGTGTTTAGGATCTTTCTCAGGTCATCCATGACTGGTGAAAGTTCTCAGACTGGAGACCTAATCCAAATGTTTGTAACAACATGGACTTTGCTAAAAGCAGCAAAGGGCCATGTAGGGCTGTTTATCCCCTCACACACACATGCACACAGTCAGTCAACCTTAATAAAGTAGACCTTCTGATCAGCCACTCTAGACATTACAATCTTGGGTTGTTTTTTTGTTTTTTTCATTTTTCTGATATAGTATATCCAGAACTACATTATCAAAGATGGCCTGCCTTCTTTGTATAATTTTTTTAAAAAGTAATATAACATAATCTAAGGAGTATTTGGCTGCTACTTTTAAAATTCTCGAGTACACTTTGAGGATCCCTCATTGATTTGTTATGTATTGTTGGGCTAACTGGGGTGTCTTTATCTGGTCACTGAATTTACTTGAAAATGACAGCTCTATTACCTCATATCATGCCCTGCTATCTTCATGTAATTTTCACTTTGCCTTTCATCCTTTTGGAGTTGATAAAATAAGTATCAGAAACATTATGCCTGACATAAATAAGATGGGATGGGATGGTCTTGGTTGGAATGCTTTTGAGCAAAGGTCTGCCCAATCAAAGGTGATTTGTGGCTAAACAGCAATTATCCTTGTGTTCAGTTAGCAGAGTCTCTTGTTAAAACTGTTAGAAATTACACCCATGTCTGCTTATATCCCATTTTTCTATTTTAAAGAAAGTACACATTAGATAAAAGTAGTTCTACATGTACTTTGGTTGAAAATAGATGAGATGGTTGCAACAGGGACGCTTTTGATTGTAGGTTTGCTGTAACAGGCTGACCTGGGACTAAAAAAATTATCACCATTAATTTTTGTATAATAGATTCTAACTTCATGTTTTTATTGATTTTGAATTTTCAAGTGTACATTGATATTTTGAGAAGTATTTTACACCATATTAGGCATTTGCTCTTTTGGGTGTCTTCGGATAAAGAACTGTGGTTATTAAATGCTTTTCAAAATGAGATGAACTTAGTGGAAAGTGAACTTTTAAACTACTGGCATTAACAATACACCCTTATTAGTTTCTCTTAGAAAATATTATCAACCTTCTTCACTGTTTATCAAGTTATTTTTTGTTGCCTTTTTTCATTTGTTGGATACCACAGAAATTATATCCAGCAAGCCTTGCCTTGCAGAATGTTAAAGTGTCATTTTACTGAAAAGTATGGAATTAAGGTTATTGCTTTAGATTGTAACTTTATCCAACAGATTCTACTTAACAACTCATAATGTTATTTCACTGTAATATGAATTAAGATTTTGCTTGTCTGTTGCCTTTGGAATATCTAATGCTTAATCTGATAGACTTAAATGTCAGGTCATCTGTTTTAGTATTAAATGAAAACCCTTATGTCCTTAATTGGACCCTTGCTCCTTTTGAACCATTTAATGAGTGTTCTTAATGCTATAAATTATCTAGCTATTCATTGTTGTTTAAGGTAAAAGAGTACCTTCTGTTTTGCATATTATTTCAGTAAAATGTACTACAGATATTTAAAACAAATGAGTTGGTGCCATTTTTTATTTGTACATATTTTTTGTTATTTTTATAAAAGTCTGTCAAATTGTGGTTAGAATTTCTCTTATTTCTGTGAGTTTGCTTTGATATATGATTATAGTTTTGAGTTTAGAATATTCCGTCCTACGTTAAACAAGATATTTCTAGTTATTACCCTCATCATAAAATGAAATTTTCATACATCTATCAAACCTGCAATACAGGAGCCAAACTCTCTGAATAATTCTTTGTTGTCTTAATATAGAGACCAAGGGTAGCAAGCTGGCAGAATCATTAGCATACTGGGTGAAATGCTTAGCGGTATTTTGTCTGCCATTACATTCTAAGTTCAAATTCCCTTGAGGTTGACTTTGCCTTTCATCCTTTTGGAGTTGCTTAAATAAGTACCAGTTACGCACTAGGGTCGATGTAATCGACTTTATCCCTTTGTCAGTCCTTGTTTATGCCCTCTGTGTTTAGCTCCCTGAAGACAAATTGTAGACTTAATTGGTTATTTGGTTTAATACCATCATATGGTTGCTTGGGTACCTTTTTTGGGTGGCAGACTTAATCTCGCAATAACGCTAACACCAACATTACCTGACTTTTTGTGTTGAAAGCATTTAAATTTGGACTATGCTCTAAAGATATCTTGATGCTTATGTTTTTTCCTGCAGTCACCTTTTCCAAAATATCATGCACATCATGTTTCCTTCTCTTTTATAACAATAAAAAAAGGTTTGTATTTAGGACCAGAGGAAAACTTGAAAAAATTAGTGCTAAGTTAAGCCTTCTTCTGGTCCTACACTCTGTCTGAGTTGTGCTTCTGTGTAATAGTAAATAAGTAAATTGTACCTAAGTATTTGGCCAAACATACAACACAACTTCTTCAGAGTAATATAACCAGCTATCCCTTAAGTCAACTGACCATCTTACTCTTGATTTAACTAACAGCAAGATCAGTTAACCTAAAACCAATTTTTGTCTTCCATTTAACAAGTAGAAAGATTTTTCACTCTTGATTTAATCAAGCTAAGAGTTACTCTTGAATAAAAAGAAAGACTTGTGTAACATTAAATATTTAACTTGGCAGTTTGGAACTTAATTTGATATTTATCGTTTTCGAATGAATTTAATTTATCCAGTAGAGGTAAACGTCATAATTTGGTAAACATTGTTTTAATCCAACACATTACTCTAGTTGCTACAGGTTATTTTCTTATTGTTAAATGTTGATGAGTTGTCGGCTGTCTCTTGTGCAAAACTGTAACAGTGAAGTAGCCTTTGAAATATTTAAATAACCCAGAGGTTTTGTGGTCCAAGTTTATTGTTGGTGGTTAGTTACAAGTTATGACCAACAATAGATCTATGATTGAAGGCATTAGTTATGATCATGCTTTTTTGTGTATCATGAAATTGAGAACCACACATTACAACCCATCATGCAGTGATTCTATATTAGAATTCTATTATGCTATCTTTTTATGTATTTTTTTCTAAAATTCTCATAGTATCCATTCTAGAGAGGCAGAATAGATTATTTCAAACATTCAAGCGAAATTCTATAGTCACTCCCTATATCCAGTTTAGCAATCTTATCTCCTTAAAAGAATCTTTGCAACAACTAAAAATGAGAACCATGCCCTATTTTTTGATGATGGAGAAGAAGGGAAAGAATACTCATAATTAGGTTAATAATTGTCACCTTTGTTAAACATTAAGGTTAAAGATTATGCATTGCAGCTCTGCAAAAATATTCTGCTCTTGTAAATTTGAAATAAATCATCTGAAAAAGAATTCACATTAAATTAATACAAGCTTAATTTTTTAATATGATTATGAATAACTTTACATTAGTTTGAAATCCAAATTTTTGAATTTATATTCTTAATTAATGAGTTCTAAATTATTATGTATGTCAACTCATGAATTTTTAAAGTTTGGTAATTATTACTTGGTAATTATTCTGAATGTCTTGATTTGAAAAATAATAAATTCTAATTATTTCTTTCTATATAATTTCTTATGCTGAATTTATATAATCATTATCATATCAATGAGGAGGTAAAGACTGTTTGGTCAAGAGGTCAGCTTGTTGTAGTGAAAGTCCATGGTCTAATTTTCATTTCTGACAAGAATCAGCTTGAAATATACTTGGGGTTAAAGAAAATATGGAAAACTAGAAGTGCAGGCATTATCTTTCTAATAAAATTCTCAGCTCCAGAAACATGTGCTCTGTACCCCTTAAGCACTGAGATATCTTATAAGAACTGAAATAATCTAGTCAACTCTGACCAATCGGACCTAATGATTAAAGGCATTCCAGTCATGACCATTTCTGGGTTTTCTCATCCAAGTTATGACGTATCTAAGACTGCAGTATCTAAAGTATTCTTTTTAAGATTGTTGGGTGTAGTTTGAAGGCAGTCTGCTTGCTATTTCCAACAGGTCAAATGACCATGTTGATGCTTCCTCAATAGGTCTTCATTATTAGAAATATTATTAGTTAGTGTTTTACATTAGAAGTAATCTCTCAACAAGTATATAATCAGTTTTCGATTCATGGCTGGTGTCATTTGAAGTGGATAAAGCATGAGAATATTACAGCTTTCTGTTTTTGCTTCTCATGTAAAACCCATTTCATGGTTGTGACTCGAGTGTATGTTGTTGCTATGCATATTAATACAAGATCTTAAATACATAGAAGAAATTTTAGTTGTTCAGTAATCTAATTGAAACACTACCATGTATGTTTTTAAGCAATCTTAGCAACTCATCATAGTGAACCAGAATATCATGTTGTTGATGGAAAGCTTTGTTGATATTTACCATCTATTTCTAATTACCCTCAAACTATTTTACAAGCTTTTTTTTTTTTTTTTTTTTTTTTTTTTTTTATCTTGAATTGAATGATTATGCAAATGTCAACATTTGCAAAATAGTCTGAACAAACAATTTTATGCTTATTGAAATAGAGCATCACTAGTTTCTTTAGATACCCCTATGTTGGCAATTAATAAATAGAAATTTCACAAAGCAGAATACATTGTTTGTCTATCCTACAGCAAACTAATATTTTAGGTAGACCTCCTTTTTCAAAGAAAGGTAATTGTAGCTGTTACTCCTTTATGTGAGAGTAGAACCTTTTGTTAACCATACAAACTTATACAAGTAAGTAAGAAGCTGGAGAATTGTTACAGCAGTAGCAAACAAACTACTTTAGTGATTTACAAATCCAAAGGATGCATCTAAATAGCACAGAGTCAGTTTTACCTTACATCTTTATGGTGTTGATAAAGTAATACCAATCAAGTACTGGAGTCACAATAATTGGATATGCTCTCCTTCCACTGTTTTTTAATCTTATTTCTGGCAGAATAATTTGTGCATCTGACAAAATGCCTTGCAGTATGTTTTGGCTTTTTATGTTCTGAGTTCAAATTCAATTGAAGTCACCTTTGCCTTTCGTCTTTCTGGATTTCAATAAAATAGAATACCAGTCAAGTACTAGGGTCAGTATAATTGTTTCTTGCCCTCAAATCTGAGACCTTGTGCCTATGGAATAATTAGATGAGACTGTACAATACTGGAGGAAATGCATTTCAGTATTTAATTCATCTCTTTCATCATCATCATCATCATCGTTTAATGTCCGCTTTCCATGCTAGCATGGGTTGGACGACTTGACTGAGGACTGGTGAAACCGGATGGCAACACCAGGCTCCAATCTAAATTTGGCAGAGTTTCTACAGCTGGATGCCCTTCCTAACGCCAACCACTCAGAGAGAAGAGATAAAATGTAAAGCTGGCCATGATAATTTACAGATAATTCAGTCTATAAAAATAACTGTACAAATGTGGTTAGGTGATATAGTGGTGGCTGTCACAAGATTAGAACTCATGACCTTGTATCCAGTTGATTTGCATATTAATCTCACAAGTCTATTCTGCTTCACACAAGTAGTCTGTAAAGACCTAGTTGTATATGGGTTGGTAACAAGATGAAACAATCTGTACAATTGACATGTTCTATCATATTTAGAATTGAAAATACTAAGATATATCTGTAACCATTTTTTGAAAATGTTTAAAGCCTATCTGGCTCTAAATCTAATGAAACGGTGGTGGTGGGGGAGGATGTCTTAGCTCATATCTGTATCATTTTAATCTCAACTGATTAGTATTAACTCTTTTATGAAGACAAGCAAGGTGAATTATATGAAATTTTAGGATTAAAAAATATTATAACTAGATTTTTAAATGTCACTTTCAGGAGATTATTAAATATTCTTGGTATTTTCCTATTTTTATTAAATTCTTTTACATTTATCAATTTAAACTAGGTTGAGAAGTAGTTGTCAGAAGTAGAAATTGAGTTTTTGTAGTTGGTATTTGAAATAATGAAACTGATTTAGTATGTAATTTTGATAGTGTCCAGTTTATCTTTTCTACATGTAATGCTTTTTTACATTTACTCAACATTTACCATAATCTTGTAAAATATGTTGCTGAATAAAGCTTCTGTAATAATTGTCTGCTAGAGAGAGCATTAGGAGAGAGTGAGTGATTTGATGATGTTAATGCCTTTCTTGAATATTAAAAGAAATAAAGTGAAATAGTTACGATAAGAAATTAAAACCAGATTGTGGAGTAAATGCAAAACATTTCTCTGCTCCACTAACTATATACCACATCATTGTACACAGAAAGCTAGTTCAATCCTAGGCTACAAATTTCATGACTTCAGAAGAGCAGTATCCAAGAGCTTTTTTTCTTTTTCTTTTTTTTTTTTTGAGAGCCTGTTCTCAAAGAAAAGTGGGCTTTCAAGAAAGGTACTCAAAGACCAGGCATTGGTCTTATATTGCTCTTTATATTAACTTTATCATCCAATAATAGGTACAGACCATTTGCTGGACTTTTGCACAGTTTCATTCATAAGTTGTGTCAATACAATGCTATGGTACTGGTGAATTTCCTAAGGTACTGTATTGCAGGATTGAACCTGATACAATACGATTGCATAGCAAACTTAATCTCACAACTATATCTGCAATGGTTTGTGAGAAACAATTTTAGTGTAATTAGACTGAATACAGGAGTTGAATGAGAAAGTAATTTAGCATACATGAGCTAAGCTGATCTATACAGGAGAGACGAATGTTTTGGAATGCACATGTAATAGATTATACATACTGGGCGTACATCTCTTATGACTAAGTGGATCAAAAACGTCTACAGTAAAGAAAGATTAAAGATTTAACATTAACTAGTGAGGTTAGATATTGTTGATCTTCATACATAAAGTTGGGAAAAATGAAGATAGGAAAAAACTTCTTACTATCAAACCCATGCTGTTAAAAATACATTGATAATGATTTGCTCTGTATTTATAATAGTGAATTGATATACTGTAGTCATATATGAAGATAACCTATTCCTTCTCTAAATCTTTTACTAGACTCTGGGTTTTGTTTTATTAATGAAATTTATGAAAGCAGAAAACAGAGAGGAAACAGAAAAATTTGGTATAATTAATTTGAAGACATGGACTAAGTTCATGGAAACGTAGAGAATGCTTTGATTTTGATATCAAATGTTGCTAGTAGCAGATAGACTGAGATGAACATGTTAAGAAATTAGTTGGCAGAAATTCAATTAGTATACGGGTGAAGCTTGTGAAAGATCATCGAATAAGAGGTAGATCAAAGTTGTTAACCGAGATATTGTTTAATGCTACATTTCGTTTTGTAGATAATTTCTAGAGATACTAGTGAATGTAGAAGGGTTAATTAGTCAACCATGTCAGTATCACCAACATAATGAAATTAAAAAAAGATAAAACAGTAAAATTCTGTTATTGAATTAAAATCTCTTTCAGAATTCCATTTGGCAAGTGTACATGTAAAGCTATCCTGAGTAATTTAATGATGTGTCAAACTAAGAGTTGTACTGAAATATTAAAAGATGAGGGTATATAACACAGATAGTTGAAGTTGACAGGTTACTGGAAAGTCATCTGATGCCACCAATTCATATACTGCTACTGACTGTGCATGGTGTCCATGACCTTGACACTTAACTCTCAACAGTTCAAGTCATTTAGTAAGAGTTACACTTTGCTGTTTAAACATAGATTTGCTCTAAACCAAAGGTTCTCAATGGGGGTCATATGGTCAGGGGTGGGGGTGGCATTTGGAGCTCAAGGAGGAAATTTTGGAGCAAAGGGGTGCTAGGAGTGGGCGTTAAGACCTGGGGGGTGCTGGAAGACTTTGGTAAGTTTGATTTGAAATTTACAAGTAGTAGCCATATTTTCACATCTCTACAGCAGCTTTATAAAAACCAAGCCTTTTTGTTTCTAATTTTCAAAAACTTAACTCTTTTTTTTCCACTTTGGTGACGCCAAGAACATTCCTGGTACTATTGTAACTAGTGTCAGTAAAGTGTATCCCCCAAAATAAAAACAAAAAACATGACTAAAAGGGGTAAAAAGAAATAAATAAAAGCGAAAAATCGAAAGTATGCATATGTGTGCAAATATATAAAGAATGGCGGTCAGAATT
>NC_068983.1:143384147-143403523 GCF_001194135.2 Octopus bimaculoides | reverse complement strand
GGGTGGGTGTGTTGCTGTCCTGAATTCCTTTATGCTACTGAACTTAAATTGACCTCTGGCTATTAAAGGCGCATGGAATGTAACTTATTTTTCATAATTTTTAAGTACTTAAAAAAACCTATCTTTTCCTGGATAGGAATGTCAATTAAAATTCATGGTTTAACTCCTGTGAGGATTTGAACTTGGAAATTGGAGGTTTGTAAGAGGAAATTGTACCACTGGGAACTATCTTTAGTAGTGACACATTTCTGAACTGTAAATGGGATGTATACTATTGACATTTTCTGAGCTTGGTATAACATCTTCAAATTTCAGCTTGTTACAACTCTCCAGAGGCAGTATGAGACAAAATGTCATTGGAGATTAGAAGGGGAGGAACGTGAATAAGTATATTGGTACACTAATGATTTGAAATGGTAAAAAGTTTATTAACACTCTCACATCACAAAAAAATGGGTTGTTGGGTTTATTTGGGTCAAATTTCTGGCTAGAAATTCTGTTGATTCATTCCAGACACTTCTTTTAATTATGTTTTGGTATTCTTTTCACTACATTGTTACAAAGAATGCAATATTATTCAATGGTCTTGTTTCAGTGTTTTCACTGTGCTTAAGTCTATACAGCTTTGTCAGTCTTGAGTATGATGTGCAGTGTTTCTGTTTCGGTTTTGTATTTTCTATTATATGGTATTCTGCGTAATATGTATGCAGTGCCTAGTGTTGCTGTTGTCTATATATTGTGTCTATTTGTAAGTCCTGGAAATTTGGTTATATACTTGTCTGTGTGATGTCATTATTGCATTCATTTGTGTACTTGCATATGATTATTTGTTTGATGTAACAGCTTGGTCATTCAGTTGAATGAAACCTTTGAATATAATGGATCACATGCAACTGCTGTATTAGGATAAATGTTGTACAAGTCAATGACCCAGATGTGATAGAGGCTTGGTTGTCATATTTTGTGACTACAACAAGACTCTAAAGATTAGGTCTGTTTTTATTTAAACCAAATATGATGGCTCTATGAGAGGTTTCAGTAATGGTGAAACTCGTAAAGTATATAAGAAAATGAATTTTAGCAGTATGATAGGTACTGATGTGACTGTGTAGTAAGAAGTTTGCTTCCCAACTACATTGTTCCAGGTCTAATCCCACTGTGTGTACTTTGGGCAAGTTTCTTGCATTACAGTCCCAGGATTACCAAAGCCTTGCAAGTTGATTTGCTTGGCAAAAACTGAAAAAAAGCCTGATATATAGATATAGATATGTGCATGTATGTATCTGAATACTGAAGCTAATAAAATTCACATGTGCAGCCAACCATGAAGAACAGGTCAGTGATCAGCTGGTACCAAAACAACCATCTACTACTACTCATAGCAGTCCAACAAACACACTCTGGCAGCAAACATAAATCTACCAACTGCTACCAAATTCAAACCAAGACAGATGGACAGATGGAATGGCCTTGAAGTCAAAGATTTTAAACTAATGGAGACAACACTTGAGGAAACACAACTGGATCTCATTATGCAAACAAACTGTTGCATAATCAAATACCTGAATTTTTGGAGAACCATGTTGGGTGGAAACAATTGTGATTAAAAATTAATTGCCCAACCGTACTTCTTGTTGATTCCAATTTCTTCAATTATATGTGCCAGTGACACGTAAAAAGCACCATTTGAGTGTGATCGTTACTAGCGTCGCCTTACTGGCACTTGTGCCAGTGGTAGGGGAAAAACAGCATTCGAGCGAGGGCGTTGCCAGTGCCGCTGGACTGGCTCCTGTGCAGATGACATGTAAAAACACCATTTGAGTGTGGCCGTTGCCAGTACCGCCTGACTGGCCCTCATGCCAGTGGTATGTAAACACACCCTCTACAGTCTTGGAGTGGTTGGTGTTAGGAAGGGCATCCAGCTGTAGAAACTCTGCTAGATCAGATTGGAGCTTGGTGCAGCCATCTGGCTCACCAGTTCCCAGTCAGACTGTCCAACCCATGCCAGTATGGAAAGTGGACGTTAAACGATGATGATGTATGTATGTATGTATATATGTGCATGCATGTGTGTTACTATCTCCTTGCCTTGATATTGTGTGGTAGTTGTAAACAGATGCCACCATCATGTAAGTGTTGTCCTTCATTTCCAATCTTTTGTGAAAACATGTCTGGTCATGAGGAAATCTTATCTTTCCTAGAACAGCAGAGGGGTAGTGACAAAATGGGCATCTGGCTGTAGAAAATCCACCTCAACAAATTCTATACAACCCAAGCAAGCATGGAAAATTGAACATTTAATTAATGATGTTGATCTACAATAATGTCCCCCATCGTAAAAATGTAATTACTGAAAGTCAAACTTTTATAACCTCAAAATCTGATTTTATTTATTCTCAGAAATTGAGTCAATTCACTTTTTGTGAATTTGTGAAAACTGGAACCAAAAGATAGAGTGCAGAAGATAAGATTCAAATAAGACTTATAGAGCATTGGGTGAAGGCATTAGACTAGCTTTAATCAGGTGATCTGAAGTTTAATGCATGCCTTGAATTCTCTCATCAGCTGAAAATTTTTGAATTTTAGATGATTGGGTAGGGAAGTGATCTTAATGATATCACTGTGTTACTTATTAAAAGAAACCTGTATAAATCTTGTGGATATAAACATGCATCATCAAAATATGATGCATTTGGTAAACCTTACATCATGTGTGTGTGTGTGTGTGTAGGATAATCACTTTAAGGCTTTTTTTAAAACTAGAAAAAAAGGATCAAACAGGTAGATTCTATAAGTATTTATAAAATTGATCTAAAATCACTCCAATGCTCAATATGAATCTCTGTTAATTTTAAAATGTAAACTGTCACTGGCAGTCAGGTCACTATATCTCAGAATTTTTAGGTGGATTTCAATAAACCAAAATTGTGATCTTAGAATAAAGCAGCTTGATGAATCACTCACTGAAATTTTGGAATTTGGAGAAAATTTGATACATCAATGGAAATTGATAAGAGTAGAGGTTGTGAATGTTATTGTGGTTAAATGTAGAAAACAAATCACGACTTGCTCGGCATGGATATGATGAATATAAATAGTTTAACATTAATTCATGAGATTGAAGCTCCAGGACAGTGTGTGATTAAGATATTTTAAGGCTAACACTCTTCTCAAAGGAATATCAAGCTATGTTGAGGCAAAACCATTGCAATACACATTAAACCATTAGTCATTGCAAAGCTGAGGAAACTAATTAATAAAGGTCTTTTTGAAGAAATTCCCTTGGAGGTAGTAAATGGGCCTTTCCTTCAGTGATTGTTTGAAAAGGTGGATGAAGATATCAGTAAATGGAGACTATAAAATAGGTGTAACTGAAAGATTACATACAGATTCTGATCTGAACACAATCATTATTTTATTCTCTTTCTGGTTTGAATTATTTTGCTAAATTGGATTTAAAGGGGGTATATCATCAGATGGAAATGTGATATGAAACAAGAAATTACTACAATAAATATGTTAATGGGTATTCTAAGGTAGACATGTCTTCCATGTGGAATTAAAACAACTATCACTATGTTTCAGAGAACTAGTGAATATGTTGAAAATGACATTCAGATTGTTATTTATCAAGATGATATATGTTATTGGTGCTAAAATTATTGAAAATCAAAGTAGATAAGATCATATAAAGAGAATTACCACTCATGATCATCAATTGAGCAATATCTGTTAGAAATGGATGAATTGTCCATTTTGAATATAGACTAACAATGAAGGATATATTACCACTTCATTGTTTCGTAGGGAGAATTATGGTTATAAAACCGCGAGAGGACAAGAAGCAATTTGACCCTTTTCTTGGACTTGTTTATTTCTATTGAAGAATTATTGATCCTTATTCAGTCTGTATATTGCTGCTTGCATCATTTTGTAAGCATGGAATCAATTTCCAGCAACAAAAGACATTTGAACATATAAAGCTGATGTTAGTATCAAAGCCAATAGCCCATATTTATGATACTGCTAAAGAAGTTTCCTGAACAACTGATATAGGTGAAAGAGCCATATCAGAAATACTTTCATAAGATGGCCATCCTATATTATTACATTTGAGAAGAGCATTAGCCACAGTGAAACAAAATACTTAAATATTGGAAGGAAAACGTTTGTGATTGTATGCTGTTCTCAAAGAGCACTGCATATATGGATCTCACATCAGTTGGGAATTATTTGTTGATTCATATGCTGGCTGGTCAGAAATAAAGGTTAAGGATAAAGAAGCAGAAACAGTAGTATTTGGCAAGGTCTGTGAATTTCATGATAATGACTTGTGTACATGGCTCAATAAAATCAGATATAAACCTATGAAAATATCTGCATATCATCCAGAAAATATGCTTGCAAGTTTTAAAGCAAATTCACCAAGTAAATGTCACAGACAGAGTTGCATGTTTTTTGAGCTATCACATTAACTCATACTCAAGAAAACTTAAGTTCCAACTCTTATATGTACTGACAAATATGATCATCAATAACAATGCTTTGTGAAACTGTAGTTCCAGTTTGATATTGATGCAAAAAAAATAAAAGGCACAATGAACTAGATGTATCTCTCAAACAAGAATAGATACAACTGTGATTCTTAAGGATGAATAGAGTACATCAAATGTAGATCTTGAAAGACATATTTAATAGTGGAAAAAAATTCAGAACTGGTCTGTAAGCTTTGAATGAAGTTCAAGACTCCATTGAAAAGAACTGTGGTTTGATAACTGATCATCATCATCATCATTTAACTTTTGCTTCCCATGCTAGCATGGGTTGGATGGTTTGACATGGAGCTGTCTAGCAGGAAGCTATCCAGACTCTGTCTGTTGTGGCATGGTTTCTATGGCTAGATTCTTTCCTAACGCCAGTCACTTAAGTGTACTGGGTGCTTTTACATGCCACCAGCATAGGTTCATTCACACAGCACAGGCATGGGTGTGTTTACACTGCGCAGGCACGGGTGTGTTTACACTGCACCAACACAGGTGCATTACTGCAGCATCAGCATGGGCGCTCTTTAAATAGCTCTGGTACCTGAAAGGACAAGCCTGTATGTGTGGAAGACAGTAATTTTACTTAGCTTGACGTGTCTTTATTAAGTACAGCAAATTGCCACATCTTCTGGTCCTTTGTCATTTCCTCAGTGAGGCCCAGCATTTGAAGATCCATTCTCACCACTTCATCCCATGTCTTCTTGGGTCTACCCTTTCACAGGTATCCTCCACAATTACAGCTTGGCACTTCTTTACACAGCTGTCCTCATCCATGTGATGAGCTGTCCCCATCATATAACCCAGTTTTCCTCTTAAATCGTTTCCACTCTGTCCTGCATACACACTGACATTACCCATTCAGCAGAGCATGCTAGCTTCATTTCTTTCAAACCTTTGCAAGTCCTCTGTAGTCAAAGCCCATATTTCACTTTGTAACATGGTTATGTATGCACAGGCATCATATAATCTGCCTTTCACTCTGAAGGAGAGGCCCTTAGTTACCAACAACAGTAGAAGCTCTCTGAACTTTGTCTCGCTCATTCTCATCCTAGCAAGATAAGAATTCAGCACCCCCCCCCTGTTGCTAACTTGGTCTCCTAAGTAACAGAAGCTATCTACTACTTCTAATGTTCACCCCAAGTATTTGAGGGAGTCTATTGTCTGTGCATTTTTAGTGCTTATTGTATCTACACATTTGCTGCACACAAAGGCTATATTCTCTGTTAACCTTCTGGTAATCCCGCTACACTTCTTGTGTGTCCAAAGCTTACTCTGAGTACAACATATGGAGTTTCTATCAACACCCTTCTTACATATCAAGCACAGCCATCTCTCAGACAGGACTTGTGATTTGTCTGTTTTCCTATTTACTAGGACTTTGGTTTTTGTTAAATATGTAATTTTCCTGGAACAGGAACAAATATAAGAAAATGATTCCAGAAGCAGTTTTTGACTAGTAAAAGGAAGTAAACCAACTCTTTTGTGAGAGATGTCATTATTTTCTAATATATCTTTTGTTTTTCTTCTATTTTAGTACTTCACTTCCTTTCTTAATTCTTCCTTGCCCTCTTTTCCTAATTCTCTTACTTCTACAAAATTAAAAAATTACCCAGAATGTTCCTGAATTTGGAGCAAGACATAGAATTAGGGTTGGTTCAGCTTTATAGCACTTACATATTAGTTTCTCTTGTGCCTGTCTTTGAGTACATTATCAAATTCATATACTAAATCATTTGATCTACCCTCTCCCCATACTACTTTCCTTGTTGGACAAGTAACATAGCTATAATTATAATAATATCTAATAAATGTAGAATTCAGTTTCATAATTCATTTCATCTCAGTTTCAATCAATGTATGTATGAATCTCTCTCTCTCTCTCTCTCTCTCTCCCTCCCTTCTCTATGGAATTGAATTTGAAACAAGATTGTTGATTTAGTTACTGTTTTCCATTAAATATAGATGCATTAAAAGTGTATATGTACATTTACACATGTCTGTGTATACATATATCTGTGTACCTCTACTACTCACATATATATATATGTATGTGTGTGTATGAATGTATGTATGTTTTTATGTCACCAGTTTTCTATGACTGGAATTTCCTAAATGTCTATTATCTATGGATGGCAACTAGAGGAAATTGGTATTAAATATCGGCTTGTTTTTGTTATTATTAACCATTTCTGTTTTTAAGTACCTCTCTCCCCATTGAAGCATATCCATTTGCTCTTCAACAGTTTCTATTTTCTAACCTCATCTCATATAAACTAATCATCACCATCATAATTTTATGTCCACTTTCCATGCTGGTATGGATTGCACAAGTTGTCACAATCTGAGTTCTTATTTAGTGTTACTGTTCTTGAGTTGAAGAAGCATGACTCGATTGTATAGCTGTTTCTGTTAAGGTTTCTACAGCTGGATATGCTCCATTTAAAATGCTCCATTTAAAATGACTAAAGATGGGCCAGACAACTGGGAATTGAACACTACATCAATGCTTACATGGCTCTGTACACACCCAATTCACCCATCTAGCCCACCCATTAATTTCAGCCAATTTTAATGTATAGATAATTTTGGAGCCATGTAAGCATTGATGTTGTGTTCAATTCTCAGTGGTTTGGCCCATCTTTTTTCAGTCAGTTGTTTAGGTTTAGTCATTTTAAATGGAGCATATTATTGCAAATAATATATAATTATAGTTATTATTAAAAAGGACCTATGTCTGTTGCTCTTCTCCATAATTTACAGCTTTTGGGTTTGTTTACAAATTTATAAATATATATTCTAAACTAAATTTATCTGTACATTAAAATTGGCTGAAATTGATGGGTGAGCTATGTGGGTGAATTGGGTGCATATGGAGCCATGTGAGCATTGATGTCATGCTTAATTCCCAGTGGTTCAGCCCATCTTTTTTCAGTCAGTTTAGGTTTAGTTTAGTTGCTTTAAATGGTGCATATATTATTGTAAATAATATATAAGTGCAGTTTTTATTATAAAGGACCTGTGTGTGTCGCTCTTCTCTGTAATTGACATCCTTCAGATTTGTTTACAGATTTATAAATACACACACACACACATCTTTCAAGCCTTTGCAAGTCCTCTGTAGGCAAGGCCCATGTTTCACTGTGTAACATAGTTGTGTATGCACAGGTATCATATAATCTGCCTTTCACTCTGAAGGAGAGGCCCTTAGTTGCCAACAACAGTAGAAGCTCTCTGAACTTTGTCTAGCTTATTCTTATCTTAGCAACTAAACTTTCAGCACTCGCCCACCCATTGCTGCTAACTTGGTCCCCTAAGTAACAGAACTACATCACTACTATTATTTTAACATTTGTTTTGTATGGGTTTTCTCTAGCACCACATGTTACCTTTTGTGGTCCTTTAATATTCACCACTTTATACCATGTCTTATATCCTTATTCCACAGGTTGTATCCTCTTCAAGTACTTGACACTTTTTATGCAACTGACATCCTCTGTACACATCAGAGGCCCTTACAAGTGAAGCTTTCTCTCGTGCACACTACACCTGATTCTTTTTTATCTAGTTTTTCTCTCAGTTCATTTGTACTGTCATTTATGCACCCCAACATTAGACATCCTGCAAAACTTGCTTCTTACTCATTTCATTTTTTTCCAGCCTTCACGTTTATCCTCTACATCATACATATAGCTATGAAGTGATGTACAAGCATTCAGCTCTGAAGGCACTGCCTTTTATAGCAGAAACAGCCATAAGCCAATGAAGCTGATTACATAATTCTTGGTACTTTGTCTTTCCATTAATCATATCACATTTTGCACTTGCCTAACTTTTACTCTGAAGTGTATGTATATTAAGTTCTAACAATAGGTTATTAGTATCACTATGTCAAGGCAAGATCATAAAATAAACATTATATGAACGCTACAATTTTTTAATAAAAGAAAATGGTGCTCAATATATGATGTAGAATTTATTCAAGAACTGACAAGTTCTTTTTATGTTGTTTCTGAGTTTAAAAAGCAAATTACCCTTGTGAAATTGGATGGATAACATGCAGTTTTATTTCCTGTTCTCTTTGTAAATTTTGAAACCTGGTACTTTTTGAAAATAAATCAATATTTCTCAATTTTGAAATATGTTTGAATAATTGAAAAATGGTTAAAAACCCAAACTTCAAGTTTTTTTTTTATCTATTTTCCTTTTTACTCGTTTTCATTTAATTTCCATTTTTTTTTTTTTTTCGAAGAAGTAAATTAAAAATATTGACTTCTACACCTAATATTAAGTCAGAATGTAATGTTCTGTCATACAATGGGTCATTGAGACATAACCAATGTCTTTATTTCATCAAAAGATGCTAAGATATATTGGAGTGTTCTTACTCCAATGGAATGATTTCAGCATCTAGAAGTTCAAGCCAACATAACTTTTTTTTACACTGTTTAGTCAACAGAGCAAGGGCTGTGCCTATGGATTTTATATTTTTTCTGCTGGGCTCCTGGGACTGGTCAGACAAAGGAAAATACATCTTGATATCATCAGACTGCACATAGTACAAATACTTGCAACAGTGGACACCTGTTAATAGCACTCTAGGGTGCCATTAAGTTAGTCACACATTGAGTGCAGATATGAATTATGTGCCTGTATATATATGACACCTGTTTACTGTTAAGTAAACTGACATAATACTGTAGTTAGGTGTACTTGTAACCTGATAACTGATTAGATTGAAGTGGACCAGTAACATTTTACATTGGAGCAGACCTGTGTGGAGATTTTGTTTTGCATATGAATATGATATAGGATGTATGTCTGGATACATTCTCTAAAGTATTCATTAAATCTTATTGGTGCCGATTTTATTATTTATTGCTATGGGAGTTGCTAAAATATATACTGGTAGTATATTGGTTCATCTACATTGCATCTTCACCATTTACGAAAGAGAAAGGAAATGGTTTAGGGAAGAAACTATTATCTACATGGTGCCAAGTTTCCATTGAATTGACATGGCATGATTCAGTTTTCAACATTTTGATGTAACTATTGCTCTTGGAACAAACATAAGCTTAAAAATTCTAATTTGCTGCACTCCATAATTCGGTCATTACACCTAATTGAAATAATTTACAGTATCACCTCAATAGTATTCATCTTATTTTTTTACGTAACATTTAAATGTTTTTTTTCAACAAGGAAGTTCACATATACTGGTGAGGTTTTGCTCTGATTGAATGAAACTAACATCTGTTGCGCAGAATTATTTCACTATGTAGTAAGACTCTATTTCTGATCAAAGGCCAAAGACATGTTTTTCACTGTTAGAAATGGAGGCAAATATATTTGTACTGTCAATTTCTGAATGAAAAAGACGTCTGACTCTTTCCTAACATTAATATAGTATTTCTTACATTATTCACAAGCTATCTTAGTTTTCTTTCTCTTTCTGCCTTCCTTCTAGTAGGATAGCTCACTGTTTTCATCTTTTTAGGGTGGTGAATAAGAAGCAATTATCATTGTCTAGTGTGCTAGTGTGCAAATTCACAGATATTTATTACTATATCTAATCATAAAACACCCCTTGGTTGTTGGTCTATTATGGGACTTGACTACATGGTATAATAAATTCAACAATACAGCAGATGTTGGTTTTATCCTTGTCAGGTAAAACTCACCAGAATGAATGAACTTCCCTATTGAAAAACATTTAAATGTTACTTTTGTCCATCAAACTGGGTATGTTTTGTACCATAGTTCACTCCTCTGTTTAATTTTTCCTATACACCTATGGTTTACACATTTCTTTCAAAAGCCTAACTTTGAATTAAATTCAGTAATAATATCAGCACATTTCAGTGACAGTATTTATGACATTCAGGAAGGCAGTGAGCTGGCAGAATCATTGCCATATTGAAAAAAATGCTTAGCAGTATTTCTTCTGACTTTACATTCTGAGTTCAAATGTTGCTAAAGTTGATTTTGCCTTTCATCTTTTCAGGGGTTGATGATAAAATAAGTGCCAGTCAAGTACTGAGGTTGATGTAATCAACTTGCACTCTCCTCCACAATTTCTGGCCTTGTGCCAAAATTTGAAACCAATATTTATGACATACAAGGATATTAAAAAATGCATGATGGGAAAACAAAAATGAAGTAACATAACTTTAACTTTGCATAGATGATTATAACATAATAGAGGAAAAGAAATATCCTTTTCGTAAATACAATATCAAATACTAAACTAGATCAGAGCTTCCATTCAAAGATTTATTTTGAACAAAGTATCATTACTTTTACCCACCACCACAATAAAATAGAAAAAGAATATGAGCTGTTCTACTACAAGTTGAGAGATAGCAGCTGAGTGAAAACTTTACATATCCTGAATTAAACCAAAAATACTCTTTTATTATGGATTAGCAGAATTAGTTGAATGTTGGATAAAATGCCTTGCAGTATCTAGTTGTCTTTATACATTCTAAGGTCCAGGTAGACTTTGCCATTCAAACTTTGAGAGTTGATTATTTTTTCATACTCAGTATTACCAAAGCATAGAAAAATCTACTTATGTCTGTTCCTGGCTGTTCAGAGACTATCCTTCAAAAATTCCATGCTTTCTGAAATCCATCAACACTTTCCTCTTCAGAGTTATTTTACTTTTCTGTCTTTTTGTGTGTTTATCATATGTATTTATGCATGTACTTTTGGCTTCATTGCCCTCTTTCTTTACTTATTGCTGCTTTTTGTTATTTCTTTTACCTTTTCTTGTGGAATTGTGGTGCAGCTGAGCAGTGTGTATGATAAGTTCATTATTATAATTACTATTTTTCCCTACTTTAAAATATCTGATTGCCTATCAACATTGGAAACTGTTATTACTATCAATATTAATGTTTCTATAGGAAATAGAACGGATATTAGGCTAAATTGCAAAACAAGTGAGTACATGACCTTAGTTTCAAATCTTTCATACAGTTAGTGTAGTCCGAGTGAAATGTTCTTTATTTCATTTTTGAATGACCGAACCCAAACCAGTTGCATTCCTACTTCAGAGTTGCAAGGGTATCCAATTACTCCAACAAATCCCCTTCAATTATGTTACAATGACAAGTTGATAGAGTATTGAACAAGGTATCAACTTGTGGTGATTACATGATTGAGAAGTGCAACCTTCTTAACCATACAAACATGTCTAACATTATTTTGTGTCAATGTAAATCATTATTCAGACCACAAAATTAATTTTACCTATATTATTTTTGTTATTATTAGGTCAGTAGATAAAACAATAGTGTTGCACTAAATGACTTACAAGAATTGTATGTGTTTACATTCTGAATTCAATTTTCATCAAGGTCAACTTTGCTTTTCATCCCTATATGGATCAATAAAATAAATACCAGGTACATAATAAAGTTAACTGAATTGATTTACATGCTCTCCTCTATTATAAAGTCTGCAGTGTATACTAGATACATTAATATTATTGTCATTTAGCACCATTCAGTCCTGCTGAGTAGACTTCAGATCATAAACATTCTGATTATGACTGTCTTAGTTTTATTTTCTATTATCTAGTATCTAACACTACATTATCCAATATAATTTTAGATACATCTTATGTTAGTGTGATTTAATAAGAATTTGACTATTATTTCTAGCTTAAGTGATCATGTGGAATCACTCTTGTTGGCTTTTGCTTTTAATGCATTGGATTAAATGTGCTGTAGTATTTAATTTTGTCTCCAGTCCCATGAACATATTCCATTGAGCAGGAATTTGCTTTCATCTTAAGATTGATAAATTGGATGCCAGTTATAGATTAGGATTGACTTAGTTACATACCCCACATACCCCCAACAAAACCAGCCAGGGAGAGTCTCTATGGTTGCTTGACCTGTTACAAATAGATCACTATTATTTTAGTTAGATGCTGTCTTCTGAATTTAAATCTCGGTGAGGCCAACTTTGCCCTCCATCTTTCCAATGTCAATAAAATAAATACTAGTAATGTATTCAGGAAAGAGATGTGAATGTAATTCATTTGATCATACATTCCCTTTATAAATCTGCAATCTTGTGCAATTATTGTTACTGCTGCCACTACGGTCGTAGTAGTGGCAGTGGTGCTCATCACCGTCAAAGGGAACCTTTAAAGCCACATAATAAATGGCCCAGCTCAAACAGCAACAAAATCAACCACATCTATCCTTTAATATTTTGCCCTTTCATCTCCTGAGATAGTAATATGATGCTGAAAAGAAGGGATTTCTCTCTCTCTCTCTTTCTCTTTCTCTCTCTCTCTCTCTCTTTCTCTCTCTTTCTCTCTCTCTCTCTCACACACTCAATTTTGAGTGACTTCAGTTTTGCTTGCTTATTCAGTTTGAACAAAACATACACACCTAGAAAAATTCTGAAGTCATTGTCCATGAAATTATTTACAAATATCAGAATCTACACTTGTATTGAGTCCATTATTCAGTTAATATTTACTGTTTTCATGCATGCAAAAACAGTTTTGCTTTCTATGTATGTTAATAATTACTGTAGTTGTTTTGGCAACACCATTAACAAATGATATAGATTGTCTGATAGAATTTATAAATGATGTCCGACTAAATGTTAATGCTAGATCATTATTAAATAAGTTATTAGTGTGAATAGCAGAGATGACAGGTTGTCAGTTAATCTTGCCATCAGCACAGCGTTGCATTTGTGGCCAAAAAAGAATGAGTGAACTTCTACATTGGTTGTTGAACCTGTTAGAAATAACAGCTAATTATTCCTCTCCTCAAATTATATCCTCTGTCTTTTTTTTAAAAAAAAAGTACATTAGATAATAACTTATCATGAAGTCGTTGGTGGAACACTTTATTATGTCTACTGGTTCATGGCTATCATAAGACCTTATAACTCTTAGCAGATGGTTCCACTTTGGTCTAAGTCAGTTATTACCATATAATCTCAGATCAGCCTTAATCAAATGGACCTATGATTACAAGCATTCCAGCTATGACTATTCTGTCCTTTTGTGTATCCAGGATTACATTAGTCAATGCATTTTTTTTATTTTTTAAGGTAGTGCAATTTTTTTTTGTTAGGGGTATTTGGCTACTATTTCTTGCAGAGCAAGTAGCCACAAGTTTTAAATAGTTAAGTGTTGTTCCTTTACCATTACAAGTAATGGCTATTCTGAAAGTATAAAATGTGTTCATTATCTTTCAATATTGGAGTTTAATTCTAATTGATAAACTGGTGTTCTAATCAAAGTTCTTTTTCTGATTTGAGTAATGCCAAGGAAATGACAATCTTATAATTTACCAAATCTGCCAACACCCCCAGCCTGCTATTTTATATATTTGGCTTGGTTTCTGTGACTGGATGCCCTTCCTAACACCAAACACTTTGCAGTGTGTGCTGGGTGCTTTTAAAATGGCACCAGCATGTGCACTTTTATGTGGTGCTGGCAGAAGTTTAAAATAATCTTTGATATGAAAGAAAAAGGTGTCATTATGCTGTTTGCATCATATATGTATTTGTGTATATTCATAATGATTCACTCTTCCACTATCCTGTTTCTTTTGTCACATCCAGTACTTCAAGTAATAAGAGTCCACCGTTTTGTTTTCTAACAGATAACTCATAGTGTGATAATGAGGAGAGATACTGAATTGCCAGATTCAAATAAACAAAACTTTATTTCATGTACTGAGTACTTTTTCTCCCATTTGTTACACATAATTTAAAACAGTTTTGTTGATATAGCATTTGTTGTCTGTTTTTTTGCAAGAAAGTAATGAAAAATTAGTCAACATTACTATATATTATGTATGTAATGGAAAATATGTCAACTATTTATTATTATGTATATGTACACATGCCTACATATATTTTTTTTCATTTTATTTTTTTTAGCTCAGCACTGTTGAACGCTTGATATTTGATTTCCTGGGTTATATGTGGGCTCCAATAATGGGAAACTTTTTGCAAATTATCTGTGTGATTATTGGAATATTTGGTGTATGTCAATACAGACCTTGTCTTGTGGCTGTGGTAAGTATTTCATTCTATTTAACTTTTTTATCATTTCTTTTGTATTCTATTTTTATTGCCAAGTATAATACAATGAGAATTAAACTCCCAGATGACCAAATTTATATTTCAATTTCAAGTTGAAACTATTTTACTTCAGTGATGTAATGTAAATGCTTAAAGTAGGTATAAGAAATATTGGTGCATGACTGCATTGTCAAGTTCAAACTCTTTGAAGAATATACAAACTAACAAAACACTTAACTTTTACAGTGTTACTTGTCATCATCATCGTTCCTTTCTTGCAGTGTTAATTTTGTGATACATGTTTCTTGGGATAGCTACAAGGAATAAATCCCTCATTTAGTCAGTGAGTACTATCTCCAATCGACTAGCTGGTTAAGTGAACTAAGGTGCACGTTGCCCTGAGAAACATTAAAAACTAGTTACAGACAGAAATAGCTACAGCATCAATAACTATGACTCATAACCAGTGTACTTGTACATACACCACCAAGTGCAGCAGAACAATAACTGATGTGCTCTGTGTTCACCTTGCTCACCCCCACTCTGGCTACCACCAGAATCCATTGGTATACAGGCAGAAATAGATTTTGATAGTCAAGAGAATATTTCTCCAAACTGTCTCACTGCACCCCATATGATTAAGTACAGATATAACATGCCTCCCTCCAGCTGACAACCATGATGATGATGATGATGATAATGGTTGTCAGCTGGATTGAGTCATGTTATATCTGTAACAACAAATCTATGGGTTGTTTGTTCCTTGTGATTCAATTGACCCTCTGCTTGCCTTTTTCTGTATGATCAGAGCTAATCTAGAGCTATACAGCAAGAACTAAGATTTGTAGAAGTATGTAATTAAGAGTATTGCCCAAATAAATAACAAATCCTTTTCAGGGGATTTGATTATGGAATTTTTAAATTCTTGGAATCTGTATTTTTTAATTAATTATCTTACATCACAACTTGTGAATAATAGCGTCATTGATCACAGGTTTCCAACAGGCCAATCACTGGTTCACTACATTTACAATAGTCAATATGATGAGGGATCTTCTGTAACTTGATACAGGACAAATGATTCACAAAGCATCTGTTTTACATCAATGTCTATATTCTTCGTTGATACACATCAATAAAATATACACACACAATGGGGCTTCTGTACAATTTTTGCCATATGTAATCTTAAGACCTGAGTCACAACACATTACTCTATATAATCAAAGTAACAATTGTTTTCTTAATTTTGAAAATAATTTTCAAAAAAGTGTAATGTATTGAATATCTATTAACTTAGGACTATTTTAAACAAAGTGATGGATTTGTTGTAATTTGTGATTAATATTACTCTGGGAAAATAGTTTATTCTTAGAACAAAGAAAAATAATGGAATATTAGAATATTTGATCTCTGAGTCTGACACTTCACACAGAAGTATTGATATGTAATATATCAAGAATAAATATATTAAACACTTTTTAAACTGTTACATCAATAGTTTCATGCTTGTGTGACTGTCATGGATTTTATAAATTTGGACATTTCCATATTAGTATTTTTTTTTTAATAGCCAGATACTTTTTATTGCTAATTCTAAGCAACTGTTCAACAAATTGTTAAAGCAATTGTTGGGAGCTGAGGCAAGCAAATATTTGAGCTTTAACTAGAGGCCCAACACAATAACTTGCAAAGAAATATTTTTCCTTCAATGAAAAATCTCTCTGGGAATGTTAGCCTTTACAAACTTCTTTCTCTCACAATACTATCATACATCTTTACTGTTTTTATTACAGATTATCTGTAGTCAAATAATTCTACTGACCACATTTTGATGATATGGAAAGGTTTGAACACCTGACCATATTTGTAGCTCAATATTTCACTTAAGCACTAGTAAAACATGGTCCATTGACTTGTCTATAGAGCAGTAACTCCAAATACCAGTTAACTCAAATTATGATAACCCACCCAGTTTATGCCAGTTTGGAGAACCTGCTTATTCTGAGGTCATTTCAAATATATTTTAAAGAAGTGTAGATATTTTTTGGTGTCGATATTTTCAGATATTTTTTGGTGTAGATATTTTTAGATATTTTTTTCCCCCCAATCACCTAATGAGATTAGGAGTTATGACAAGAGTGTGCTGGTTTACCTACAAGTAAGAAGCTGTACTCCATCCCTATTTTGCTGAGTAGTTAAAATTTTTAGGGTGTTAAAATTCTGAAGTCTGGAAAAGCTTATTTTACATGATGCAGTTAATGTGATCTTGTCTCCTGTAACCTTGAAATGTTAATTGATTTTAATAAATGTATGAAACATTGGTAATTAATATAAAAATGTAATTAGGCTAGGATTGTCCTGAATGATTGATGAAATTTTAGTCTAAGAATTAGCTATGTTAAAGTAGATATTCTTGAAGCTGCTCTGTTGTGGGAGTAAAAGCTGATATAGCTGGCAGTGCTGCTGTGTTAAGTTACTGGTAGCACATAACCATTTATTATTACCATACCTAGCAATAAATTTTTGCATAAAACAAAAAAGAATATGAAGTGATGACAACTTTGTAGGGAGTTTTCAGTATTGAATTACAGAAACTTTCTCTTCCTCTAAGGGTTTTCCTCAAACTGAGAACCCAGCCTTTGCTTTCTGAAACAGAATCCCAAATTACGTTTTGGTTCTCTATTTCAAGGAGTAATTATTTTACTGTTAAGTATGGCAATAAATACCTTCATCTTTCTAAGTAATAGCTCCTACCCAGCTGTTTATATTGAAAACTAACTGCTTCTTGTTGCTATTAACTGACAAAAGTATATTACGAAGGCTAAATATGAATTCCTTAAAGAAAAGAACTACATAGCTTGGTTAGATACAAACTGAGTTGGTAATTAAATTAATATAATTAATATTTCTTTTCTAAAGGTGTGCACTTATTATAAATTGAGCTAAAAACTTCTGTTTTGAAATTTAAGATGTTTTTATTGTATGGAGTTAATTTTATATCTTATCCCTAAATTAATGTAGCTAGACTCTCTTTTAAATAAGTTAAATTTAATGGGGTTTTTTCCCTTTACAGAGAGATTTTGAAGGAATAGGAGAGGCAGTACATATTCTTTACTACTAAGCAAATTAAAGCAGATAAAAATTTATCAAAGTTTATAGAAATGTCCACAACAGATGTTAACTCTTACCTATTTGGGTGATAGTTCATAATTATATGATCATTTTCCACCCATTTTTTTCTTTTCCCAAGCATATTAACTATTATTTTTAATGGGTTTTTTTATAAACCTTATATTAAAAATTTTGAAGATTTTTTTTCTTTAGTTAATAGTTAAAGGAATCTGTTAGTCTGAGAGGATCTTTTATGTCCTAAGTGAATTTAATATCTAGTTTGAATCGTTATTGAATTTTTCATTGAGCATCTTTGGAGTGGAGAAAAGTTTGAAAGTATTTAGTTTTAGTGTAACCAACAGCTTCTGGAATGTGTAATACAGTAGGAGTTTGGAAAGAAAGTGATTGAATTAAATGCATCCAAATAGTGGCAATATAGAGCAAGATGTTTGATCTACTCAAAGAAATTGGTGTTTTCACCCTCTTCTTTTTAACTTTGGCAAGAGACTTGTAAAAAAAAAAAAAAAAAAAAACTTACTATTCTTAACATTAGTTGCTCTACTGTCACGTGTTGATTTGCTCATGGCAGCCTGCAACTTTGAAGTAAATCTCATTCAAATTATTCCTTATTTGCGCTAATTACATCTCTTTTTATAAATGAATATGTTCCATAACCCTTAACGACACATTAGTTTACTAGTTTAAGCTTTTCTTTGATGTATTACATAGCTTGAGAAAATCAGCACAATGGGAACTCATCCTCTCTTTCTCTCTCTCTCTCTCTCTCTCTCTCTCTCTTGCTCTCTTCATAATCCTTTCACCTTCCTGCATGTTATTGATTATGGCTGAAAATTGCAGGTATGGGAAGTAAATGAAATATGGTAAAACCTAGGGGTCAAATCTGTATTGTAGAGTTGTCGTAGCTAAAGGTTAGCACTATTCTTCAATCCTAACACTTACCCTTATCCTCTTGAATGATAAACTAAATCTTTTTAAGTCTAAGTATTGCAAGTTATCAAAGGATACTCATGTTGTTTGGGTCAGATCAAATAGGATATGAACTTCCGATTTTCTGAATGGAAAGAGTAAACATTTAAGTAATTAACATCAAGTTTCTGAACTGCAGAGTCACTTTTAAAAGCATTTGATTATGCATGATTAAACAAACTTTGTCTGGCATGGCTAGCTGCCATTTCAGCTACTGTTGGTATGCTATAAAGCATTGGGAAGTCAATATTTGCATTAATTAATCCCTAAAGTGCATAATAAATTAGTGTATTGTAATGTACTTCTTTTTATTTAAATGTGACAGCACAAATACCACTTGTTAAACAAAACATTTTGTTTGGTATATATTATTGTTACATGCAATTTCTCTTTCATATGTGTGTGTGTGTGTGTGTGTATAATCTTTTTTCTGATTCATTCAATGACTTTTCTGTAACTACATGTCAAAACCTTCATTCTTCACTGCATTGATTCCAGACATTTTGAAGACCAGCTTAATTTCCATTTGTTCACCTCTCTCTCTCTCTCTCCCCATCTTTCTCTCTCTCTCTCTCCATCTCTCTCTCTCTCTCTCCATCTCTCTCTCTCTCTATTTCTCTCTCTCTCTCTATTTCTCTCTCTCTCTCTATTTCTCTCTCTCTCTCT
>NC_068983.1:143353567-143382736 GCF_001194135.2 Octopus bimaculoides | reverse complement strand
TATATATATATATATATATATATATATATGTATATACACACACACACACACACACACACACACACACACACACACACACACACACGTGTGTGTGTTTCCATATGCTGTTTCCTATCTCTGCTTTTATTGCTACTACAATGGCCTTTGCTCAACTGAGAGATAGAACAGAAACCAGTAAGATTAATGGAACTGAGTAAAGTGTGTTTAGAGACATCTAGTTCAGTTGCAGAGACCATTGTAGCAGCAATAAAATCAGGGATAGGAAACAGCATATGGAAAAATATCTAAGAACTAATGATTGTGGTGTGCTGTTGAGTGGATCTTTGGCATTCAATCAAATAGCTTTGAGATTTGTTTTGTACTTGTATGTGTTGCAGCTGCACCATCTCAGACATGCAAGAACTACTCCATTGTGGGTTTTACTTGAGCCTTTTAGGAGTCAGCAGTACTCCATTGTGATCTTACATGGCCTTGTAGAGGGTTATCAATGTTCTAATGTGATCTTATACGGGCCTTATAGAGGATTGACACTATTCAGTGTAGAACTTTAGCTTTGTAGAAAGTTAGCAACTAATCTCTGCTGAACTATTTACTGGTTCTAGAGGGGAATTTTAGTTTTTGTGGTATTGTTCTCACAATGCTTAGTTACAAGTATCTTTAGAGCCAATGCTTACTCAGAATTATCATAGTTGCAAACTGATTGGAGATATGCCGCTTTCCTGGAGTGGGTGCTAGTTAATCACAAAGCTACTTTGTCCTTCAGAAGAATTCCAATACTGTAATCTGGTTAATCAACTAATTTCACAATAGTGCTGCTCTTAACTATAGGTAAATTGCAGTACTAATAACGGAACATGGTAAATTGCTACACTCAGATCTCTGTTCTCTCCCTAATGTCAACATAATGTTATAATTTATTCAAAATATTTTCAAATAAAATAGCAATTTCGTATTTAGATAATGTTTTTTTTTTAAATTCATGAAGTTTATCAACAGTACATAATCTGAGTTTTCCCACCCAAAACTAGTCGATTTAATTTTTGTTTTCTTCTAATTTATAATTTTTTTTTTCTCAACCTTATTGCCCTAAACAACAGCGATATTTATATATTCAAAATCTAGTTTGTTAGTCTGATATCATCACTTAGGCATTCATTAAAAAATGTAAAATGTTGACAAAAGTGAATCATCACAATTTCCTAATGCTATGCAGTATTTTTCATTGGGTTGTTGCAGCATTCTGGGATACCACCAAAAATTGCCTAGCTATGCATAAGTTATGTCACTAACCTAATTTTCCATTTTAATTTTCTTTATGGCCCTTTCTAAACACATGCACACATGTTTATCTGTTTCACATTGTAAGGTGTCATGCATAATTAATTTCATGTATTGAAAGTTAAAATTAAACTTGTATAAATTAATTGGCAAAACAGTTTTTAGGATGTTGAGTAGATGCCAAAACATGAACATGGTTTCAGATGTAAATATATATTGCTTGAAGATATAAACAACTTTCCTGTCTTGTTTGTTTAGTTTCCTAATGTATTAAAAATGTATTGAAAAAGCAAATAGGCTTTTAAACATGTAAATTGTATTTGCAGTAACAGATGACCAAACTGATAGGTACTGGTTAATACACCAGTCTGTTTGTGTCTAGGCACTGCATTATTTCCATGGATTTAGCTCTTGATTACTGAATCTAGTTAACTCCAAATATATAGTTATTGTTACTTTTGAGACTAAGGTTAATTTTGATCAACTAGGTGATGATCAGATGAAATGGTGCCAGCATTTTAGTTGGAACCATCTTATCTTTCATTTTTCAGACATAGCATAATAGGACTACATCATCCAGTGTATCAAAGCTTTTTCTCTTTTTAGACATAAAAGTGATTTGAAGATTTGGCAGCTATTTCTAGAGAATTGATTGACTACATATTAACTGCCTCTGTACTGTAATATCAACTCTGGGTTTCAGTTCCTATGTCAAGGGAAGCTAATCAAGTACCAGATTTATATCCCTCACCTGCTTATTGCTACATGACTTAACTTCAGCTTTCAGGAAGATTAACAAGCAAGAATTCAGACATTGAATAAGCAGACAATTGCAGACAGCTGAGAGTCCATTGAATTTTGTTTGGAATTTTAAAAGGTTGCAGAGAGAATGTATAATTAATTACTCAGTTTCATAGTTATTCAGCTACATGTTTTTGAATTGAGAGCTGAAACTGGGAAAATTAGTTTGTTGTTAGTTAATATACACAATATATTGATTAGACAGACCTTTCAAAACCTTGGGGTCTATAAGAAAAATTTCATTTAAATAACAAATCTTTGATAGTGAAAAGGTTGGGATCCATAGCACTACAATGAGATACCCCTCTCCAGCATATAATCTTTCAGAATAAAACTGTTAAATTTTAATAATTAAAACTTATGAGACATTTTTTAGCTCCAGGTCAGTTCTGATCAAGCAGTTCTACAATCGAATGTTTTTTCCATGAACTCTTGCCTTATTTTCAGGCAATTTCAGGAAACTGCATCAGCTTGTTATGGAAAGTTGGTTATCATTTCTGGAAGCCCAAGTGACTGCTTAGAGGCTCTTTATTTTAATATTTCCTTTTACTTGTTCACTGTTCCTTTTAGTTTAAAACTTTTAATCTACTCTAGTCAGAGATGTAATTGATCCATCTACTTATCTTTCTTCATATATTATTTGCTTCATGTACTGGCATGTCTCTTTTTTTCTTATGACATCCTAAAGTACAAAACAATGTTAATGTCTTAATCCTATTATTTCAATTGGTTGAATGAAAAAACAAAAAATAAACCTAAAAATAAATTGCTGGCTTAAGAGATAATTTTTAACACATTCTTAGGATTTTCACTAAGCTGCTTTATAAACTTAAAGCTTATTGAAATAATATAAATAGTTGAGCTGAAGAAAGAGATTGACCATGAAAATATTTATCTTGGGAATGAATTTGAGTTTATGTAATTTGGTCAAATGTTTTCTGTCTCTTTTAATCAAACATATCTTTTAATGAAATCCCCCATTTCTTTTAATCAAACTCCAGTCATTTTAATCAGGCTACCCTGTTTCTTTTAAAATCATACTATCTTATTTTTAATCAAGCCTCAACTATTTCTCTTGCATTTTAGGGAAAGATAAATTTGTTATTTATATATTTCATAGAGGAAGTATGTTTGTATATTATTGTATACTATTTCGATTGATTATACTCTAATGAATTTGTGGCTTTGTTAATGTACCATATTTTAATGTGTATAAAGAACCCTTTTTTGTCAAAAATTAAGTAAAAAATATGGGAGTTTCTTTTACATGGATAGTATTATAATCCCTTACAAAACCTTTTTTCCAAATTTTAAGCCTCCAAAATTTGGGGGTTCCTTATACACGAGGGTTCCTTATATATGTTAAAATGCAGTATATCCATCAACTGGGATTGGAACAGTTTTGCTGATGCCCTTCCATATATTTGTTTTGTAACAGTGTCACTACAAATGTTTCTGATTCTCTGATACAAAACTTGATTATAAAGTGTTCATATTTCAAGCTAAGCTGTGATAAATTTGTTAGTGCTTTTCATTAGGTTATATTCCAAAACATCAGCTTAATAATGAAAGTTATTAGATCTTTTCCAATTGATTACTTCTGAAATTAATGAAAATAAATAGGCTATGTATTTCATTTGAAATGTAGTAACAAAAAGGTGACAGTGTAATTATAGAAGGTTGTTGAACTAACAGCTCTACTATAAGCAGTGGTACTTAGCAATGAACTCAGCAGTGAAATACCTAGAATAATTTGGATTACAAACAAAGTCATTAGGTTGTAGAATGACTCTTTCATTCATAAATGTGAAATATTTGAGCATTGGAGAAACTTTACAGCGTAGTACTGTTATGCTACACTACTTATGTAGGAAAACAGTCAAATACTTGTATAAATGATAGTCATAGTTAGAGACATACCATCAACTATAAACATCCTGCTTATTGTTTAGCCCTAGGTCTTAACTAGTATTTTGGTTATAAATAATATATGAATGGTTGTTTTCTAACAAACAGGGTTGTTAGGTTAACTAAGAAAACTTTGTGTAATGTAGCTTGAGAAACCATCTAGGCAGTGACATATTTCTTAAAGTTAAACTCTTAGAATTTCAATATCATCATTTTTGCATCTGCCTTCTTCATATTGTCCTGGGTTGTGAGGGACTTCTTGAGGTAATAATCTACAGCTGGATACCCTTCCCTTGTTTTCTATGTGAAGTATTCCACTGGTCTTTGCACATTAAACTGCCAAGCTACAAAACACATTATGTGAGACATAGACATCACTGGTCCTCAAAATGTTGTCAGCCTACAAATGTTACTTTCTTCAGACTTTGTCTGGTACCTATTTAACCATTTGAAGTAAAATATCTATCTGTGGTATTTGTTATTAAAAATTTTGACTTTCATAATCCACCCTACAGTGTCCATGAGCTATGCCTAAATTATCAACTCCTAACATCCATGGTACTTTTATGATTAATTGCTGCAGAATAATCAGCTCTTTAGCTTCCTGTTTGCTTTCACTGCAGCCTGGAGTCTTATTTCTTCTAAGGATAATACTAATTTCAGACAATGCTTTTGTTTCCCTGAAAACAACTCACAGTATCAGTATGATTTCTTTACCTTAAAATCATATTGCTGTTAAATGGAATATATTCAGGCTCACGTAAAGCTTTGTAAGTGTAGCTTAATAGTCTTTTGCATAATTTCTATTTTGTCAGCACAACTGATCTTGAATGGCAAACTTTTCCTCACCCATTTTAATGGACCCAGCTGGCCCTTCGGTGCCTATTGCAGAGCTGCATTCTGTTGCAAGTATTTATAATGTCACCAGTATGAGAATAACTTCCTTCTCACCTTTCTTCCATCTTGGAAGCCCTTTTTTGAGAAAGAGCTATATCCATAATCATAAAAACAAGGCTAAACAAAATAAGTACCAGGCATGCATCCTTTCACTGAAAGTGTTAGCTTTATGCTAAAATCACATATGTACTTTATTTACGAAAGGCCACTACTTAGCCTTATCCTGTGCCACTCTACATACTGTGCTCCAGTGTGTTCTTCCCTTCATATTGACCATATTTATAGATTAGTGGTTGTAGCAGAAACCGTCTTTACCAAGAAACTCTCTGCCTCATTGGTGGCAGACTAATGATTCATTGATTTTGGAGATTGAGAAGCCAGCAGCATTCTAATAACCTAACTATATATAACTATTTTCAGAAACTTCATGTTTAACAGCAAAAAGAAAAAGCAATCATTGATATATTCTGGAAATTGTTGTTAATCTTTAAGTTCGTCTTGGTTGAGCAGATTTAAGATCAAATGCATTCTATCTCTTAAGGACACATACAACTACCTTATCCATGTCTCCCTTTTTCATAAAAATAAAGGATGACTTGAAGAGGAGTTGGTTGCTATTTCTAGTAGTTCAGGTGGCCATGTAAAGGATTCTTCAGCTTACTACTACTGATGATGATGATGATGATGATGATGTTTCATGAAAAGTTGGAGAGATTGTAATATAATTAATTACAGAAATGTAAAATAGATAAGCACTCTTAGGAATTAGCATACAATGTAAATTGTCGATGGTTTATCAGAAAATGTACTGTTACTTTCAGTCACAATAATTAGGTTAGAACTATTGTTTGTGCTCATGCGCGTGTGTGTGGGTGTGTGTGCATGCAAATGATGAAATGAGCAAGCATGCATGTTTCTGTGTGTATATGTGAAAGAATGAGGTAGAGAATAATGATTGTATATTGCTTTCTCCATGATATAATCAAAGGCCAGCGGTGGAGTGAATAACATTAGCTAAAATCTAAACTGAATGGACAAAGTTTTGTAACCTTCTACCATTCCTGTTGAAAACAACAGGGTCTATTTCTCTCCATGTAAAAGATATATATCTAAATAATATACTGTTACACTGAAGTGAGATATTGACTGTAAAATTTGGGGAATCTTAGCAGAAATAATAATTTGAATGTCACTGAGAAGATGGACAATGTTAATTTATCAGAAGAACTCTACTTGTTTTTGTTTCTTTGTTTTATTGCTTGTTCAGAGGAGGAGGTACAGTAAATACTCTAGACATTATGCAGGCCTTCCAAGACTGGTATGATTGAAACAGTTGATCAATCTTAAGTATTCCAGCTTGAACATTTTAAAGTCAGCATCTGCAGAGACAGTGAGAGCAAAGCAGTTCCAGGAGATAGATGTTCTTGAAACAAAGTATCATTTCACCTACGGAAGAAGAGCAGTGTTGGCCCTTCCAAACAGGAAAAGGCTTAACTCTTTTGTTACCATATTTCTGTTGAGATGCTCTGTGTTTCTTCCACTTAATTTTAAATATAACAAAGAATTTAGTAATTTAACTCAATTATCATTAAGCTAATGTTAGGAAGAAGGTTTGGTGGAAGATTTTAATTCAGAACTTTTGAAAATAAGACGTTTGTACTACAGAGCTAGAGGCAGTTTCAGCCAGGTTATTATCGAAAGAATTAAGGAGGTTATTTACTTCTGACTATTGGAAGTGGAAGTAAATATGAAGTTTTAGTCTTACAGAAAAGAGATTGAATAAAATGTTTAGCATTTAGATCTAAATTGGGTAAAACTTGTACATACAAGTCAGCTATGACCATTCGCTCATTTATTTTATTTCATTTTCTTTAGAGATATGTGACTTTATCTATCCTTCCTTATTTAAGACTGTAAGGTATAACTCAAAGGAGACATGGCTACTATTTTTAGCAGATCAAGCAACTGCTTAGAGACTCCTTTTACTCAAGATTAATTCACTAATAACAGAACACAGAATGCTGGTGGAGTAGTGTTATTTGTTTGTTGGTAAATGAAATATATTTTTGTGTGTGTGTGCGTGTGTGTAACTCTTGATTCTTGTGTGTGTAGCATCTGGTTGTCTAACCCCAGATATATAAGCAGTATTCCATTATGGTATAGATGTCTTGAAGTGGTTCAGCAACTATTCATAGTTGTTTTCTTTTTAGCTCACTTAAGCTAGGAAAATAAGTTATTGGCAGATGCTGATTTTGTCCTGCCTCTTTTAAACAGAATTCACTATTTTGAAAATTATTCTAACATTTTTTTTTCTCTTTTTGCTTACTGTGTCAAGTATATTAAGTTTTTATGCAGCAGGCATCCTTGGGTATTTTTTCCAATCATTCTCTTAAGTTATATATAACAATCTGTGTTAATTTGCCAAAAATGTTATATACTTCTCTCATAACAGTTTAGCAGTTTGACCATGCTTCACTGAGGAGGTCCAGTAAGACTGAAACATACCAGGAGTTATATTGCTAACGATCACTCATTTCCTCATTACATTCTTTAATGAAAATTTTGGTAGTCTCTCTCCTCTGCATTTTTTTTTCTTTTCACTAGAACAAGTTATTTAGCAAATGACTAAAAACAATTATTTAGCATTTATGCAGTAGTTCACTTTACTACAAAAGAAAGCAAGGTTACATAGCTTTTAGAAAGTAATACAAACAAATGATGCTGACTGGTTGAAAGGCGTTGTGAGTTCTTAATGTTACAGAAGACCAAAGGCAATGGAAATTAAAAATTTTTCTTACATTTTTTCATGTTGTTTTACAACAATTTCAACTGATAACTTTTGTGCTTCCTAATGATAACTCAGTTGTTAGTTATTTTCGGTGATATTTTTAACTGGAATTGAGCAAAGTAATGTGTCTTGTCTTGAGGCATAAAGCAATGCTTTTATAAAGTTTTTGACCTTGCAACATACAGCAAAAATCAACCCATGAGCTAATAATTATCAATTATATTTCAACTAAAGAAAAGATAAGGAAAATAAGAGAAAAAAACTGGATTAAATGAATAATGGCTAATTGAAGTAAATATAGTTTCAAGTCTTTTAATATTTAAAATTTCACCTATACTATTTTTATTTATCTAATCTTTAGTTTATATTGAGTGAAGTAGATAGTGATGGTATTATTTTCATTCTTACTCTTTAGCAAAACATGTATATCTGTCAAGATATATAAAAAAGGGATTTATTTCTTCTCTTTAATGATTTTTTTTTTTATGTTTGTCAATGAACCACTTAAAATAATTAGCTGTCGAAAAAGAAAATAAGGAAAATGTTTTAAAGACATTTAGATTATCGATTGTTCAATATACTTTGATAGAATTACTTTCAAATATTTAAATGTAAAGACATCAATCTTAGTAACAACACATAGCAAAGCCAAACATCGGGAACATTTCAAAAATTCTTTGATTGCATTCGTAATAGCATGGATTTACATACATAGATACATATATTGTGTGTGTGTGTGTGTGTGTGTGTGTGTGTGTGTGTGTATGGAGAGAGGAGGTTACACAGCTGCTGAATCACTGTTATTTAGTTTCTCACTTGATATGATCCATCAGATGACAACATCAATTTGTTGAGGAAGAATCTCGGTAGTAATAGTGAATCATTAGCTTCATAGAAAAAAGAAAATTTACATGTAATGAGCGCTCTTTCTCCCACATTTGTCATGTCTTGTTGCAGGCAATCACTTTAGTGCCAATGGCTTGATAAAATAAACCTACTTCCTAGTCTGGTGGTAGGAAAGGCATCCAGCCACAATAAAAGAAAAAAATGTAATGAAAATTCATGACAGACAACAGACTGATGGTTGTCTCTGTTTCTGTGTGGCAAATAAACTGTACTGAGTGGTGAAGCATTGTGGGATCTGTCCAACCTATACCACCATGAAAAATGGATGCAAAATGATGGAAGTGATATTAAGTTCTACAAGATTCTGCAAGTACATATTGAATATTATAGTGTTTATCAGACACAAAATGTGTCTTACCACATTGATCAAACCACGTGTGTATATATTTCCACACACTAACATGCACATATATCTGTATATGTTTATGCAAATATAAAATGTAGATTCATGTAGTTGTGTTTAGGATAAATCTGTGGCCAGGGTTCAAACCTCTTCTTACTGTTATAGAAGTATAGATACAAAATTTAAGTAAAATTGAAAAGTTCAGTAAAAAATTCAGAACTGAACTATGGAATCACTTTACTTATCTCTCTCTCCCCCTCTCTGTTGCACTTGGATATCCTATACATTTATCTATCTGTCTGTACAGTTTATATCTTGCATCTTTGTTGCTTGTGTGATTTCTGGGTGAGAATTTAAATTCATGCATCATAACCTTTAAAGAAATTAACACAAAAGCTATGAGCACAGGAAACCATTTTTATTCAGAAAAACTTTTAATGGATTCTGATTGAAAACAAATTAGTAATAACATTAGTGGATTGAGTCTATAAAACTGAAGAATTTGAATTCTCAGTGTAATTTACCTACTTACTGTCATGATTATTTTGAATTAGAGCTAAGCTTTGTTTCATCTTTAATATGTGTGAAAGTATGGGTGAATGCACATAAATGTACATTGTGAATGGCTGAAAGATTTTGACCATTTTGCAGTATTCTATTCAGTTTTCATCCACTTTACTGAAAAGACAAGGTGGGTCTTGCTGCAATTTTGCACTTGTAGGTTTTGTTGAGTTTAGAAATATCTGAAAGGCTAAGACTAATAGATTTTATTAAACCTATTCAATGTCTTTGAAGGATTTGGTACTAATGTTTTTGCTCTATATTGTTCATGGTCTTAAAAGGCTTGAAGGTAATAAATTTATTAAAATCTGGACTGAAAATGAGCTACAGCAAACTTTATCAATAGTAGCTGCTATTTGTAATCCATTGAGATATATTGCCCTGAATGTAGTTTTAGGCAGTGTCATAAGTTTCATAGTTGTAATATGCAGTCTCAACAGTTGTAATAAATCTTTAAATAATCCACAGGTATTCATACAGTTAAATGAAATTCATTTCACAGTCTAATGAAATACTGGCTAGTTACATATTCTGTTGTTGCTTAATTGCTGATCAGGTAAGATGCATGATCAGGGGCATTTCAGCCATAAATCTCCTGCCTTTGTAGTGTAAGATTACCTTATTGTCAATTGTTATCTGAGGTGGATTTGGTTGTTTTACTTGCAATTGGGCAACCACTTACAAGCGTCTTAAAACAGAAGAGAGACAAATCTTCTCTTGGATGTAACAGCAAGTTGCTTTTCCCACGGGATTTATTGAGTTTGTCATTTGCAAGCCATGAATTCACTTGTCATTCTTATAGTGCAGCAGCTGGTGTCCATTGCAGTGAATGTTGCCCCCAGAACCAAGTTAAATTTAGTCATTGGGAGTAAAGTATCTTGCCCACAGAACAATACAAAAATTGCTACAGAATAAAAACCGATTGCTTAGTTGGTCATTCAGTACTGTATCAGATGAATTATTCATATTCTTTAAGTCTGAGATTTTATGAAGAAGTTCATGTATTGTTATGGCATTTCATGTGATGAACACATCACTTAAATCTAATGATAATTAGCTTGTTAATTTATTTAAAAAATATTTTATATTTTATGATTTTTTTCCTTTTTTTTTGTAGCAGTATAAAAGTTCCCTGCGTGAAGAGAACATCTGTCAAAAATATCTACTTAAGAGCTTCAATTATAATATTTTTATAAAAATAGCCAGTAATTGTAAAATTTTGTTTTAATTTCTTCCACTAATTTATAAATTAAAACAAATTTAAGTAATTTAATTTCAAAATGACCAATTTTATTTGTTTTTTTATTCATCTAATTTTAATTAAATTTTTTAGTTCACCATAGAAATATTACAAAATTAAATATCTAAAAAAATTATTTTGCTTTATTTTTTCCTTTTATATTTTACCTTTATTTAAATAACAATGACTACAGAAGTTTTTTTAAATTGCTTTCAATAGTTGTAAAACACTATATTCTTAAGGCTGCTTTTTTTGTTTTGTACTATTAAACAGTGTTTGAATTATAAATAGGTCGCATGAGTTTATTCAATTAATGAACAAACTTTAGTACAATACTTAATTAACATGTTCATTTCAATTTTCTTTTTTTGTGAATTGATAAAAAGTTCTTATTTTGAATGAAATTACTGTCAAAGATTCTTAAAATATTTCTGTTCCATATCAAATTTCTGATGTTAGTCCAAGAACTTATCTTAAGTTATTCATTATTCCAAGTTTTTTTTTTTCCTTACTCTAAAGGGACCCTGCCAGAGTTTGTATTGCCTTTCATTGTTCCAAGGTCATAAAAACATTAAATTTATAGTTGCTAAAGATAGTAGATATTTTTCACAGTCAATGGATTTTCATACTTCAATAGAATTTTTTAAAACTCTGTTTTTACTCTATGAAGCCTAACGAGGATTAAAGGAATTAAAATCATTTTCAAGAATATGACCTGGAAATCAAGAGACCTAGTCTTCAGTGATAATTCTGATATTCTTGTAATTATCAAAAGTTCTAAGATTAGCTGTTTTCATCATCATCATCATTTAACGTCCGCTTTCCATGCTAGCATGGGTTGGACGATTTGACTGGGGACTGGTGAACCGGATGGCTACACCAGATTCCAATCTGATCTGGCAGAGTTTCTACAGCTGGATGCCCTTCCTAATGCCAACCACTCCAAGAGTGTGGTAGGTGCTTTTTACGTGCCACTGGCACAAGGGCCAGCCCAATGGTACTGGCAACGGCCACGCTCTTACCTACATACTCTCGTCCGCATCCCTTTTATACTCGTCAACTCATGACTCATTGGTCATCACCCTTCAATCCTACCTCATTCTTTTTGACAGCTGTACACTGTTTCCTCTTCATCTCATGCTCTTCATACAATCTTGCTATCTCCTCACCCACTTCTACTTGCCCTATACTTTGTGCTGCTACCTGGGCCCCTCATATCTGATATTTATATCTTCGTAGCTCCTACTACTCTTTCCCCACTCCCTACTAAATATGAGTAACCTTGCAGCCCTTATTCAGTAACTTGTTCTTTCCACCCCCTTCTCTCATACTTTAACCCTTAATCTCCTAGCATAAAGTGGACTACCCCTTCTCTCTGGGTTCTTTGTCTTGCAAGTTTCATGACAACCTAAATAGTGCAGTTGGAATTTTAAAAAAACAAAAAAACTACTCACTGTTGTCATTAGGAATGGCATGAAGTTGTAGAAACCATGCCAAAGTATATATTGGAGCATGATGCAATCCCTGGATCCAACAGATCCTGTCAAACCATCCAATCCATGCCAGCATGAAACAAGGACATTAAAAGCTGATGGTGATTTTTGATTGTTGAGTAAAAGCAAAATTAAAAGTAATTTAGGTTTTATTTTTCTTTCATCTTAATTACTGTAATCTTCAAGTTATATACTAGAAGTTATTTTATAAATGTTGCTGTGTGGAGATATTCATTTTCTTTTACAATGTTTGAAAAATTCAAGTTCTATTAAAGTTTTAAAATCACTTCAAAGAAGATTCAAATTTTTATTTTTGAGGTCGCAATACTACTTCATAGATATAGAAAATTGATCGAGAAGATAAAACCAATGAATAGTAACTCTTTTTTCCTTTGGGAACAATTCAGGCAAAGAATATCAAAATTTTGGATAAAGCATTTCATTGTGAACTTCCTTTATTCACTTTGTATATCTGATTTCTTCACTCAACACAATGACCAATTCTAGCAATGTTGCCTACAGTTTTTGATACAATTGTGAAATGTTATCTTATATTCTAGTGGTTTTGCAATTTAGCTAAAAAAATTTTCTTGTTAAAAAGTAGGAAGTAAAAATTCCATAAATGAATTTGAAACTGAAGAATGGTGTAAATTCAAACAAAGAAAGTAGTTATGAATCAATAATACCAATAACTTGGTTTGAAATAGAGCTGCCATAACTGTACTATATATGACGTATACATGATGGATATTGAGAATGAGTGGGAACAGTGTTGCAAGATGATATCTGTGGGATTAGAGAATGACAAAAATAACTGGCAAATTAATGCTTAAAAGTAGCAATTTTTTTATATCTAAATTTATGAAAGATATAGACAGACGTCTTGGTCCTAGGGAAAACTTACTAAACAACCATGTGATCATGGTTTAAAAAAAAACTGTTTTAATTTTTTTTATTGTGCTTTTCAATAATGGATATTACTCTTTCTTCAGTTTGTCTAATTGAAAACAGTAAAAAGTATTAATTCTGATACATATATTATATCTGAATGGTTTAGTGATAAGAGAGACCCAGCTGTAAAGATACTTACTCCAACAATATTGATGATGTCAAGATAATGAAGGAGCCTCTAAGAGATTAGTTGCTCTGTTAGAAATAGTAGCCTGATGGAAATCAAACCACACCTTATTGCCTCAGAAGGACAAGTTAAATGTTGTGGTCTGAGGTGGAGGGAAAAAGTCTCATTGAGGTTATCAGATCCTCAATGAGACTCCAGTGTTCTCTCAACCTCATGCTTTTTACTACTTATTTGCCAACCACTTGACAGTGTATTTGATGCATCTTATCAAGGCACATATGAGGTTGAGTTGTACCTCAAATGACAAGAGTATGCACTAAGTCCACATTGTTTTCAATTGTTCAGGGTAACATTGACTGACTTACAAATTGAACAGAAAGGTCAATTGCGGAAAATGAACTAGACGAGAAAGAGGAGTATGAAGGAGGAAACTGTGAGAAAGAATGGAGAAATGAGTCAGTACTAAAAGGAGTAATGGAAGAAACAGTGATGTCAGTGTAATGAAAAAGAGAGAGCCACATTATAATGGTAGAGAGTAATAGAGAGAGAGAGAGAGAGAGAGAGAGAGAGAGAGATGGATAATCATAAGAATGGCCAATGGTAAGAAAGTGTGATGGATGTCAATGAGTTACTTGGGAAAAGGAGGAATGGTGGCTGTAGCAGTACAAAGGGTAGCGTTAGTTGGTAAGAGAAAAATGCTATCAATAGACAATAGTAAGAATGATAGATGTCAATAAGGAGTGATCTGAGGAATGGGAGTGATGGCTAGCAGTACAGGAGGATAAATAGAAAAGTGAATTGGATACCACTCTCACATGTAATGTGTACAAGTATGTGTGTTTTTACTGATGTATATTGACAAAGATTATAAAACATCAATCATTGAGAAACTGAAAAATGAGTGCTCTCTGAATTACCCTCTTATGATAGTTGATCTGGTCTAAGTTACACACACACACACACACACACACACACACACACACACACACACACACACACACACACACACACACACACACACACACACACACACACACACACACACACACACACACACTTATCACTACTGGTGCTAGAAATGCGAAGAACTAGTGATTGGCTCATTGGAAGCCTGGAACCATTGACACTATTTCTCTCCAATTGTTACATAAAATAAACCAACAGCAACTTTTGAAATGAGTTGTCTTGACCATGAACACAATGCTGCACTGCTAACAGGTCACCAGCTAACATTCCTTTCATTGTTGCTCTACTATTATATCAACTTTTGCAGCTGCAACTCTGAAATGAAGGCAAAATGCTGAAAAGAAAAGAAAAATTGTAGAAATGGCATATTCAAAATCAGTCAAAAGTTATGTTTTTTACTGCAAATTCTTGGATATCAAATTATGTTTTGTTGCCTGGTTCTCAGTTTTCAATGAACAGTCCATTATTGTACAAAATTTGTTACATGAAATATTTCTGTCCAGCTGTATAAATACTTAAGAATTTTCAATGTCTGGCTTTATAATCTAGAAAATTGAATTTATTTTTCTCTATTACATTTTAACTCTTTTTGATGAATCTTTGTTTACAGTAACAGAATCATTTATTTATTACTCTTATTATATGGGAGGGTGATAAGTGGAGTGAAAGGAATGCTAGTGCTGAATTATCAGATTTTGTTTTGTCACTCATTTCTACATTCATCAATCATTCTAAATTAAAATACTTCAGCCATTAACTTAACCTTTTAGTCCTATGTTTTACCACAAGATTCATTCATGAAAATAAATCCTAGGCCTATAATCGACTAACCTCTTTCCTGCAAATTTATAGTTTCATGGACTGGCTCCTGTGCAGGTGACACGTAATACACCATTTCGAGCATGGCCTTTGCCAGTAAGACGTCCAAACGAGATCGTTGCCAGTGCCGATGGACTGGCTCCTGTGCAGGTGGCATGTAAAATACACCATTTCGAGCATGGCCATTGCCAGTACCCGCCTGACTGGCGCTCGTGCCGGTGGCACGTAAAAGCACCCACTACACTCTCGGAGTGGTTGGCGTTAGGAAGGGCATCCAGCTGTAGAAACTCTGCCAAATCAGATTGGAGCCTGGTGTCACCTCCTGGTCCACCAATCCTCAGTCAAATCGTCCAACCCATGCTAGCATGGAAAGCGGACGTTAAACGACGATGATGATGATGATGATCCTTAAGTGAGAAACAATCACCATTATGATCATTACCAAAAGGTGATAACTGGTAAACACGATAGTGCCAGACTAAATTTTTTAAAGAATCTAGTTCTACTTCTTAGCAATCTGTTCAAATTCTTTTAAGATCAATGTAGATTTGCCTCACTCTTAGCTCAATAAAATATATACCGATTATAAAATTGTTTGATTCAGTCAACTGTAATCTTCCTTCACAAATCTGAGATATTTATTATTCTGATAAGTGCAGTGATTATTGTTATTTCAAAACAATATTTTGCACTATTTACAAAGCTTTAAATTCTGAGTTCAAACTTCACCAAGGACTTCTCAACCATTCAGTAACTAAGTCAAGTACTAGGTTTGGTCTATATAATTATGTTCATCCCCCAAATTTAGAATCTTATTGCTTTGGGAAGAATTATTTTAATACGAGATGAAATGTAACAGAGTTGATGCAATAACTAAAAGTATAGTACTGGAATTCTATCTACTCTACGCCTTTCTTATAAGTTTGTGTACTTTTGCCATAATTTGAAATTGTTAGTATTGTTATTATATTTCAAATCTCATCCTTTCAAGGTCAATAAAATAAAATAAAGTACTGGTCAAGTATTGTAGTCAAAGGTGTCAACAGCTGTCCTCCTTAGATAGTGATTTTCCACCTCTTTTTAGGTGGATATTTTTTTAATATTGTATTTAAACTTTTAATATTTTTTATCATGTATTGTCTTTCACCTGTTTATATATGTGCATTGCTTATATAAGGCACAGGCATGACTGTAGTTGAGAAGCTTGCTTCCAGTTTCAGTCCCTCTGTGTGACACTTTGAGTTAGTGTCTTCTAATAGAGCACCAGGCTGACCAAAACTTTGCAAGTAAATTTGTTAAATGGTAAATAAAAAAAGCTTGTGTGTGTTTAACATTGCATGATTGTTGTAAACAAGTGTTACTGTCTCACAAGAAGTTTTCTTTTCCAATGTTCCGTGAAAACCTGACCAGCCATAGGGAAATATTACCTTACTTGGAAACAGGTGAGAGTTGGTTACAGAAAGAGCATCTAGCTGTGGAAAAAATGCCTCAACAAATTTCTTCATGCCCATTTGAGCTTGGAAAAGTGGACATTAACACAATGTTGATGATGATTGCCTCATGTTTTGTAACACTTTTGTATGACCTGCTTTGTATTATAAAGCAAGCTCTTGTGGTTAATAAAGAAACCATTCTTCTCTAAATGATGGCAGCCAATATAATAAAGCAATGATGAGATCCCAAAGGAATCAACTCTGCCTTTCATCTCTCTTTGGTTGATAAAATATGTATCCTCAATATATTGGGATTTATTCAATGGGTTATACAGCTCCTCCTCTTAAAATTTGCTCTGAGGTATGCAAATGTGAAAAACCTTATGTTAAGACTACGAATTGCTAGATCACTATGCAAGATGTTTTACAAGGATTAATTGCAGCTTTACATTCTGTATTCAAATCCCACTGGTTGACTTGGCCTTTCATTCATTCTGTATTGATAAAATATCTACCAGTTAAGTACTGAGATTGATTGAATTGACTATATACTCTCCACCAACATCACATTTGTGTAACCTAGTATTTATGTTAGAAATTATTATATGGTCTCAGTTTTTCATACTTGTGCAATGAATTATCATGCCTATATCCTTAATTATCTTTCAGCAAAAGTTACTATATCAGTCAGTATAAAATTGAAAGAGAAGGATAGTTTTTTTTAATGTTCTTTCTTTCAGTTTGAGTGTTGAGATATATAAAATATGACGAAGCATTTTCTCAAACACTATGATTCTATCATTAATAAATTGTCCTTGTAATATTTGGTTTCAGAGTTCAAATATCCTAAAATTGACTATAAACCTTCCTATTCTGTGTCTGTATCCCTACCCCTGGATTAGTTCTACCCCTGCTCTCCCTACTAAAAAGATTGCCATATCCATGACCCGACAAAATTGACTTGCATCTCTTCTTCCAAATTGACTCTATCTCTGCCCCTACTCCAACAACTGACTAAATCCCACCCACAAATCATGTGACTTTTATGCCTGTTATTGTTATTTGGTATGAATGTAAATCCTTTACTTTGTGAATTCAGTTTCCATAAAGGTTGCCTATTTTAATTACTCTGGAATTTATACAGTACTACTCATATTAGGGTTATTTGAATAATATTACTTCTCCTCTAAAATGTGTGACCCTTTGGGCATTACCAGATATTGTTATCATTATTTTTCTTATTGTTAAGATTAGAAAAATCTTTCCCTTTGATTAAATGTTTTGCACTGCTTTTGAGACCATCCTGTTTGCTGTTTTTTTTTTTTTTTTAGTGGTATATTGTCTGCATTATGTACTTAAGACAGTAGGATGGCAAATTCAATGAGATTTGGCTGCTGCTTTTACTAAGTCTAGTAAACACAGATCAGTCATAGGCAAACTATGGCCTTTGTGACTTTCTGAATGACATACCTAAAGAAAAATTTTAAGTATTGTTGCCTGCCTTGTAATGAGCCATGTCTCATGCAGCCCACATCTTGTAAAAGGCTGTCTGTGTCTGGTGTAGATGCTTTCTCATTAGCTCATAGTTTTTTTTGTTCACTTTTAATATAAAAGGGATATTGAGTAGTGGTTTGTTTTATTTATATATTTACTTTTGTTGCCTTGTTCTGATTTAAAATCCTTCCTCTCTGTGTGTGTGTGTGTGTGTGTGTGTGTGTGTGCATGTTAGCAGCATGTTATTGTGGAATCTGCACTAGTGAGGTTATATCCTTGGTATGAGTAAAGATCCTCTTAATTTTAATGTATGTTGTCTCCTTGTTGCAGGTGTTACATGGTAGAATTGGTAGAATATTAAACAAAATACCTTGTATTTTGTTCTATCCATTAATGTTCATCATATTCCACCAGAGTAAACATTACCTTTCAACTTTTCACAGTCAATAAAATAAGACCCTAGTATTGGGGTTGATTTCATCAACCCCCTTCCTTTCCATAGTATTTGTGACATGTCTGTATTAAAAACTTATATAGTATGTTTTGTTGGTATTAGAGGTGGTTGTTTTTATTTTGTAGTAGGTTAAAGGAAGACATGAAGGACCTATGATCTTTTCTGGTCCTTCAAGACTAGTGATAGAATAAGACACAATTATCTTCAGAACAGTCCTAATTCAAGTGTTTGCAACACTTCAGACTCCTAAAAGTACCAAGAACCATGTGATAATCTTTAACTGAGCCACAAATTAAGTCCACCCCCTAAGAACAACTTGAATACTTTCAAGGAATATAATGAAATGTGATAACCCATATTTATTGAAACGTGATTATAAATCAAGCAATAGCCATTAACTACAATTGTTCAAGTGCATAATTAGGTGTAAAGACAAGACTATCATTACAAAGGAGAAAGTAATATTATTATTATAGATAAAATTACTTGTTGAAACAATTATGATATCAGAAAATGCAGTCAAAACCACTTATACCTTTTCCTTTTTTTTTTTTTTCAAAGCAGAAATGTGATACAATTTGTAATCAGTAAATGCCAGGTGAATATTTAATAAATGCTGCACATAAATCTGGGGCAGTTCTACTGGGAGGGGAAAATATATCACACGACAACAATTTTTATTGACTTGTAAAATTGTAATAGCAATGAACTGAAATGATTTACTCTTGCACTGAGCTCAAATCCTACTGAGGTTCAATTTTTATCTTTCATTTTCGGGGCTGATGAAATAAGTACTTGTCAATATAATTGATCATTCTTCTCTCACTAAATTTCTAACCTTAATGATCTCACTAGTCTCTAGTCATTAACAAGAAAAAAAAAAAAAAAAAAAAAAAAAGATCTGGTGTGAATTATTAATTGCTACATAAATAATTGTTTCATATCTCAATGGGATTATTCAGAATTTTAGGCACCATTGTGCCTGAAGAAGGATAATCCGGAAATATTTCTTTAGTTCCATCAGAAAATTTTACTTATTTCAATCATTGAAATGCAGCCATGCTGAGGTACTGCCTTGCAAGTTTTAGTTACACAAATCAACCCCATTACTTATTTTTAAGTCTTATTCTGTAAGTCTCTTTTGCTGAACTGCTAAATTATGGGCATGTGAACAAACCAACACCAGTTAATCAATGTAAGAAAAAGAAGACACACGTGCACACACCACCACCACCACCATCATCATCATCATCATATAACTGCTTTTCCATACTTGCATAGGTCAAATGGCATTTGTTTCTACAGCTGGATGCTCTTCCTGTCACCAACTCTCATCTGTTTTCAAGCAAGGTAAAATTTTCCCATGACCTCACATGTTTTCACAGAATATTGGAAATGAATGACACTGCTTGTATGACAGTGGCACTCATTTACAAGTATCACACAATTGTCAAGGCAAGGAGATGCAAACACACATGCATGTCCCCTGACCCACTACCAACATACACACACACACACACACATTTTTTAGTTTCCACCTACCAAATCTACTTATAAGGCAGTGGTTAACTCAGGGCTATAGTAGATAACCTTGTGTTTGCCAGTGTGGCACACAATAGGACTGAACCTGAAACCACATGACTGAAGTGAGCTTCTTAACCACACAGCTAAGTCTGTGCCTGTGTAAAAGATCTGGTAGTCTTATACTGAGTGAGCTACAACTAAATACACAAATCATTTAATCATGACTTACCATGTTCTTAATTAAAATCTGCTGAAGTCAAATCTACCTCTCGTCCTTCTAAGTTAATAAATAGCTAGCAAGTACTGGGGTTAATGTAATCAGTTATACTTCTATCACTATAATAAATTTTGATGTCTTGTTACTTCTTATGCAAAAATTAAATTATACACTGTCTTCTCTCTTCACTATATGTGGTTATGTGCCTTTCCAATCTCTGTTGGTATATCAAACTGCTCTGATTGATGATACTTAGATGAATGCATGATCAAGTTCAATACAGCTCCTTTTGATAAAGTTGTAGGTATTTTACTTCAAATGTTTTTTATTTGATACTTTCTATTACTACTGGAATGTCAATGTCTATAATAGTAAGAGGACAGGGGACTGGTAGAGTCTTCTACAGCACCAGATAAAAGGTTTTCTATTTCATTAGCTCTCTTTACATTTATATTTCAGATTCCACCGAGTTCAGTTCTACCTTTCATTATTCTGGTGTTGATAAAATAAAGAACCAGTGAAATGCTGTAGTCAATTTGACTAGATTCTCTCACAAAATTTTGTTTATTAGAAGTTATAATTAAAGGGCAACGAATTGACACAATCATTTGGGTGCTGGACTAAATTTAGTTTTAGTGCTGGACTAAAATTTAGTTTTGTTACTTTATATTCTGAGTTAAAATTCTGCTGAGGTTGAATTTTGTTATTCATATTTCAGAGTTCACTAAACTAAAAGACAGTAAAGTAATGGAGGTCAACATGAATTTCTGGCTTTGTGTCTGTATAATAAATCAATATTTAGTCATGTTTTTACATTCTGAGTTCAAATCCCATCAAAGCCATCTATGTTTCATCTTTTCCAGAGTGGATAAAATAAGTACCAGTCAAATTCTGAATGGAGTCAATCTAATTCGCTCCAACCTTCCTACCAAAAGTATTTAGCCTTGTATCTACATCAAAAATTATTATTAGTGATAAAAAGGTGGCTAGCTGCACTGGATGAAATACTTATTGGCATTTCCTCCAGCTTTTGACATTCTGAGCTCAAATTCTGCTGAGGTCAGCTTTGCTTTTCATCCTTTTGAGGTTGATACAATAAGTAGCAGTCAAGCACTGGGATCGATATAATTGACTTCCCCTCAAAAATTGCTGACCTTGTGTCAAAATTAGAAAGAATTATCTCTATTTTAAGTCTGAAGATATAAAAACATCAAATATATTCACTCATTTGGAGACAAACTATGTAAATTTCTTGCTTGTAAAAACAAGCAATTTTTAGAACATTTGTTTTTCCTATGTTGGGGCATAAGCATATTTAATGTCAGGAAGTAAGTACAAAAAGCATCTTGGCTAAGGACACAGGTGTAATTATCTCTGGCAAAGACAACTTCTATGACACCATGCCAACTCATTCAACCATCCCAAGCTGATTACAAATATCAATAACCATAATAAAACAGCAATAGTAAATACTAATAATTAACAATATTTTGGTTCTTATGCAGATAATTAAAAGTTTGGTTTAGATAGTTGGCTATATAGGAAGATATGAAGCTGAGATAGTCTGTATCTAATTAATTATGGTAGATCCATTCCAAACTCAACATTTTTCGTTTTCTGTTCTGCTTTTTTCAGTTTAATGGCTCTTAAAGGGAAAGAAATTTCCTTCTAAATTATATATATAAAATCTAAGATATACTAGAATATAAATTAGAGGCTTTGATGATACTTTCTAACAAAACATTAATGTATTAAGAAATACTTCAAGTTTTCAATAATGATATCTAAGTATATGCATGTGTCAGTTATTAACAAAATAATTGTCTATTTAAAATTTGAACATTTGAAGCTTTAAGATAATGACTAACTTTGTTAAAACTGTAATAAAAAAAATTGCAATGTTGTAATGATATTGTTTTTCTTATATAAGCACAAAAATGAGAATCTTTTTTCACTTGGAAGTGGTACCATTCATGCCATTCCCAAGGTTATTAACAATGTATTAATGCAGTGGATGGGGTTTGACTGGAGAACAAAGCAATACCATTGATTTGGTTTGACAAGTATTTATCACTGCATGTAGCTCACTTGTCTTTGTAATAGTAGTATTGTTGTCATAGTAATTGCAACTCTGATTGCTTTCTTATGTACATCAATTATTAAAGGGCAAGAATATTAATTGGCATAAATCTCAGATTAAGACTGGAACTTGTTTTATTGACCAAGGTAGAATGGTCAACAAAGCTAATGTAAAAGTATTTGAACTTGGAACAGAGAAAGAGAAAAATATTTAAAACAATTGATGATGATTTGTATGTATGGAGTCTGGTATTGTAATGAGAAATGGTTTCTGATTTAGACTCTATGCCAGCAATTTTCAGGAGTGGGGTGGGAGTGAAGGGGTTGGCTGATTTCATCAACTCCAGTATTTGACTGGTACTTAATTTTATGGATCACAAAAGGCTGAAAAGCAAAGGTGACTTTGACAGTATTTGAACCCAGAGTGCAAAACGCAAGAAAAATACAGTATGACATTTTGTCCAATGTTGTAATGATTTTTTTTCATGTCAACTTGCTGCCTTTATTATATTAATAATAATGGTTTCAAATTTTGCCACAGGGTCAGCTATTTTAGGGGAGGGGATGAGTCGATTACATCAACTCCAGTGTTGAACTGGTACTTCATTTATTGACCCTGAAAAGATGAAAAGTAAAGTCAACCTCAGTGGAATTTGAACTCAGAATATAGCGATGGGCAAAACACTGCTAAGCATTTTGTCCGGCATGCTGACGACTCTGCCAGCTTGCCACCTTAATAATAATAATAATAATAATAATAATAATGATCCTTTCTACTATAGGCACAAGGCCTGAAATTTGTGGGGAGGAGGCTAGTCAATTAAATCACTCTCAGTGCTCAACTGGTGCTTATTTTACTGACTTCAAAAGGATGAAAGGCGAAGTCAACCTCTACAGAGTTTGAACTCAGAATGTAGAGGTAGACAACCAGTGTGCTAACAGTTTGGCCAGCTCGTCACCTTTTTTATTAATAGTAGTAATAATGAAATGCTGATTTTTTTAATTATTATTATTATTTGCAACATGGGAAACTATAATTATCAATTTTTTTCACATCTGGAACATAGTCACAAAATTATAATAAAGGGTTATAGTTGATTGTTCAACTCTAGTGTTTACTAGGAGATTTTTTTTTTCAACCTAAAAGAATGTAAGGCAAAGGTGACCCCTAGAATGATTTAAACTTAGAATCTGTAGAAACTTGGATTACATACTGCAAAACTTTAAATCTGATGTTCTAACATTCTGTTACCTTTTTGATATTAATTACTTTTCACTTTCATACAAGACTATAAATTTGAATTGACTCTTGTAAAAATTTTATTGAAGCAGAAGCAAAATTGCCTCTAGTAAAGTTTTGAGCTTCAGAACATGTGAGTGAAAATTATCCTCATTTTTAACATCCACTTTTTCATGCTTGTATGGGTTGGACAAATGTTTATTGAATTGAAGCAGATTTTCTACACTCAGATGCCCTTCCTGTCACCAACCCTCATCTGTTTACAAGCAAGGTCAAATTTTCTCATGGCCAGGCATGAATTCACAGAATATTGGAAATGAATGATGCTGCTTATATCGCAATGACACTCATTTACTGCTATTGCATAACATTGCAACAAAGAGACATAAACACACTCGCTTATGCATACATATTTCTGTGTTTGTATGTCTGTCTATCTATCTATCTATTGCATGTATATATATATGTATATATATATTGCATGTATATATGTGTGTGTTTGTGTATGTATGTATGACTTCTACAAGGCAAAGCTTTGGCCAGCCTGGAGCTATAGCAGAAGATGCCCAAAATACCATGCTGTAGGGCTGAACCTGAAGCCATGTGGTTGGTAAACAGACTTATCCACACAGCCATTTCTGTGCATATAGTATATTTTGAATTATAATTCTAGAAAAAAGGTTCACCACTGATTTTAGATTTAGTTCAAAACTTCAACTTGTTTCTTTAGGGGATGTTATTAAACTGCTAACCTTTGCTTTACCTGTTTTTGATCATTTATTTGATATAGTTTATGAATAATAGCATTGTTAGTTACAGGTATCCAGCAAAAGGCTAGTCATTTGCTCACTGAAAGGGCTAGTCACTTGTTCACTGCATTTCAAATTACGACAGTGACAGGGAGTGTCTGTAATTTGATGGACTTCATCCAAAGAGCACTGGTTTTTCACCAATATTTATATCCTTTGCAATTTCCATCTATTGAATACCACTCCCAAGGTATTGGTCAGCCAGATGCTTCCCTACCACTTGCTCAGCATATTTTATAGTGGGATCAATTCTGAAACCATGTGGTTGTTAAACCATATCTGAAACTGTTGCATAGTGAAACAGTACACCCCTCCTGGTAAAAAGTTGTAGTAGCCAGCCATTAGACCAGTTACCAGTTGACAGAGGAAGGTCAAGTGGTGGACTGTGTTGATGGGCTGATATAGTAATTATACTGTGATACTGAGTGGACGTTATAACGAGCCAACCTTTTGAGGATAATAACACTGACTGGGGGTCGTACAGTGCCAAATAGACCCATTCTATCGATGACCTTGTAATATAGCAATATTTGTCAGAGTAACAACTGTCGCCAAAAAACTGCTTTACAACAGAACCCTTATGTGAAATAACATCTTTGTGAAGCAACTCTACTTTGGTGTTACCTTCATAGATGTAACAGCCTAGAAGATGGTATTTTGTAGAGAAATATCACTTATGGTGAAATAAGACATAAGAATTTTGAAAAGTCTTGATTAAATATAGAGAGTTACTGAATATATTCCAACTCCTTGTGCAAGTATCAACAAGCTTTCGTACTGTATGCCTAAAGCTTTATATGCTTTTATTTCTGATGAAACTGCCACAGAAACCTATTTACCATAATGCTTTGTATTGCAGTGTTATAGTTACAGACTTGAGGTGATTTGTGGTCTGTGTTAGTGTTGTTTTTGTTGTGTATTATCATTTATGTAGGCTTATGTATTGTTTCATTGTTGTAGTTTGAAGAAACTTATGGCTTGTGGTGCAACATTGTTTCTACTACTATTACTACTACTATTATTAGCAATGGAGATAACAATGCTGTAATACTAGTAGTATTGTTTAGTTGTTTTATTTAATGGAGGCAGCTGCAACAGTTGTAGTATTAAGAGGATATATCTTTTGTATAAAGATATGATTTTGCTTTGGGTGGTTGTGGCGATAAAAGCATTAGGAGAATCTAGCTTTTTGTAAATAAATTTCTTTGTATAGTAAGTGTTAGTAGTATTAGTAGTTATTGCATAGATAAGATTTTTAGTAAATTATTTACCAACAGGTCAGCCTTGATCTAACAGACAGACCTATGATTAAACATATTCAATCTTCTGCCTATCTCTTATTCAGATGTTAATGTGTCTAGGACTACCTTATTTAATGTTTTCCTCTTAAAAGCATAAAACAGGAAAGATGATTTGAGAAAGATTTCACTTCCATTTCTACCAGGCTAACTGACTTTGAAATTTTCTGTAGTAGTGACGGTGGTAGTGATTAAAAACTCCCTTTTGGCATAATAAAAATTTAAAAACCAGCTTGATTCATTATCATCATAACTGTTATTATCCAGGGAAAAGTTCTCATATATTGTAAAATACCTTTGTTGCTATTTAATAGATTGCTGTACTGTTAATTTACTAATGTTGAGCAGTAGCTAGATATGTGACAGTTGCCAGATAAGGTGATTTGTAAGGATAAAATGTAAAAAAAACTGTTAGAAGTTAGTAAGGTACACATATATTGAAGGTTATAATTGTTATGATACTTCTACAACATATTAGTTATCTTTTTTTACCTATATATTAAAGGCTTCAAATGCTCATTCTACGAAGGCAACCAAAATAATTCACACAAATATGAGTATTAAGTGATCCTTGTACATAGTTACTCATCCTGTTTCAAGTAGCTGCCAAAAATCCATAGTTGGGGGATCCATGCACTAGGGGACATCACATATTTATTAATGACCTTCTTATTTTTCATTTTGTTCTTTTACCCAGTATAAATTTCCTACTGTTCTTGATTTTTTTTTAAGGCCTTGTGATCAATAAAAGACATTCTTAGTAGTAGGTAGATTGGCTGATTCATTCTCTTGGGGCCAATTGGATAATATATCAGCCTAATACTGGGTTCATTATAATCAACTTCTCCTCTCAAATGTCTGGTTTTGTGCCTGTTTTAGAAATTATTAATACACAAGTTGGCAGAATAGTTGGAATTTTGGAAGAAATGCTTTGCAGTATTATTTCTGTGTTTGTACATTCTGAGTTCAAATCTCAGAGGTCAATTTTACTTTATATACCTTCAGGGTTGATAAAATACCAAGTCAAGCACTTGGGTTGATATCAACTAAACCTCTCAAAAATTGCTGGCCTTGTGCCCGAACCAGAAATGACTATTATCATAAGTAATACCGTTTCATTTGAAGTAGTAGTAGGCTTGGAATTTATTTTTGAGCTTCTATGCAGCTAAACTATTAAGCAACTCCTAATCAATTTTAAAATGTAGGTCACATGTGTTTTCTTAAGTCCTATGATAGCCTACACCTAGTATAAAGGCAGAATGGAAACAGAATAATATTCAAAAAATGAAATTTAATCTATTTTTACATGCAGTATATCTATCAGTGTAGTTGTGCAAACAGTATACTACATCTTGGTGTTCCTAATAATTCTGTTGGCTATCACTAATATAGTTGATCAAAGGTTTGACAGGTTGATACCAACTAAGTATGAACTGCTGTAATTTGAAGGTGCATACTTTGTGGTACACTAAAAAAAAGGACTAATAAATAGTGATTAAAAGTTGCTGTGACTTTATTGTGGAATGTACCCACATTAGAAACAGATCAAAGAAAGGCTTAATAGAAGATAATAGATAACGTTGATGCTACTTATGTCTATGTCAAGCAGTATACTATGTTATGTGATGGATTGTCCTTTGGTTTCAACAATGAACATTCAACTGAATGCCTGGCTAATTAAATTAATGTGGCTGAGTATTCTACTGACATGTGTACTCAATGTAATTCTCAAGCTGAATCAGTGTAACACAATACAATATTGTATTATTTTAGTGATAAAATAATATCCTAATGAGACCAAAAGCATGTCTAGTGTTGTCTTTTATACTTGATAAAATAATTGAAATATTATTAGTCATTTATTAATAGATTTTCATGATTATATAGTTACTTATGGTTAGCATTTTTCATGCTCCCTGCATAAATGTTAACTTTAGCTTAACTATTGAGATAAATATTTATTCTTTCACACAAATACCTTAATTATGTCAGAAGATAAAGACACTTGAAAATCTAGTATATTGTAGGCCATCCAACTGAAGCCATTTTGCTGAAACAGTGGTAATAACTGTAAAATCAAGTGTGTGTGTGTATTTGGCCATCTGTCAAGCAAAGTTTGAGTTATTCAAAACAACTTAACATATAAACGCAGAGAGTTATTTGAAATATGTACATTTGTTTTATATTTACATGCATACACCCATTCATGAAAATACATACACAAGGGTCCCTGTAGCTCCCTGTTCTTTAGAATGAGTGCTACAATACTTAGGTATTGACAAAAATGTATGATATAAAGATTTTAGGAACAAAATGAATGACCAAAGGCTATTATATCAGTCTTTCGAGAATTTGTCATTTTCTTCTTATATGAAATTATCCTCAATGCATTTTTAGTATGGGTACTGGTACCCACATTTGAAAGAGCTAAAAAGGAAATCTGCACCACAAATATTAAATTCTACAAGATTCTGACATCAACTGGAATCTTGCACTAAAATAGTGATATTAAGATACCATCTGAGAATAAAAGGGGGTGGAAGAGAGGCTTATTTATGATCAGTACAGGCAGCCTTCAAATATTGTATGGTATCACTCAGACCACAACTGCTAAGCAATAGTAGTCAAGAGCTCAAAAGTAAAGCAAATATCTTCCAGATCACTTCCCAATGTTTTGTGTAATTTCAGAACTGTGGGGCTAGTGTACCTGATCAAAATCCCTTGATTGAGAAGCACTACCCACTCTCAAAAAGGTTATGCATTGCTATTTCTTTATGGCTGTGTTTTCTGACAACTTGAGGATGATGTCGCTATTGATAGAAAGTGAGGCATTTCTTGTAGTCTTGGCCATTATATTTTGAAGGTTATGCCTTTGTAATTCAAGAGCAAGAACCCCACACCTAGGATGTGATTGAGAATATTGTCACATTCCTGTGGAGGATATTATACATGTGATCAGCAGGTGTTCCAAAATATTATATTTTGCTGTTAAAACAATATACAAAATTTCTTTAAAAAGACTGCTTTGAGATAAATATAGAAAATATTTATGATGAGCATATATGTTTCAATGCAAAGAACATTGATAGAACATTTCTATCAAACTTTCTCCAGATGCAAACTCAAGTCTTGTATACTTTTTTGGAATAAGGAAACTTGGTTATAGAGGCCATTTGTTTTGCAGATGTAAACATTTTCAAAATACTTTACTATTCAGATTATAAATTTCAACTTATAATAGCACATTTAGTCATGATATTATCTAAATGGTGATTTTGAAAAACTGGGTTTTCGAGCAAAGAAAATGACCAGCTGGCACACTTTGCAAATACAATCTGTAAGCAGAACTCTAAAAATTGGCAAAACTTCCTTAAAATCCTAAATACAACTCTTCACTTCCTTTACACAGTAAATTCAAATAATTTCAAAAAAAAAAAAAACAACATATATATGCAATAAGGTAAAATTGGCTGCTCAGAGGATAACAAAAATATAGCCACTTTTTTTTAAAACATTTCTATTAGTCTTCCCTTTTTTTTTTTA
>NC_068983.1:143345968-143353557 GCF_001194135.2 Octopus bimaculoides | reverse complement strand
CATTTCTATTAGTCTTCCCTTTTTTTTTTATAACATTGCCAGTGAGCAGGTGATCAGGTTAGAAGAAAAAACATATGTTCGCATATGCGTGTGCGCGCGCGCGCACACACACACACACACACACACTTAGCATAGTTATGCACACACTCACAAACCCAAAAGTGTATGTCTTTGTGTGTTTGTAACATACATATCTTTGGGAGTATGTATAACACAACTGAAATTAAAGGATAAAATAACTGGCTTTAAATCAAATTTTGGAATAGAATATACTTAATGGGTTTTGTGATGTATCAAAAAAATGTCATCTGTCTGACATATTGAGCTATCTTATTTATTATGGAATTTTAATTTTTGCTGAAATAGAATGAAAAACATTCAAACTGCAAGTCACCTCATTTCAATTCCATTTGAATTATACATGAAAACTTGTTCTAATACTTATAAATATTACATTTAGTCTAAAAAAAATTAACCCAAACAACTATTTCCTTTTGTGTACATTTTGATGCAGATATACATGCATTAGATTGGTATTTTTTTCTGTACCTCTGTTGTGAGCATTTGAACCAGACTTCCATCTCCAAAGTTTTCCCTGCATTTTGTGAACAATTGTTTTGTTGGATATAGGTTTCTAACATGTGTTTCACTGGTTCATTACATTTACTTTGGCAAGGGAGTCTATGCTGTTCAGGTAGAATAAAAATTACAAGGTATTTTTATTAATTTGGCCAAAATGTCATGCAATACTTTTATTAACAATAATGCTGTCAGTGCCAGCATTACTGTTGAAGAGGATAAGGGCAGACTTATTCAGTTCTGAGTTCATGTGTGCTATAAATAGATGTAAGCTCCTATTCACTCTGTGGTTTGGCTAATGGTTAAATGGTCTCTGAAGCTACAAGAATTGCTGAGACTAGTTAAGAGTTTCTTTTCTGACCATAGAGAGAGAAGCATGTAAGGTGACCAGTATATTTACTTTTCATGGTAAGGCTAAAAATGAGTATCTGCTATAAGCCTACATATCCAAGTTTACTTCCCGCCCTCTCTCTCTCTCTCTCTCTCTCAGATGTATGTATGTGTGTTTGTATATGTCTACTGTTTATAGTTCCTTCTGTACCATGGTTTCACATTAAATATTTAAGAATTTGGACACAGTAATCTTCATTGCACCTTTGTAGCAGTTGAAGAACGATGTCATATATGCCATGTTCTATAAATGCATATTAAGCAATTAAGTATTTAATACAGAAAAATAACAGTATCTAACCATTCTGTTTACACTATATGTGATTAATCCCCGCTTATTTCATATAATCTAACATCTGTCTGTACATACTTCCAGCATTAAAAAAATATCCTAGTGAACATTTTTTTTGTCTTTAGACCACAACTTAAGCACACACATACAATGGATTTTCTTAATAGTTTCTGCCCACCAAATTTTATTCACCAAGATATTAGTCAACCTGAGACTAATGTAGAAGACACTTGTGTAAAGTACTACATAGAATCAAACCTGGAACTGTGTAACTGTAAAGCATACTTCTTAACCACAGTCAAATCTATACCTGAATCATTAGTTGTCTCACAGTTTTTCAAATAAAATCTATTAAGGTGTTTTTTGCTAATGATGTATGACTTAAAGTTTTATATGTATGATAAAAAAGCTATGATGTGCATGATAAAAAACAGAAAGGTACCATTTAACCTTTTTCTCAAGTACTCCCACTTACCCTCATGTAAATGCAAAGTATCTATAGCAAGACACCTCTATTGTCTCTGACATAAACTCACCTCCCTACTCTCTCTAACACTTGCCTCACTTAAGCATCAGGACTTTTTCCTTGTTCTTTCTTGCCTTGCAAGTTACTTGGCTAACCCACTAGTGCCATTTACATGGAAAAAGCACACAGTACATAATGTGAAGTGATTGGTGTTAGGAAGGGCATTCAGCCATAGAGATCATGCCAAAGCTGAAATGCAGTATAATGCATCTCTGTGGCTTACTAGATTTGGTCAAACTATCCAACCCATGCTAGCATGGAAAAAAATACATTAAATGATAATGGTGAGCCCAGTATGCTTCCTAACATCATCATTCTAACTTTGTAAAAGGACATAAGAAGTATTGAGATGAGATCTCGAGATGCTATGCCTCACAAAATGAGCTGTGATAAGCAATGATACTCTGTACCAGGTCTACTGATCTGATGTTAAAATGATAATCTACAGAAACAAAGCTCAGTATCAAAATTTAGGCAACAGCTGTGTTGAATTAAATTCCAAACTTTAAATTTCAAGTAGTTTTACCATCTGAGATTCAGACTGAATTTTCTAAAAATTTTTTTTTTCCTCACTTAGAGCTTTCACACAGATATTTATGAATATATATGTACATGTAAGAATGTATGTGTGTTTTTACTACACTGCTTTTAGATGCTTCTGTGTGTGGAATGTTGCATGTATGAGTTTGATAAGATAGTTGATAAATTATTTTGTAGACAAGTAGTGACTATACTCCTCCCCAAAATGTATGACCTTAGTGAAGTTTATGATGTGTACTTCCAAATGTTATCTTGCATTTCCATATATTTACTGATATCCCAGTACATATTTGTAAATTTGAATGTTGATTCTTCTCATTAAAATTATTTACCTATGTGTATAATTTTACTAGAATTGTTATTTTGCCATACAAACTGATTAGTAGCATTTCATTCGTCTTTACATTCTGAATTCAAATTCTGCCAAGGTCAACTTTGCCTTATCCTTTCAGGGTTGATAAAATAATTACCAGTCAAACACTGGATTTGATGTAATCGACTTCCCTCTCCCCAAAGTTGCTAGCCTTGTGCTAAAATCTGAAGCCAATATTATAACTTAATTTATTATTTTCTGTTAAACTGCTAAAATTAGTCATTCATATTTTTGTTAATGTAATCAAAAAATAATTTTACAAAAAACTGCAACAAAATACAAGTATCTTGGTGAAAATATACCAGTGTTATGGTTAAAGATCCAATTAAGGCCTGCAAATTGCTTTTCACCATGATTTTCAATGACAGCCTAGCAACATTGTTGTAGTAGTTATGGTGACAGTTGCCTCGTTTGAGGTTTGTAATTAATTAGTTATCACCACCACCACCAGCATCATCGCCACCATTGCTATCATCTTCTCCATCAATTTGTGTCCATTTTAGTTTGAAGCTACCTTAAGTTAAACATTGACATTTTCAAGTGCTCTTATCATTGATTGTTTTTTTTCTTCAATACAAATTGTTGTAGGGGGTGTACAATTGATTTGAGTCAGATCAATAACTACAAATTAGTTTATTAACCCAGAGATATAAAAGGTAATGTTAGCTCTGGTAAGCTTTGAACTTAGTGATTACACTAAATACTGCAGAGCATTTTATCTGGCACTTAACTATTTCTGCAGCTCTATCACCAATTATTGTCATCGTCGTCGTCATCAGTGTTATTTCTTCTGACTCTTTTCAGACAGTAAGTTGGCAGAATGCTTAGAACATCAGTCAAAATTCCATTCAGTTGCTTTTTAAAATATTTTGGCTCTTTACATTCTGAGTTCAAATCTTGCCAAAGTCAACTGCCTTCCATCTCATTTTGGGAGTTGAGTATTCCATCAACCCTAGTCAGGAACTGGGATTGAGGGGATCGATTAAACCTCTCTCTTCAAAATTGCTGGCTTTGTATCTAAATCAGGTGCAATTGTTGTTATTAAGGTGACAAGCTGATAGAATAGTTAGTTGGTAAAATGTTTTATAGTATTTCTTTTTATTCATTAGATTCTGAGTTCAAATTCTGCTAAGATCAGATTTATCTTTCATCCTTTTGGGGTTGAGAAAATATAGTACTGATCAAGTATTGGAGTTAATTTAGTCTACTTCCCCTTCCCCTCAAAATAGCTGCTCTTTTGCCAAAATTACAAAGAATTATAAGAGTGTAAAGCTGCAGAATTGTTAGAGCATCAGAAAAAATGCCCTGCAATATTTGCTCAGGCTTTTTATATTCTAAGTTCAGATCCCACCAAGATAAACTTTGCCTTTTATCCTTTTGGGAGCCAATAAAGTACCAATCAAGAACTGGTACTTTATCAACCAATACAATAAGTACAGATCAATAAAATAAGTACAGAACTTTGTCTGGGGACTATGGATAGCTTCCAAAAATCCCTATCCTGGCAGTATGAAGGTTTGGGGTAGATTACTGGTTTGAAATAAGCTCAACAAGCAAAGAACTGTTGTCCAGGTCAGTTTGAGATGCATGAAAAGCACTGAAACTGTTCTACATTTACTCAGTGTTCAAACATTGCTGACTTATGGAGTTATGTTACACAACTGTATTAGATATAAGACATTTTCATGGTGGATTTGGCCAATAAACAAGATTGTTTGGCCTTTTGCCCTCATATGATTTGGAAATGCAGGAATTGTTTTCTTTGTCTAGTTGTTATGGCGAAAGAGCTTGTATGGTGCATATGACCAAAAAGGCTGAAGAGGGAGAGGAAGGTGACTTGAAATGTAGGTGAAAGCTCTGCTGGGTCAAGGGTGTTTGTGTCTACTCACAACTAAAGGGGCTCCCAAAACAGCAAAAGCATATGACATAGAGCCAAGTCTTGATTCTGAGTGATGGTCATTACATATGGCCCATTGTTTTACATACAAAATATTTCAAAACCAAAATGTAGGTATACAAAAAGAAACAAGTTATACAAACTGAAAATAAAATACCTTTTACTTTCTACCTTTGAGTATGTATGTATGTATATATGTATGTATGTATATACTTTTGTCCATCATTGTCAGCAATGACCAGTTCATCACATGGAAGAAGATGGGTCATGGTGCATATGGCTTTGGCCAATCAGGCCGATGCATACTCAGAAGGTTCCACTGCAGGTTGAGCACTGATGGTCTGCTGGGAATAAAGGCAAGGAGTTGGCTCTGAACTTGCACAGCTTATGTTTTCTTGGTGCTTCTTCAATCCTTTTCTGTTTGTAGGGCAAGGTTGTTTTGTGGAGAACCAGCAGTTGCCCATGCATACCAGTCTCCCCTCTCCATACCTCCAATGTTGTCCATGGGAAAGGCAAAAGCCAATACAGTTTGGCACCAGTGATCTTGTAACTCATTTCTACAGCTAAGTGAACTGGAGCAGTGTCAAATAATCTTGCTCAAGAATACAACACTAAGAGCCCAGATGCTGTTTTGAAAAATTGGACTGACAACTCATTGATATTTGATTACATCAATGGGTGGAACTCTTGGGTCCCAGTGCACATCTAAATCTGGTGGAACCCATTCTCTCCAGATCAGATTTGTTCCAGAGAGAGAGAGAGAGAGAGAGGGAGGGCAGTATCAACTGGTACTTCATCATTTCTGAAGAGATGAATAGCATAGTTGGTGAGATTTGAACTCGGAGTGCAAGTGGCAGGTGCACCTCCAATTCATATATATATATAAAAACATGCATGCATGCACACATACAAAGAATGAGAAATAGCATGTTGTAACAGAGATCAATGAAATCAACTGTTTAGTTTCAGCAGAGTGGATGTCCATGTGTGTGTGTCAGACTATCAGAGCCAGTATCTATTATTAATATTGTTATTTTTAATTTTTTTCAGTATTCAATATGGAGTTTGCTATGGATAGGTTGGAATATTTTTGTCATTTGTCTCTACTTAGAAATTGGTATATTAAGCAGGGTAAGTAAACATTCACTTTATTCTGATTGTATCTGTGTGTCTTATATGTATAGCCAAGAGAGTTTGTATGGTTAAAAGAATGGGATATGTCTTACAGGATTATCTTATAGATTAAAAAAACCAATTTGAAATGGGTGGCAATACCAGCAACAGCCTATCTCCCATCAGAAGTATTATATAAAACATGTCAGGTGCAGGCATGAATGTGTCGTTAAGAGGTTTGCTTCCCAACCATGTGTTCTTTGGTTCAGTCCCTCTGTGCAGTACCTTGGGCAAGTGTCTTCTACAGTTGCTCCAAGCCAACCAAATCCTTGTGGTGATGATATGTGTGTGTTTGTGTATACCCGTGTCTTAACATATGATTGCTGTAAAGGACTCATGCAAGTGAAGTTGTTTGCTATTTTACATTGGAAAGGTGCAGGTTGGTGGCAGGATGAGTTTCTGGTCATAGAAAATCTGCCTTGACAAATTCTGTCTGACCCTGCAAGCATGAGAAAGTGAACATCAAATGATGGTGTGTTATTTTTATTATAATGGTTGTTATCAATAAGGCATTAGAGTTTTGTTGACGCTTCCTGCATTCAAATCCTGCTGACATCAACTTTAACTTTCATCCCTCCTTGGCTGATTAAATAAGTAATCTGGTATTGGTTCTACCAATTAGAGTCCCTCAAATACAAATTTATGGCTTAGTCCTAATATGAGGAACCATTATTGATGGTGTCATTGTTTCTTTAAGTTCTCTCTTGCTGATGTTGACTTTACAGAGGCTCCTATTAAGACCAATTAAATAAAAGTACCATTAAAAGTACTGAAATTGATTAATTTAAATGCCTTTTTTTGTCCACAATACATGATTTTTACCAAAGTTAGAAATTATATTGTTCAAACTCATTGAAAAAACAAAATCTTTATTCTGACTTTCTGATTTCAGTTTTAAATTGAATTTTTTTGCCGTAACTAATGTTATTTCAACTGAGCAATTTGATAAGGGATTAACTTACTTCCCAAAAGATTGGTTGATTATATCTTGTCACATATTCTCTGTTGTGCCTATGAACAAAACTGGAGGATCCTCTATGTGGCTGAATCTCAAATTGTATCTATCATCTTAAAATAAGATACACTGGATAATGTAGTCCATAGCACTCTATTCCTGACCCCACCCCAACCAAATATCTGTGGATTGAATGATTTAATCATAGGCCTTCTTAAGCGGGGCTGACTTGGGGCTAAATAGCACAACTTACAGTACTTCATTCTGCAAGTTGCTGTTCTGTGCAACAGTCTCTCTCCCTCTCTCTCTGTTTCTATAATAAACTCCAGTTTTCCCAACTTCATTTTCACATGCTCTCTCTTTATTTCTCTTATTCTAGAAATTCATGAAAGACTAAACTTGAGTCTTCATAAAAAAGAAAAAAGATAAAATATGAGAAACAAATTATGGTTGTAGCATCCTTTGAATTCCTTGCAGTATGTTTAGTTATTGGTTAGTCCCAAGTTAGCCTTGAATTAACAGATCTTTATGATCAAAGACATTCCAACAAAGATAATCCTGTTTCATTAAGCATACCTTAACCCTTTCGTTACTAACCCGGCCGTAGCCGGCCGAAAAAATTTTTGGTTCATAAGACTAACCCGGCCGTAGCCGACCGAGCATACCCATTGTTATTTAAATGTATATTTGAACCCAAATCTCGTTAATACAGTCGTTAAAACACCTGATTTCACTTTGCAAACAGTTGAGTTATTGTCTCCCACATTGTTTGGCCTGATATTTGAACTCAGTGAATTTTGGAAGATTTTTTTCCACATTTTTTGCGGCGTTGATTTTTTTCAACTTTGAAGATGGAGAGGAGTT
>NC_068983.1:143342537-143345488 GCF_001194135.2 Octopus bimaculoides | reverse complement strand
ACGTGGAGAACTTTGAGACAAAAATTATGCAATAGAATTGATTAAGAACCCTTTCTTTAATTATGTTCCAAATATCATATTAATATGTTGATAAATAAAAAAGTTACCGGTGTTTAATGAGACTAGTCTAAATTCATGATTATTTTAGAATTTAATTGAAACTCATGAGGGGTGTATTTTGGCCAGAAATATAGTAACGAAAAGGTTAAACATTATTATTCAATGTATTTTTCCTTTTGTGATGATGGTATGACTTGAGGGAAATTTAGCTGCTGTTTCTAGCAGGTTGAATCATCACATTAGAGGCTTCTCTGCTGACTTGAATATTTTAAGCAGTTTATTTTAATTTCAGGGATTTTTCAAAATAATTTTAAAATTTCTTTTTAAAAAAAAATTATGTAAATAAATTGAAAGTGTCTCAGAAATATTCAACACTATAACAAGCTTGAGTCAAATTAATATTTAATACCATTTTTTGTCATCTTAATCAATATTTATGTTTTGATATTATTAATTTTTGTTTTTAAATGAAGTTTCACTAATCTTATTTTATTGGGAAAAGTTAAGCTGTGTTCACTATCTGAATACTTTTTAATTGGATAAAACAAGATGGATGAAAGTCAGCTGTATTTCTTAAAAGACTGTGGGCTTTTTTTTTTCTTGTAATATCATTAGTATAACTTGGTTAAATAAGTAGACAAGCTCAAGTGAAACCTACATTGCATTCTTGTGTGCTCTTGAGACAGTGGTAGTGCTACACACACACACACACACACACACACACACACACACACACACACACTTGTGCATACACCCCCCCACACTGATACATAAACGTATATACATACACCTGTGTGTCCACGTGCTCACACAAACACATACTCTTGAACCACTTGCTCACAGACATTACTTCTTGCTTCTTCTGTTGCTATTACGATATTTCTTTTGAAATAGACTCTCCAATTAGGCCCACATGATGCATCTATTTCTATATCTCCATCAATCCTACCATAAGTCATCTCTCAGATTCCATTTTACTGAGTCCTTTCCTTCTGAAATCCCCTCCTAATTTACATCTTCCAAGCAGACAACTATTTACAGGTGTTTAAAGTGAACATCATTTCCTTCAGTTACACTGGTCTAGGAGGGCAGGCAAAGGTCAAGGCTACTGCTGCTCTTCCTCCTCAGTGATTAACAGGACCGGATTAAGACCCATTGAGGCCTTAAGCACTTAAAAGATTTTGGTGCCACTATATATATGTGATTCAAAATTTAAACAATAATAAACCATAAAATGATTTTTTTTTGTTTTTCAAAATGGAACAAAATGAAGAGCAAGATGGGAGAAAATATTCATTTTATCTTTTTATGCTTCCACTTTATATTTCAAAAGTTTTCTCTTACTTTTTTTCTAATTGTAAAGTCTTTGATCAAATCCTCACTATGACACCATGAACACTTTGAAATTATATTTCTGATCATATACACTTCCTCGAATATTATTTTAGCAAGTTTGAAGTGATTTTTTTTGTGCTGTAAACAATTTATATTTCTGTGGTGGTGTCCCCTCCACTTCTTTTGATGCCCTAAGCATGTACTTACTTTCATTAATGGCTAATCAAGCACTGGCAATTATTATTAATAATAATAATAACAGCCCTTTCTAAATGAGGTGCAAGGCCTGAAATCTCTTGGGAGGGGCTTGTTGATTTCATCGATCCCAGTGCTCAACTGGTACTTATTTCATTAACCCCCTGAAAGCATGAAAGGCATAGTTGACTTCATAGAAATTTGAGCTTAGAGCATAAAGATGGGAGAAATGCTGCTTAGCATTTTGTCCAACATGTTAGCTAGCATTTCTGCAAGCTCACCACCTAACCAAAATGTACTTTACAGACAGGTGTTCTGTTCCTTCTTTGCTGGTGACACATCACAGAACAAGGTACCTAATCTAATAGCACCAGCTCCTCTTTAGATATCTTCATCTGATTTCACTCTGTTGCAATGTTGCTTCTGTACATTTGCAACCAGTTGCTTCTGTACATTTTTTTTCTTTTTTCCTGAAGACATTGACTGACGTTTAGATTGGACTTCAGCTTCATCAATTTTACATGTTTGAGAATGGAACTGTAAAGTTTAGGGGGCACTTCCTCAATTCTTCTGACTAAATTATAAAAGAAAAAAGGTACTGGCTTATTAAGTTGATTATCTAATTCCTAGTGACCTAAACCAACTGTATTTCTTTAAATAACCAAGATATTTTGAAACCAGTTAGTAGCCATACATAACATATTGAACAGAACACCTTTAATAGTTCAATATCATTCTGGTAATCAAAAAAGCATTTACACAATTATTCAATCCATAGCAGCCAAATTTCCCTCAAATCACACTCTCCCAACTTAAAAATATAGTGTGGAACATATAAAAGAGTCAGTGAGAATATATAACAACTATTGAAGTTTTTATTGGTCACTTTTTAAAGAATTTATATTGAGTTATATTTTTCATCTTCGCCCTCAACACAAATTCTACTGAATTAAAAATGTATACATAGAGTTTCAATAGTCATTCAGGTGGGTTCAGGGAGTATATCATAGAAATTAGTGCCTGTATCATTTCACAAAATGTTTTAGTTTTGCTTTTCTCTTTTTTTCTTTTCAACCTTCTTTTCCCTTACTCCTTTTCAGCCACTTCCTGTCTTCCACCATTCATTTGGTTTCTGCCGTCTCTTCTCCCCCTACCTCACATTTTCATTTTATACCTATTTCTTCATTTACCTCACACACATTCCTCTTTACAAGTTCTGCTTAGTTGGATATTTCATTATTTCACTTGATCAGCCTCCTCAAAATCAATGTTCCAGGATATCAAATATTTCTCATTCCTTCTGTGAATCTCGTGACTCATTGATTATAGTAGTAGCTTTAAAGACCTTCACATTATACAAG
>NC_068983.1:143337868-143341220 GCF_001194135.2 Octopus bimaculoides | reverse complement strand
ATATATATATATATATATATATATATATATATATATACATATATATATATACATATATATATATATATATACACACACACACTAGCTGAAGGACCCGGTGTTGCTTGTGTTAATGCTGTTCTTATTCAGATTAGTAAACAATTAATATAAAGATATATTCTCATAATTATTTCAAAATATCTATAATGTATAAAAAATATCCAAGTTATAATGATAATAGAATTTCGAACTGAAAATCTGTCAGTGTTGAAGCACCTCAGGGTAAAGAATATTCATTGTGTAATTTTTTGTTGGTGTCAAAATGAATAAATTGTCACTGCTTCCAACTTGCAAGCAAGCAATTTAGTGTTGGTCATGAGAGAAGCATGTAGTAGAGAGATCAAGTGCAACTACCTTGAGGGATAGACCCTGAGATTTGTTAACTGAAATCTCAAAATTTAGTTTTACTGGAAACTAAAGTGGTTTAAATTCAAATGGAGCATCTGTAGGTATGAGAGAAATTTTTGGAATAAGAACATTTTCTCCTTTGTGACTACCTGTTATGATTGTTGCCTGTAGGACATGGGGCTTCATGGAAGTAACAATTAAACGAGTTCCATTACACAGGTGAGATATGTCAAGATTCCTAAGCAATATAATTGGAGCACCCAGTTTTAGTGTCAAGTTATGTGGTGGTATCCCAGTGGGCTTAAGTGTGTTCAGAAATTCAACAGGGTATTGAACAACCTTATCAACTCTTGTCAACTGTTGTCAGTTGATTGAAAAGTCATTTCTTTTGAAGAAGTTCATTGAGTTTATCAACCATTTCATTAGTTGGAGCTAGTATAGCTCTTTCACATAGCCAGTTTACATCAGTGTAATTGACAGATAAATTAGGAAATACTTTATCCATAAGATCCCTAAGAGAAAGTGTCATTTGACCGCATGTAATTTCATGTAACAGAAGTCTTGAGTTGAATGTTAATATCCCGTTACCAATCTTAAGAAGCTCATATCAATTTGTGAAAGTACTCTGATGTTGCTTGTAAGATGAAGTTTTTTCACGTTTCCAAAGGTACGATTTTTTGAAGCATGCATTGACCTCATCAGCTTTTGATCCTTTGGGAATAACTGGTGACATTTGACAATCTCCTGCAAGAATAACTGTTACTCTTCCCATCAGTATGCTATTGTTTTTTATGTTTTGGAGGATATGGTCAAGTACCTCTAGAACTCCATGATGTTGCAGTGCACTCATCCCAAACAATGAGGCAAGTTCGTTGAACTGTTGCTATTGCAGAGTTTTTGAAAATGTTGCACATTTGAGATTCTTCCATTGCAAAGTTTAGAGGGAGCTTGAACATAGAATGAACAGTTCTTCCCCCATTGAGGAGGTCGCTGCAATACCAGAGGATGCAACACTGGAAAAATGTTGGATTTTATTTCCTCCCATTTAGGATTGCAGGTGAAAGTGAAAAAAGATTTGATTTTCTATATGTCATAGCATCTTGTTTGTTTGTGCATATATTGAGGACCACCTGTGAATGATGATGGGAGGATTATAAGTTGCCCAACATTTTGAATATCACCATCTGTCCTCAGAGCTTCTTGGAGATGAACATAATTTTTAGTCCTTAACTTTTTTTATTGTTACAAATGTAGAGGAGACGCTAACTCTCAACTTTAGCAGGTATTGCTGAAATAAATCATGATACATGTGTAATTGATTTGATTGTTCTGGTCTTAACACCAGTTGGTAAGAATAGAAATCATTTGATGATATCTTTTCATTTGTAATTGGGTCTCCTGTTGCAGATTCAGTCTGTGGAATATTGAAATGATACCCATCTTGTCCATTCCACAGAATAAAAGGATACTGGAGAGCATCATAAGAGGAGTGAGTCTCTGAAACACATTTAAGGTTGTTATCTCAAGCATGAATGAGAATATCATGATTTTCATGGGGATCACCTACCATAAGGATGGCTACTTCATTAAATGTGGGCTCATTAAAACAGCGTAAAATGTCCTTTACTATATTTTACAATAGATGTAACGAACGGGGAAACACACACACACACACACACACACACACACACACACACACACTCATAGAATTGATAATATTGGAAACCAGATGTACACACATGAACTTGAAGTGAAATGAAATGTGGTCAATATAGGTACATAGTTATGCTATAAAAAATTTTTTTAGGGAATATTTCCCAAAGAAATATTCCGGTGTCAGAAAGTCACCAATTTAACAAAAATTACTGTGTCTCACCAATGCAACAAAGTACAGAAAATCAACATTTATTTGGAACATGTACTAAATGTTATAAAATTCAAGAGTGAATGTCATGGTGAAGAAAGTCAAGCTACAAGAAAATTCAGAAGGCATAATTCAATTTTTCGTACACAAATAATTTATCATTTTACAATTTTTAAATGAATGCTGAACGAAGTGTGTATGAAAGAATATGTTGCTGCTGTGAATATTAATTTAAAACATTTGCTGAAGGATGTATGTAGCAAGATATAAATTAATTTCACATCACTTCCTATATATTTTAACTGTGTAAGATTATAGGTTGTAGAATAAATTCTAACGCAGTAAAAAAGGCTGTGTGGTATTGAATACTCAAACTGATAAAGCAACATAGCAGGAATATGATAGGATGCTAGGACTGTTAAAAAAGCATTATCTTCAAACTGGTTATAAGGACTGGAATAACATTTCTTTAATTGTATTGAAAGAGCGGCTAAGGCTTTCTACTTTGCCAAGTTTCTGAATTTGTTATAACAACCAGAATAACATTTTTTTCAGATATATTTGAGTGTTGTGAGTGCTGTCAAATCAGCCAAATCTTCATGTTGGTTATAAAAACTAGAATATTTCAGCCCATAAGTAGTGATAATTGTTAATGCTCGTTAAACCACAACTCTCCATGATGAAAAGGAAAATCCAAACAGTGAACGCTATTGTTTGTTCAATGTCCAGGCCACAACTGAACTAAACTCTTTCAAAATCAGCCCATTTCACTGTTGGGCAGTACAGTCACATACTCTCTCTCTCTCTCTCTCTCTCTCTCACTATCTCTCTTCTTTCAACTTCTATAGAAACTTGTTTTCTCTCTTCTCTTTGTCTTTTACTCTTTCTGTGATTCTCTCGCACACACATATTCTAGAAAGATTATTATGTAAATATGTAAATGAAAATAAAGTTTAACTGGTAGCCGAAAACTTACTGAATCTTTTGATACCTCATACGTCAAAATCAGCAACTCTGTTTTCGAATCCATAAGGCACATACACACACAACAAACTCTCATATATATATATATATATATATATATATATATATATATATATA
>NC_068983.1:143322744-143337421 GCF_001194135.2 Octopus bimaculoides | reverse complement strand
ATATATATATATATATATATATATATATATATATATATATATAGTTGCTATTATGCAAAAGTGTTGTAAGTCAAAAAAGTTGCTTTTTCAGAAGATGAAAAAATAGTTTCACCATTCTATAGCACTTTGACAGTTTTTGGTCTCTTGGCATCTGAAGCAGCTGGAGATACAATAGTTTGACCAAATGAGCCGGCTATTGCTAGCAAAAATAAATATTGATGCAAGCAGTATCGTTCATTTTCAATATTCTGCAACTTTGCAGCAAGCATAGGATGCAAGCCCAGGTAAAACCAACCACTGATGCAGATCTTTGTGGTAGTAACAAGTAAATGAACACCTTGGAGACCTTACTTACTACTTAGTGAAATGAATAATTTAGGAGTAGCATGTTTTGAGGGATGTTTCAGCTTATTTATAACCTGTAGGTATACTGAGGTATCCCTCAAGACGCTGTAGATTAGACCATTACAATTAGAAACTAAAAGCTCTGATGTTCAACCATTTTATCATGCCAAGTTTCTACTGTTTTAATTATTCATTTATTTACAAAGTACATGGCCTTCCCCAGAATATTCTTCATATTAAATATTTTATCACTCTTTTGTCCCAGAATGTTAAGTGAAATCGACTCTGTTAGGATTTAAATTCTGAATATTGTGAGATAAACTAAATTATCAAAGGCATTTAATCCACTGCTCCACCAATTTTTTGAAATTTTTTGACAATTTTCCCAACCTTTTCCAACCATTCTAATAAAAGTTCTAAGGTCACGCAAGGCACACATCGATTTTAAATAATTGTATTTGATGATGAGTTGTTTATTTTTGTTCTTGTTTCTTTCTTCATTTTTCTGTTTTAATTTTGTTACTGTTTATTTTTCACCTTTTTTAATTTGCTTTTGTTTTTCAAAATCCTTTTGATTTCTCAAAGCCTTTTAAAAATTTTATTTCATTTTACATATTTGTTTTTTTATTTTTAACCCTGTAGTTCATTCTTATGGGTTCCTTTGAATTGATAAGAAAAAAATAAAAACAACTACCACTCTAATCCACCCACCTTCAATAGTTAAGCTTTATAGTTGGTAATGAGGTTTCAGCCTCACTCTCAGTCCCTTAAATTGGCTATTAACTGTCAGATTGTGTAATAATAATAATGATACAATATCATTAATTGATCCATTTCAACTTACCAATTTCAAAAAGATGACTCATTTTATACCTTATTTTTGTATGGGGGTGGTGGTGGTAGTAGAGAATATTATTAATGGTGCTGCTTCTCTCCCTTCTATCACCACCACCTCTGTAAATCACTTCACTATTGAGCCACCGATTGAGCCTTTACATGGTTGCATGACCTGCTATTTATTAATAGCAGCCAAATTTCTTCCAATCACACTCTACTGCCTTGGGATGAGATGGTTATAGCTGAAATGCCTTTGATCATAAGTCTTGTCCCAGGTTGGTCCTAACTGTGCAAACAACAACTTCACAACTTCTTATCTCAGTTTGTAACACTTTTATGAAGACTAAATTATTTTTGTTCATTATTCAATTTATTTAACTAAATTTAAATTTTCTCTCTTTACTACTTTTTCTCTATTTAACCTGTTTTTTTTTTCTTGTCCTTTCCTACTCTCTGTCTGTCTGTCTCTCAATATTTCCTGATATTTTTTTACATTTCACTCTCATTTTATTTCCTTAAACAGTCATCTCTCTTTTCTCTCACTTATCAGGTTTCACTTTGTGTCCTCTTAACTCACTATTAAGTTTTGTCCATCTCTCTCTCTCTCTCTCTCTCTCTCTCTCTCTTAAAGCTATTAATGTTTTCATCAACATTACACAAGTCCCGGTTCTTCTCACTCTGTAGAGCAGTTTATAAGTTTATTCTCTTATGAATAACAGGCATTCATAAATTAACCCATAAAAGACTTTTGAAAAGAAAGGACAGAATTAAAAAAAATATACTTATAATAACTGCTTGAAATAATTTCATTAAACTTTTGATATACGAATATCAATTTAATTCCTCAAAGCATCTACTAAGTCAGTAACAATTCTACCAGGCTATCAAAGGTACTTTTCTCCAGAATAACTTCATAACAAATTGTAACAGCTAAAAATAAGTCAGACACAGAATGACAATACAAAGACTTTTGTAGGCCTTCTCAAACTGGTGTGGTTGTTGTCATTAGTAACTAGCCTGAAAATTTGCAGGAAAACCATGAGTGAGTACGGAACAAGTTAGTGGTGGAGACTGATGTGAATGTCTACAAGAGCGTGTTACAACAAGGACCAGGTGATGGTAGGTTTCCCTACCACACACACCCTGATATTTCACCTTGAATCAACCTTAATCAAGTAGACTTATAATCAAAAGTACTTGAACCATTTTTCCACCTCCCATTTTTTTTTCTAGTTGTAGTGTATATTCTACTCTTTTATTTGTTTGTCATTTGACTGTGGCCTTGTTGGAGCACTACATTGAAGGGTTTTAGTCAAATTGACCCAAGAATTTTTTTTTGAAATCTAGTACTTATTCTATTGGTCTCGTTTGTCAAACCACTAAGTTATGTGGATGTAAACACACCAACACTAGTTGTCAAGTGGTGACGGGGGACAAACAGACACATACACACATACACATATGCACATACATACATACATACATATCATCATCATTTAACGTCCATCTTCCATGCATGCATGGGTAGGATTTTGACAGGAACCAGTCAGGTAGAAAATTTACTCAAGGCTACTGTGTCTGTTTTGACAGGGATTTTACAGTTGGATGCCCTTCCTAACACCAACCACTCTACAGCTAGATATATATATGTATATATACACACACACACACACACACACACACACACACACACACACACACACACACACACACACACACACACACACACACACACACACACACACACACACACACATACATGACAGGCTTCTTTTAATTTCCATCTACCAAATCCACTCACAAAGTTTTGTTCGCCCAGGGCCATAGTAGAAGACACTTACCCAAGGTTCCATGCAGTGGGACTGAACCCTGAACCATGTGGTTCGGAAGCAAACTTCTTACCACACAGCCACAATTTATTTTTTAAGCTCAGAAGCTCTCTCTTTGATTCAAGGTAGCAATGTGAAAAAAGAAACATTGTTGAATTTTAGAATCCTACTCAGAAATACAATGTATCATTCACAACAGAAATTGAATTAACATGCCATGAACCAAGCACTCTAGCAGTCTTGGATGTTTTAACTTCTACATCCCAGCCATTGAATCAACTCCTTAGTACTCCTATTTATTTACTCTATTTATTTACCTTGGAGACAAGAATATCATAAAAATATATGAATAGCTAACCATTCAAAAGCAAACCATTCAAAAACTGATGATAAAATCCATTACAAAATTGTGAAAAACTCAAAAGCAAAACATATTTAATATCAATATATCAATCTACTGTGATTAGTAAATGTATCTAAATGGAATGTTTTAGCCATTTACTGGAGTTTAGCGGAATATAGTTATTTACTGATCTTTTTAAAGATGAATGTTCATGTGTACTTCTCTGTACATACATGTACACACACACACACACACACACACAATCTTAACCATGAAAACAATCAATAGACGAAAGCAATTCATTTTTTCTTTTCTGTTTCATTACACACACAAACACACACACATATTACAGAAACTCATTCAGTCATACTTTATGCACACTAACATATGTATACATTGACACGCACGTGTATATACACCTCATTTGCATTTACATACTTTGCCTCTTGGCCATAAAAGCTATAAACTACACACATGAATATATACACTGTGTGTGTGTGTATTAAAATAGTTATTAAAAAAAGTAATAGACAAATCTCTATAATAGTAACCCTTCTCCTCCAAAAACAGCAACAAAAATCACAAATTTAACGATACATATTATAATACAGCTCAGTAAATACATTTAATCAAGAAATAGAAAAAAAATAGCAATGCATCCTCAAGTGCTTTTGATTATCAAAAAAGGTAACATAGAATTCGTATTCAAACAATAATAATTCCCATCTGTTTCACTTGAATTCTTCATGGCTATGGGTGAAGTTCTGATAGAAACAAAATGAAAAAAGAAATAATAATGAAATATATTTAATACTAAATGGCAGTATTTAATGTAAAGATGAAAGGGGGTGGTATATAGAAGCAGTCAATAATGAAACTAAAAACAAATCTTCATATATGTGATAATGAGTGAAAACTCAAACCTAAAAGAAAAAAAAAAAAAAGAAAATTGAATAGTTTGGGCAAACAAGAATCTGGAAAATAGAAAAGTGAATAGACTGATGGAAGTTGTTAGGTTGGCAGATTTACTAGACAGACAGGCAAACAGTCACTGACATAGGTATACAGATGGACAAGCCTGAATAGACAGGTGCAGACAGACAAGCATGGACAGTCAGATAGATGGTACACACAAAAATATAGTTAGGCAAAAATGTAGCCAAGCTAGGCAGAGAGGGAGAATAAAGTACATTAATGTATCAATGATATTAGGAAGAAAAATATAAAATGAAGGGGAAAATATGGAAGACAAAATATTTTTCAATAAACACTGGGCAGCTGATATTGATTTAAAGAAAAGTTATATTGAGAGGCAAGAGAAGATAACTTGAAACGGTTACAGTTAAGAGGATTTAAGGAGAGATTAATTTCTAAGCCTTATGAAGACGTAAAAGTGATGGAGATATAACAAGTATGAAAAAAATAGATTGAAACAAAGATAAAAAAAATGGTGCTGTAGTCATGAAGTACAGACATGCATGTACAGATACATGCATGTATGCACACACAGATACAAACTGGCACACTCACTTACACTCACATACTTCACAATCAGGCAAACCTCCCCACACACACACACACACAAGCATGCAGTTTACTTTCAAGTAGAGGAAGTAGTTAACTGACAGAGCAATAATAAATGCTTGGAATCAATGAAAATCTCAAGAGGTTTTCCAAGACATGCCAAACACTTTGAATAAATAGCAACAAATTACTTATGTTATAATCAATGCTAGTATAGTAAAAATGCCTTCACTGCCATTAGGTGATGTTACCAGAAACTAGAAACTTCCAAAGAAATCAATCAATCAATAATGGAAAGAAGCATGTTTTCTATTCCTTTCAGGTTTCTTATGTGTGTGGGTGGGGAGAGACAATAACAAAAACAAATGTGTAGTGTATATTAATACTGTGACTGGTTTATATTCAGCTGATCATGTTCATTTATGAGTAACCGATTTTAGAAGCACAAAGACAGCATTTGAAAAGGGTAGGTATTAATAAAGGAAATGGTATTGTGATTCTTTTGATTGAAAACTAGTAATGGAGTGATTCAGCATTTACTGTGAAACGTCATATTTCACTATCATTTTCTGCCAGCTCCTCTAGGTTGGTGGTAATGATAGCATCGTTAGAGTGCAAGACTCAGTGAAAATAGTTATGGGTTGAGCTAATTGCTTTATGATGCATAATTCTGAGTTTAAATCCTGTCAAAATGAATTCTGAATTACCAACATGACATTAGGATTGATTCAATCAAGTATCTTCATCAATTAAGTGCATCCGTCTAGGATAAATTGGCCCTTTGCGTGTTCATGCGATTCCTTTATCATTAAGATCTCAGTAAATTGAATTAAGCCCACAAACTTTTGAGGGAAGCGATAGGAACCATTACATGGTCACTCAGTATGCTAGAGCTAGAAGCTGAATCTCCCTCAAATGATGCTCTACCAACTTAAAAACAAATACATTGAATAATGTTGACTAATATATGGTATTTCTGAAAAAATAAAATGTGGTAGTTATGGTTTCATTGTATTTTCATTATAGGCCTACTCAGTTTGGACCATAGTGGAGGGGTGTAGCTTAGTAACTAGTGTTGAACTCCTGAGGGTAAGAATGTGGTTTCGATTCTTGGACCAGACGATGTGTAGTGTTCTTGAGCAAAACACTTAATTTCATATTACTCCAGTCCAGTCAGCTGGTATAAATGTTACTCAGTAACGGACCAGCATATCCCATGAAGGTGGGTAATATATACACAACACAAGCCAGCCTTGTTAGTCTATGGCTCAGGAAGGACCTTTGGTCCAATCTGGACCATAACCATCATCATAATTATCATCTGCCATTTCTCTTTCTTTTTAAGGCTTTGTGCTTTATATAATTAATAATCATCATAATTACATATTGATAATGACTGTATTGCTAACTTAGAAATAATAGAAAATAATGAATTTAAATGTTTTTAGATACATTTCTCTCTTCTTATTCTGATTCTAAATCATACCTAGATTAGTTTCATCTTTCCCATCTTTAACACTTAAAATAATATCAGTTACATACTGATCTGCTTGTATTGACTATATAGTTTCCATATTTTTGATCCTGTGACTCCTGAAAATAAATTAAGTCTACCAAGATATTAATGATAGAGTAATTATTTTATCACAGTTTACTTTTTACTTTCAACCGAAAGTGCCACCAACACTATCTGACTATGGTCTATTGTCATTGTAACAATGTTCTGTGTGTTGGTAATTTTGTCTGGGTTGTGATTAGTGTTCTCTTAATGCTAAAGAAGAAAACGAACAAAAACAATAGAATACCACTCCAAGTAATTTCTGGTATTTGTATCCTTGTACATATTCTTAGTTCAAATTAAACTGGGTTTGATATTGTCTTGAATCTTGCTAGAGTTAGTAAAATAAGTACCAATCATATATTGGTTTCAAATTTTGGCACAAGACCAGTAATTTTAAGAATGGGGTTAAGTCAATTATATCAACCCCAGTGTCCAACTGGTACTTATTTTATCGACCCTGAAAGGATGAAAGGCAAAGTCAATCTTGACAGAATTTGAACTCAGACCATAAAGATGGACAAAATGCTACTAAGCATTATGCTTGGTGTGCTATTGACTCTGCGAGTTTACCTGCCTTGTACCAGTCATATATCGGTACTAATTCATTCAACTTTATACCTCTCATGTAATTTTATAATCCTCATCCATTGTAAGAAAACAGTTATCATAATCCTGATCAATATTACTACCACTATAACTTCTCCAAAATGTACAACTTTGCCTCACTGATTGAAATCTTCATTATTACTGTTATTGAGATAGATATAAAGTATTTAGAGATCTACTTTAAAAGACCCCCTAAATATCTTGCATTCAAAATTCTTGGGTCAGTTTCTATTAGCGTTAACTTTACCATTCATGTCTTTGGTGTGTTAATAAATTATATAACACATTATTTACATTTGACAGATATTTGTCCTCACCTTGTTTGTTGTTAACATGTTTCGGCTGGAGGGTTTATCAGCCGAAACGTTGTGTTAACAACAAACAAGATGAGGACAAATATCCATCAAATGTAAATAATGTACATAATTCCTCGTCTCTTAAATATAGAACTGAATTATATAACATATTATAAATACAATCATGTCTTCCCTATAATACAAAACCTTGACCCTTGTCGACAGAAATTTTGACCTACAGACAAACAGCCTAGACATTCATTTGTCATTGGTTTCTTGTCATTGTTTTACAAAAGTGACTTAGTGATCAATGAGCAGACACTATCTTGTCCCAAAGAAGTGCATTTTGTTTTCTTTGCTGAGAGACTTGATTTATGAGAAAAGCAATGACCGAAAAATTTTTCAATTCATTTCTTCAGACCTATAGCAGGATTTGAATTCAGTACTGTAAACTGACAAAATACTTTTTTTATAGAGACACTACTGATCAGCGTGGAGAATATTACTAATCTCATGTTGGACATTGAAAGTTAATTGCTTCAGCCAAGAGCACATGACAATACCGGTGACAAAATATGAACTCTTACAAGCTGTCATCCACTTGTATGGTCATATACAAGGTGTGCAGGAGTATGGTGTCTACTACTGATTGTGAAATACATTATTGTTACTATGTTCTTCACTGATGGTGACAAGATAAAAGTGGTAGTGACCAGATAAAATTCCTTTCAGTATTTAGATATGTCTTGTGTTTTGAGTTCTAATCCTGCCAAGATCAAATTCCTCTATTATCCCCCTAGGGACAATAAAATCAACGTCAGTTATATATTGAGTCAATTCAAGCAATTATGCACTTCTGCTATAATTTTGAGATATACTCATGTAAAATATCAATATTACCTTCTCTCTCCACTTCTTGTCAGATAAGTTATTGCTGTAGACAGCACAAACCACCCCTCCTCCTGTTTTGTTTAATGAGAGCTTTTAATAGTATTATAGGGCTCTTGACAAATCAATGTATTGGAGCCTCTGCATACGCAACCATAGCGTTCATAGATTAGTGTTGGATCTCTGAACTTGTACTGCTACTGGGCAACTGCTCAGTGTGTCCATGCTTCAAGATGGCACTGTGTCTAATCTCAACTAAGATGGAATAAACTCTACCTTCCGTTACAAGAGAGAAGGATTAACATTTAATCCATTCAGTTCTTATTCTACTTGCACTATTGTTTAACTCCAGCTAACTTTTACTGAGAAGATCTATGATTGTTATTCCAACCATAGCCATTCTTCCTTTTAAGACAGTTGGAGATAATATGAAGATTTGGCAGCTATTCTTAGGAAGCTAATTTGCTGCATAGTGATTCTCTTAGTGACTCAGTGATAAAGTGCAAAATCTAGGTAGATTTAGTTATCATTTCTAGCAGGTTTAATAACTCCTTTTTTTGTCTTATGTATTACAATAATTGGTTAATATGCTAGGAATTGCATACAAGTACTCATCTACTCATTTGTCTTTCATCACTCTTTCTTACAAGAGACACAGCGCCAGAGGGTCATTACTCAAGTTCGACCCTATTGCACATAAAACTTTGAGCAAGTGTCTTCTGCCATAGCTGTGGATCACCAAGTCTTGTGAGTGAAACATGGAAACTGTTTGGCGGTTTATCTGAGGGATTGATCCTATTCTTGGCTGGTAGACCTAATCTGTCACTTAGTTTAACCCCTTTTGTTATCATAGTTTTGTTGGAATATACCCTCTATATTTTAATTAATTTTGAAAATAATGAAGAATTTTGTAAAATAACTTTGTTATTAAGTTATTTGAAACAAATTAACATGCAATTTTGATGGGAAATATTAATTTACACCACTTTAAATTTGGAAGTTTCTACCATAGAACCAGAGGCAGTCTTGGGCAGTTTGGTATCAAAAAGGTTAACATGAGTACCTGACACTTAGATGACTTCAGCAGAATCCACTCTGTTCCAAACATTGAAGCCAGAATCCTGCTCTGAGAAAGACTTTACTTCCTCTGAGGTCCTGAAAAGGGACATGAACACTAAAGCATCAAAATACATGAGGAAGTTGAAGCTGTATCTTAGCGTCAGATGACCAGGAATTAAGATCTTAGAATTAGATACTCACCATTCTAATTTTACTTACTTCAAAGAGTTTATTGTTCATTTGGAAATCTGGGAATTTGCCAACACACACACACACACACACCCTCTCACATAATATGGATAATAAAGTAGATAATTAAAAAAGTAAAAAGCTGTATGCTAAAATTAATTTTTCTTTCTTTGTATCAATGCAGTAGTAGTGTTAGTGTGATAAAAATATTTTTAAAAAAACACAAAATGATACTCCAAACTTATTTCAATTTGTTTTTTTCTCCTATATTTATTTTAATTTTATATGTTTATTTTTTGTAGTGGTGGGTGAGGGTTATATTTATATATTTTTGGCCTCTTTCATTATTCTGTTTTTCAAAGCAGAATCTAAAAACAATTGAGATAATGTTTGCGTATGCAGGTACACACTGTGTCTATATTCACACATTCTCATATATTATGTACACATGCATATGCACACACACACACACACACACACACACACACTTACATGCACATTACTTTATATGCTTGTGCATATGTGTATAGGTGTGTATTTTTACAGGTTTACATGCACAAATACACACACACATACGTGGGCATGCTCACATCACACCAGGCCTCTTTTACCAAAGTTGTTATTGCTTGCCATGACAATAAAAGTCAGTAGTACAGCAACAGCAGCAGTAGCAGCAGCAATATTCTTTTCTAGCTGTGTCTTATTTCAGATAGTAATGTGCTATTTCAGGTGGATGTCAGGCAGGGATGATGATGAGTGGTGGTGGTGGTGGTGGTGGTGGTGGTTGGCGGTGAGCTAAGATGTGTAATCTAAATAAACATGTCTGGGTTCCTGCTATAAGATACAACCAGCAGATAGAACAGCAGCATCATAATCATTATTATTGTTAGTGTTGTTATTGTTGCAGTTATTGCTACTGGTGCTGCTGTTGCAGTTATTGTTGGTGCCACTACAGTTGTTATTGGTGCTGCTGCTGTTGTTGGCATTGCTCTAGCTGTTGTTGCTGCTGCTGTTATGGTCATTTGTTTTTTTGTTTTTCTGTTGGGGGCATTTTGGGAAGAAGCATCCCAAACTGGATTTTCACTCAAAATATGAAATTGTAAAGATGCAATATGATTATTGCTTTTTTCCCCCTTCTTTCTTTTTAATAATCACAAAGGCTCTATAATTTGGAGCAAGGAAAGAAAATGAGATTTTGTAATAGTCATTCCTTTCTCACATGCATTAACAGTCTCAAATAAAATGTTTTTAACAGTTGGTTTGTCCTAAGCGTCTTGATCTGATCTACTGATGTTATATTAGTTTCTTTTGAAAAACCCAATAATGCAGAGCAGTGATAGAACTGAATATTATTACTGGTTTGGAACCAACAAGTTTGAGAGTACAAAGGCTGTTAGAAACATGGACAGAAACGAACATGGTGTATTAATGGGCCAAAATAATTTTTATTATTCTTCAAACTTCTGTGGCAGGTCTGCTTTTGTGTGTGTTTAATGGTTTGGTTTGTAGAAAGGGTTTGAGCCATGGCTTTTGTGGGCCCAGTGAAATCAATCCAGTTGATATTTCTTTTGACCAACTGCAAGCTGACCACTTTAAGGAAAAAATAAATGGGCAGAGAAGGAATTCCTTAAAACTAATACCGTAGGGAGTAGGGTCAAGGCTTGGTAGCAAGTGTATGTCCTGAAAGAAAGGGCACAAAATGAGATAATGAGAGGAGAGACAACTTTGTCAATTATTTGAGTGGATAGTATTTTTGTTGCTGTGTTGTTTTTGTTTTGTTCCATGAAATTTAATATGTATGTGTGTAGTAGCAGCACTTTATTAGATATGAGAGAATATTCCATTATGGGTCATCACATTAGTGCTTACTCTATTTGTATTACAATTTTCATAGTGGGGTCCAAATTTGCACACTTAGCCCTTTGAGAGCTTCTTAATTTACAGTGTATGAAACTATAGACTATCCTAACTTTCTTCTTGGACTATTACTGCATCATGTTAGCATTTGATTTTTTTGATTAATTAAAAATCGGCAAACTTGACATTATTTTTCACATTCCAAATTAGGGCAACATTAAGGAAAGTAAGAATCCACTTGTAAAACTTACAAAAAATATTTTTAAAAAAACAGTCTAATGAGTTGTCAAAATTAAATTTTTTTTATTAGAAAAAAAAAAATATTTGCAAGATAATTATTTTCTGCATAGGAATTCAAAATTGAATTAATCATAAAATGTATGATTTTAATCTTTTATTTTTATTATTTTTCCTGTTTAATCAAGGAGGAAAAAGCAGTGCCCGTGATCTTTTTATTTTCTCAAGGCCTAAAACTGGAAACTTGGTTTGAATTCTTTACGATTGATTGAACTGCATTAAAGGTATCCAAGGAACAGGTGATGGTGTAAAACCGGGCAACAATGAAATCTGGCACCTATTGATTTTCTTAACTGAGGCATAAGAAAGATATTATATATAGGTTGAATATGGTTTATTAAATCAGCCCTATTGTAAAATTGGTACTTATACAAGCCAACATGGTTGATTAACCTGTTAAAAATATCAACTAAATCTCGCAAACCACATCTTACTATGTTAAGAAAAAAGAACACACTGGTGTTCTAGATATATTAGTTTTGAATGTAAAACTGAAAGGTCATGGTTGGAATACTTTTGATCATAGATTTGCTTGACTAACTCTAACCCTAACCCGGTACTATTTATTTCATTAACCTTAACAAAAGATGATATGCGGTTCATTTCACTTAGGATTTGAACTCAGAATAATAAGTTGCATTCTACTCATTGAACTATCTCACTATCCTATTGATCTCAATTATTTATCGGAAATAAACTAAATTACTTTAATTAGAGTTATATTTAATATTTTTAACATTTCTGAATTGAAAAACATCTTGATAAGGGTTAAGTTGGTTTTATTTTTATTCCATTTGAAGCATACCTAAATCTTAACCTCTCTAATGAGTAGAAATGTTTAATTAAAATATTCAAAGTTTAAAACTAATTAGTCTCTCGCTATTTCTACATTGTTAATCATTTAGCGTTTTGTAAAACTATTTAAATTATAGAAAGTCATTAACAATATTTAATTGTAACAACATTCCTTTTTGGAATGTTATGTTGGTAATACTTCAGTTAAGTTTGAAACATCATGGTTGATAAATGGATAATTTTCAGTTAAAACATTATTAAGAATAACTTATTGCTCACACTTTTGATTATACTGTTGTGGTAAACATATCGACAATGACGATGTTGTCAACAGCAAGAGTATTATTGATGACGAAAACTGCAAAGCAGTCAGTGTTTGTGATAGCAAAGCAGTTAATGATGGTGATGACAGTGATGATGATGTTGGTTTTATATATATATATATATATATATATATGTGCGTGTGTGTGTGTGTGTAAAAATTAATATCACAATTAACAAGTATATTAATGCAGTTACTCTTTTGTTTACCTCTTTTCAAAATAGTTGTGCATTAACTAACATAATGTAATATTATTAAATACTTTTTCTCTTGTCTTACTTCTAAAGAACAATATTTAAACTCTGTACAGAATTTTCATTTACCTTTTGAAAATTGAGTTTGTTCAAAATGTCTTATTGAGAGAGAGAGAGAGAGGGAAGAATCACCCATAATTTTTACTGGCTTCCCTCCATAGTGAGAGTGATGTATTTAACCATGGCAGAGTTGCCGAAAAAAGCACAGAATGAGGGTTTAATCCTAACACCAACTACTAATAGTGCTTATGCATTTTTTATTATGGTACCAGTATTTGAGAGGTTGTTAGGTCCTTGATAAGACTAAAGGGTCTTCTCAACCCTATTTTCTTTCCACTCAGTCACCAACTACTTTAAAATGTGTACTAGTATTTTATTGTGGCACCAACTCTAAACAGACAACATTGCAAAGTCATTTTGACAAACTCATTAAATTGCAGAATATTGAACTAGGGTGAGATGGGGTAAAGAGGTAAAAGTATGAAAGAGGACAGTTTTGAAGAGGAGGAGAAAATGGGAGAGACAGTGCAAAGAACAATGGAAAGACTAATGTCAGTTATATTTGCTGGTATAGAAGAGAGTGAGAGAGTAGCAGTGGTTGGTGATTGTGATGGATACCAGTGATAAATATATTTAGAACTAAATTTTCAAAAGTATACTTTGTAATTTTAAGGAGATTAAACTGCTATTTCTTAGCAGATTGAGTAACAGCATAGAGGTTATCTTGTTGGCACACAGTTCTAAAGATTCCAGTAAGTTTCAAACTTGGGACATTCTCTATATGAAACAGCTGAGATCACCATAACACTGTTTCAGATTAGTGTGGGCCATTTTTGAACCTAGTCCATTGATAGTTATTGGTGAAAGTGAATTCCTTGTAGAAGTAAAAGAATTTGTATTCTTCTCCAGGTACTGTATATATGCTACACTCTTAACTTATCTTCTTATGCTTACAAGCCTAGGCAAATATTTTTGCTCTAACAACCACTGGAATTCTTTTCTTGTTTGTCAGTACAAGGTGGCATTGTGATTGGTGCTAGAAAGGACATCTTGCCAAAATACATTTAAAAAAAGTAGTTACATGTGCGTGCATACCTGCATCTAAACTAAATGTGCATCTGTTCATGCATCTAAATAGATTTAGTTCAAGACAAGTATGAAAGCCATGAGATATTAAGTGCTTTCATTTGTATCATGTTTCATCTATATTTTCCACTGTAACCTTCACAAAGTTGATAGTTAGCCAGTTACTTTTCTTTCACTAACATGGAGTTCATAGTTACTTGTTTGGTCATTTTGTGTTAAATTTTCAGTGTGGTTTAGTTGATTTCACAACTATCTGGGTCCAGGTTTAATCCCACTTTCTGTGTGTGTCTTTCACTGAAGTATATTGACAAATGATGTAAACAATAGCAAAAACAGAAAAAAAAAACTGGCATCATCAAATAAAAATACTTTGTGTGATATTTGTTCTGCCTGAATTACAATCACTTGTCACTTTTACCAGAAATGCAATAAATCCATGATTGACCCATTAGAAACCTGTAATCAATGACATTATATACAGCAGTTATTGATAGTAGCAAACTTTGTCCCATGCACATGTGTATGTGTGTGTATATATATAGCATAAATGCCTATATATATATATATATATATATATATATATATATAT
>NC_068983.1:143319296-143322520 GCF_001194135.2 Octopus bimaculoides | reverse complement strand
TATATATATATATATATATATATATATATATATATATATTAGTTGACAGTCTACTCTGAGATTCACCCTTAGCTGGACAGTTCATGATTCTTGAACAGCCCAACTAAGAGTGATACTCAAAATAGACCGTTAACTTTGATATTGTTTGTGTGTGAAGGACTATTATATCCGAGTTGCAGGTAGTTGGACTCTACAGTTAGATAGATCACTATAATATTTAGTTACATGATGTTATGTGCATTTCATTAACAATGAATAAATATCAGTTTACATACAAAAAATTTCATAAGCTGATTGCATTGTCAAATTTTCAGAGATTCCACAACTCTCATAATCTTTAGTATTCATATTGGACTGTTGATGATGATGATGTATTGGCTATTATAATAACTGGTGATGATGTTAACATTCCTTGTTGAAATTATCACTGGTTGTTCTGCACTCTTGAACTCTGGAATAAAGAAAAAATTTCTTACTTGAGAAACAGGTATGGGTTGGTAGTAGGAAGAATACCTTGATATATAAAGTATTGTGTGTGTGTGTGTGTGTGTGTATGCACAGCCAAACTGCTGGATCAATCTGTACTTGAGAAACAGGTAAGCATTGGTAGTAGGAAGGGCATTTGGCCATAAAATACTACCTCAAATAACTCCCCTTCTAATCCAAGCTTAGCATGGATAAACAGGTATTAGATGAATGAACAAACTGGAGGAAAATAGCTTTTAGTACTTACTGACAGTCTCTCTAGCATGATATATATATATATACACACATACATATATACACACACACTTTTGGTCTATTAGTGGCTGACAGTAGGGACAAAATGCTTGTCAATTTACTATGACAAACAGCTAATTGATTTATTAGCTGAATCCATCTTTCAATTTGAACTCAGCTCTGCAAGCTAGTTGGTAGGAGAGAAAAATAAGATAACAGAATACATTTAGTCTTGTCATTCCATTTACTAATTCAAAATCGTACTGGTGTCAATTGTGCTTTTCACCCCTCTATGATGAATAAAGTAAATAATATGCAGCAGTTAATTTTGTTGATTTTTACCTGTACTTCTTTAAAAGATTTGCTTTCTTCCTTATCAAAAGAAACCATTGTTATCTCAAAGTTTAACATAAAAATGTTTAAGCAGATATTTATCATTTTAGTTTCTAATAGCAAGAATACCAGCAGGCAGTGGTTATAAAGCAAAATCTCTGTATTCACCTAATAAATATATCAACAGTGACTTAGCTACTACCAATGTAAATAATTTTGTTTCTATATTTTAGGTATCTGGCTGCAGCTAAGATTTATCATCCGTTGTTTTATCACATATAATATTTTTTTTTATTTTGCATACATTTTCACTCACTGTTGTTTGCTGTGTTTTTTTCTTTTTCTTTCTTTTTTTTGAACATTCATTGTTGTTTTCCTTCGTTTTGCTCTTTAGCATTTAAATTGGTTATATCTGACTTAAAATATTCTCTCTGCTTTATGTTCAAGCTGGCTAGATCTGACCTTTCACACCTAATCTGCAACATCATTCTAAAAATACACTAACATATCAAAATCTTGAAGCTACAACATAATGCATGATTAATTCAAAACAATGTAAACAAATAAGCATTACATTTGACAGAGTAACCTGTATTTTAACGGGTTAAACTAGGTCAGCTCTGACTGAGCAAGCCTATACTCAAAAACAATACAGCTCTGACCAACCAACTGACTAGCATCCCTCCCACCACTAATTTCAGGCATTGTACCTAAATTAGAAATAAGTGTAGACATATCATCTTGGTAGTACAATATCCAATATGACCTTATTTTTTTTTTCTTTGAGATAATATGATGTCTTAATGCTAACCACTTTAAGAGAAACAAAGTAGAACCTGTTTCATCAGATAGGCAGATCTATTGAGGCAAGAAGAGTTGTTTCTTGACCCAAAAGCAGATACTGGTTGTGGCTATTCTGCTCCAACCAGTGGTTGTGACCATTCTGAACACTTAACCATATAGTTTAGCACCTCAATCTTATATCCACTGTACTTCAGGAATTCTTTAATTATTTGTAAATTTAGTGGTTTAATGATAATGTTATTCCTGTCAAAGATCATTTGTTCATGTCTTGATATTCTCATATCATGTTTTGATACTCTCATACCATTCCCCTTTCACCCTGTTTACTAGCTACATTAGCCCATATGAACAGAGACTACAAGGAGCTGTGAATATTTTTTTTCTTGAAGGGTACATGGCATCCTCACTAGTTTTGATGATGCCATGAAATTACCTAATATCCTCTGTAAAGCAGTTTGTGAATAATTGGAGATAATATAAGGTCAAAAGAACCTTCAGTCTTGACTCACTGAGGATATAACACCCTCTCCAATGCTAGTGCCATGATAAAATCTTCTCAGTACACTCTGTAAAGTGGTTGGTTTAGGAAGGACATCCAGTCATAGACACCATCCTCAAAAATAAAATGTACAATCAAGGTGTGGTTCTCATTTGGTATAGAAACCTAGTTGCTTCAAATAAGAACTGACTTCGATCTTGACAACCCATGCCAGCATGGAAAGTGAGCATAAAACAATGATAATATCTATATTTATATGATGAATCTTTCTCAGAATTTCCAACTATGAGTTTTCAGCTGTTCAGTCAACTGAGCTGCCAAACTCATTGAACCAGTTGTGTATTCATTCCAGAAGAATGTTTACTCTTGACATGATTATTCAGGCAGAATAAGCATGATACAGTGTCACAAGTCTGGGTCTTTGAATTACTTCTACAATTCAACATGCTTCTGCACAGTTTCTGTCTGCCCAGTTTCACTCACACAGCATGATTAGACATGAGGCTATAGTGAAAATAATAGCTCATGGGATCAAGCAGTGAGATCAAAACAAGGAGCTTCTATTCAGGAGTGAACTCCTGAGCCATTCAGCTATATTACATCAATATTTGTGCGTGTGGTACATGTTTCTGCATGTGTGTGTATATGTATGTGTTTATATGTATGTGTGTATATGTACATGTGTGTGTGTATGTACATGTGTGTGCATATGTACATGTGTGTGCATATGTACATGTGTGTGTATATGTACGCGTGTGTATATGTACATGTGTGTGTGTATATGTACATGTGTGTGTGTATATGTACATGTGTGTGTGTATATGTACATGTGTGTGTGTATATGTACATGTGTGTGTGTATATGTACA
>NC_068983.1:143312967-143319150 GCF_001194135.2 Octopus bimaculoides | reverse complement strand
TGTGTATGTGTATGTATATGTATGTATATATGTACATGTTTGTGTATATGTACATGTGCGCATATGTATGTGTGTATATGTACGTGTGTATACGTGTGTGTGTGTATATGTACATATGTGTGTATATGTGTATATGCATGTGTGTGTGTATATGTACGTGCATGTGTATATGTGTGTATATGTACATGTGTGTGTATATGTACATGCGTTTATATGTACATGTGTATGTATATGTGTGTATATATGTACATGTGTGCGTATGTGTGTATATGTATGTGTGTGTATATGTACATGTGTGCATATATGTGTATATGTACGTGTGTGTATATGTACATGTATGTGCATATGTATGTGTGTATGCATATATGCATATAAATTGGTCAATATATAAAAAAAACTGAAGTATTGCATCTAAAGATATATGGACATTTGCTACTAGGCAACATCTATATTTAATTGTAGATCAAAGAAAACTCTTTCAATATTAATGAAATCAATAATGTCTGTGAAAGGTAAAAATATGTGTATATAATGTATAGTAGAATGAATTGCAGGCTTTGTAAGAAAGATCTTTTGTTAAACCTTAGAATGTTTTTAGGAACTCTTTTCATAATCTTTTGGTAACCTATATCTTTATAGTCTTCGGGGTAGTCATTGGTGCCTGTTAGTAAGGTGAAAGAGTCACTGACTCAGATTCTAGTATTGGCATTCACTGTTTCCTTGGCAAAAGACATTCAACTCTCATTGGCCAAATCAACTCGGCTGTAAATAGGTATTATATAGTAATAGGCCTCACATGCCTACCATTGCCTCACATGGTTATTATTTGGCCCTTGAGTGCCTTTTACAGAACTTACATGTTGTAAATATTGGGACTAAACTCCTTAGTACCCTCATTATCTGCCATTTTCCTGCAATTATTGAACTAGAGATGTTTAAGTTGAGTGTCACTCACATTAATCCCACTAGTCTTAGAAAAGTCTCAGAAAGGTCGTAGACTCTATCCCTCTTTCTTGATTAACAAGTAATGAGAGAATTTGTTATACTTCCACCTCCCCAACAATAGTAATGATATTGATAACTGATAAGTGTTTATTATCTTGTAGCCTATATATGTAGAAGAAACAAAAAGAATTTACTCCTGTATATTCTTCAGTGAATTATATAGAAATTTCAACAATGAGGTTAATAGTAACTGTACATTATAGTCTTCAGTTGATTCTATGCTGTTCTCACTAAGCTAATCTGTTCTTTGTCAAAAGGATTTTTAAACAGCCTGGTGTTTTACTGTAGTTTTTATAACATTTAGAAAGTAATGAGGAAAATAATATCTTCTTGGATAGAACATTTGTTATTACAGTAGTATCTCCCTTGAGAGGAATTGAATACTGAACTGTAAGCCAAAGAAATGCTAATCAATTCTATTGTGATACGAGGGAATTTGTCTGGTATTGAATGACCATGTAAAACAGTGGGTGTAGGGAAATTTACCAGTACATAAGAATCTGCAGGGCCACAAACATTGAATCTTTAGTTTCATTGATTCTTAAGAATGCAGCTATATTAAGTTATAAGTTTTGGTATCAATGCTTAAATAATTACCTTCATATGAGTTTTCTGAAATTCTGTCAGCTGGTGGTTTCAAATATGAATGGTAGCCAAAATATCACTTTCAGGTGCAAGGGTTCCCCACTCCTGACATAGAGGCTTTCTGTTTGGTTTGCTATTGTTAGATTCTTTATTTCGATTGTATACATTCATTACATTTTTGGCATGGTTGGCATTAGGAAGGGCATTCAGCTGTAGAAGATCATGCCAAATCAGACTGGAGTCTTGTGCAGCCTCCCATTTATCAGCCTGGTCAAACTTTCCAACCCATGCTAGCATGGACAACAGACATTAAATGATAATGAAATGAAATAAAATAACACACAAGCATGCCTGCACACACACACACACACATCAATTTAACACCCACTTCTCCATGCTTGAATGAGTGAGATAGACTTTATATGGCCAGATGTGCTTCCTGTTGCCAACACACAAGCCCTCCTAGTCCTTTGGAAATGAACAACACAGTGGCAAAACTTACTTCCATGGAAGATTGTAGACAAATACCACCACTTGTATGATGGAGGTGTTTGAATACAGTTAGCAAGCAATGCCAAGATATGAAAACACACACGCACACACACACGCGCACACGCGTGCGCACACACACACACACACACACACACACACACAGGTTTCTTTTAGTTTTCATCTGCCAAATCCACTTACAAGGTTTTTGGTCAGTCCAAGGCCGTCGTAGAAGACACTTGCCTAAAGTACCATAAAGTGGGATGGAACCAAAAATCACATGGCTGCAAAATAAACTTCTTAACAATACAGCCACACCTGAACATGTATGTATGCATGCAAGTAAATGCTTCTGTATAAGAATACATATGTATACAACTACCCTGTTGTGTGTGTGTCATCATCATCATCATTTAACATCCGCTTTCCATGCTAGCATGGAAAGCGGATGTTAAACGATGATGATGATGATGACACACATGTATATTTATATGTATGTTTACATGAGTTTGTATTTTTACAGATGTATACAAGGTCCTATCAGAAAGTATTAGAACTGATGCTATGGTAACAGAGCTAAAGTATACAGTGTGTAAGCCATTTGCCACAGATTGACCTTGAATTCTGCCATGCATGCACACAGTTATAATGTTCTTGTTCACTTCCATTGTTTATAGCAGTGCTTGAAAGTAAAGTATGTCGAGTGTGGTCATCTCAGAAAGAAGATTGGGTTTCAGCTGCGGAGGGTCTCTGATTGTGTGGTGAAAGATGAAAATTTCTTGAAAATGGTCATAATATGTGACAAATTTTTGGTCTATGGCTATGACTCCAAAACCAAGTCAAGAATCCAATCCCACTTGAAAGGAACAAGATTTCAAAATGTTGATGATATCCACAAGAATGTGATGATGCAGCTTCTTGCTATCTCAAAAAAGGGAGTTCCAAAAATGCTTCCATCAATGGAAACAATGCTAGATAAAGTATGTGACTTCAGAAAAGGACTTCTTCAAAGGAGATTAAATACTGAATTGATAAGTGTTGTAGTTTGCTTTTTATAGCAAGTCTTGATACGTTTTGATCAAACCTCATCTATAGTCTTGGTCAAAACTCAGAATGCAAAGATGAAATAAAGATGACAACTAATTATCTACTAGATAATTGCAAGCCACAAAACAAAGCTAATTTATATTGCTTAGTATGATATATAAATGAGGAAATATTTCGAAGTTTCTTCTATTTGACATTTCTGATACAGCAAGGTACATAGAAATTCATGGAATTATTATAAGAGAATAAGGGCTTCATAAATTATTGCTTTATATGGCAATAGGCTAAGGTTCAAGAAGTTACCACCTCAGCTAAATGTAGCTGTAAGTGCTGACTAGATAGTTTCATTTATATTTCATTAGAAATGTACAAATTATTTGGCAAATCATTCTGAACTTGTCACAACACTTCACACTGATCTCTTGATTCAAACTCTTTGTATTTGATCCCCATCTGCATCTAACAGTACTACAAGAAAATAATTGCTGACAACAGTAAAAGGCCTGAATTTTTCTCTCTCCCTCAATCTCCCCTCCCCCCTCTGTCTTATGTATGTGTGTATATCTTTTGGTTTAAATATATCTATTCCTCTGCATGTGCCTCTCTATGTATATGGTGTCTGGGTGTGGGTCTCTGTGTGTGTTTGTGTGTGTATTTATCTTATTTCTTAGTATAAGAATATCTTGTTTTGCTTCTCTCTCTTTCTCTCTCTGTGAATTTTAATACCTTGATTTCTTAATTTTACAGACACGAGAATTATACATTTTAAATATTGGAACAAAGAATAAAAGCTGGTGGTTAGAACATGGCATTGGTTGTCAGGTGACAAATAACACATGGGAGAAAAATTACCATGGAGAAACCAGTAGACCAATTCCACCTGAAGAATTTGTAGAAGGGTGTCTTGTAGAATATTATTATGTTGAATTCATTCATGCTGCTGTGCAGTGTTTGTTTTCAGTAAGTACTTTTAATATCTTTCAGATCTTTAACTATTTTTCTTCTCTAACCACACTATTTCTTTCATGTTTTTAACCCATTTTCCCAAGTTTTTAAATATTCTTTTGTTTTTAAACACTTCTTTCCCATGTATAACCACTTCTTTTAGATTTGTAGCCACATTTTCTTGTTAACTATTATTTGCATAACTTTAACTGATTCTTTCATGGCTTTAACCATTTCTTTCTGGCCTTCAACTACTTCTGCTTCTTTCATGTATTCAACTATCTATTTTACCTTTGTTGAAACTTTTTCTAAATTCCATTTTCAAAGATTTCTTGGAGAAATTAAATAAAGTGACAATTAACTGACAAAAAAATCAGTAGTTTGGAATGCATAACCAAACTAAACTGTTTCTTGACATAGACTTATTTAAACCTCAGTATAATCTAGTCTATATCAGCTGTAAATCAGTATCAAGTGAAGTTGTACTTAACTGTTGTAAACATTTTTCTTCCCCCCTCTCTCTCTCTCTCTGTCATTTACTTTTTATACCTATATTTTATCACTTTACCTCTCTTATTGTTCCTCCTCATTGTATCTTCATTCCACATTTTTTCTTTTACTCGCACTATTTCTTCCCTCTCTCACTCTTCAGCCATTTCCTATATCTAATTGCCTTCTCAGGACTACAGCTCTTGCATGCTGCTGATTCTCAACCCTATCAGTATATCTATTTATCTAAGTAATCTTTCACTCTTTATAATAATTTCTCCTCCTCTTATCTCTCTCAGCACAACTACAGCTTTCTCTTTTCAACCAACCAACAATTTGAACACCTGATTTTTATAGGGCAGTGAAAGACTAATTCTGTATTTGTAGCTGATGAAGCATAACAATGCAGAAATACATGCATTTTATGGTCTGATGACATTATTCATAGCACAATGGTTTCACAATATGTTTTTATTTATTTATTTACACATATCTGCAGCATCAGTAATGCTATACCCACTAGGCCCACAATGCTTATATTTACAACATCCCAAAACACTTTCATATACAATGCTCCCCCGCCCCCTAAGTAGAGATAACAACCTTAACAACTCACACATGTTTGAATGATGGCAGGTTAAAATCAAGAACAACTATTATGACGCCTATTATCAAATGTTCACGGGAACCTTCTTTTTAGGTACTGAATAACATCTCTCTTTCCTGTGTTACCTGCCATATCTCTTTCCCAGTTTTCAGAGTTGGCACTCTAAATGTAGGCACATTGAAAGGTAGGTCTAGCGAGATTGTAGAGATGTCTGAATAGAGATGTGTTGATGTATGTTGCGTACAAGAGGTAAGATGGAAGGGATCAGTCCTCAACCCCCTCTTATTCATTATAGTCCTCTAGGCAGTAACAGAGCAATTCAAGACAGGCTGCCCCTTAGAGCTCCTCTATGCTGACGACCTTGCTCTCATAGCTGAGTCACTATCAGAACTGGAGACAAAGTTCAGGATGTGGAAGCAAGGTCTAGAATTGACGGGCCTTAGGATTAACCTAGCAAAAACCTAAGTCCTAGTAGGAACTCTGTCAAATCACAACCCGCTTCAGGTAGATGGCTCTGCTTGATCTGTAGAAAAGGTGTGGTTAGAAACTCCATACAATGTACTCGGTGTAAGCTATGGACACATAAAAGGTGCAGCAATATCAGAGGAAGGTTAACCAGGAAAATAGTTTGTGTGTGGCAGATGCACTGGGGCAATAAACACTGAAGATATACAGAAAACAGATTCCATCACATACCAGGGGGAGAAACTAGAAGTAGTTAATAGCTTCTGCTACCTAGGCGACCAGGTCTGTAGTGGGGGCTATTCTTACTAGAGTAAAAATAGCTGGGGCAAAGTTCAGGGAGCTCCTACCTCTGCAGGCAAATAAGGGCCTCTCACTCAGGGTGAAAGGTAGACTGTATGATGCATGTGTGCAAACTGCCGTGCTACATGGTAGTGAAACATGGGCCATGAATGCTGAGGACATGCGTAGGCTTGAAAGAAATGAAGCTAGTATGATCCTCTTGATGTGTAATGTCAATGTGCATACATGACAGAGTGTAAGTGCCTTGAGAG
>NC_068983.1:143305612-143312162 GCF_001194135.2 Octopus bimaculoides | reverse complement strand
ATGCCAGGTCTGCCTGACTGGCTCCTGTGCTTGTGGCATGTAAAAGCACCAACCGATCGTGGCCGATGCCAGTACCCCTGACTGGCTCTTGTGCCGGTGGCACATAAAAAGCTCCATCCAAACGTGATTGATGCCTGGCCCACCGGACTGACTCCTGTGTCGGTGGCATGTAAAAAGCACCCTCTACACTTTTGGAGCGGTTTGAGTTAGGAAGGGCATCCAGCTATAGAAACATTGCCAGATCAGATTGGAGCCTGGTGCAGCCACTGGCTCTCCAGACCTCAGTCAAACCGTCCAACCCATGCCAAAGTGGAAAATGGACATTAAACGATGATGATGATGATGATGTTGTCTACAAGGTGCATAGTTTCTTGAGGTTATCGTGCAGTGAAAGGTCTTATGTCTGAATGTACACAAATGTGTTAAATATAATTGTAACAGATATTTTATTCAAGGCTCCTCTACTTAATTGACCATCCTTTGCACACAGATAATATACTATTTGCTATTCTTAGATATAAGGACTACTGTTCTTATAGGGCCATGAAAGAATTGGTTCTGTATTCATAGTTGATGAAGCATAATTATGCAGAAATGTATGCATCCTATGTTCTGATGATGTCATTCATAGCCCAATATGTTTCCGCACATTGTCTATGAGGATTCTTGCCCTAAGATTATTTCCACAATTAAAGATCTTCTTTAGTAGTTTATATAATTGTAGATTTGTTTAAAAATTCCGCATATGCTGTGTTAGTACCCAGTTAATCATTACACACACACACACACACACACACACACACACACACACACACACACACACACACACACATCACTTTGTTTCCATTGTGTGTATTTGTTGTGTTTTATAATCATATTTTGTTTTCTCATTAGCTTCATCTGGTGAAAGGATTTTCTTTATGGATTCATTGCCATCCAAGATCTAATGTATTAGTTTTCTGTTACCTAATGTATTTGTTTTGTTATCAATTAGATTACAGGTTAAGACTTCACTTATTAATTCTTGTCCAGTTTGGAGGTGAACAGAGACCTGAGACTCTTATTTGATATCAATCCTGGAATGAAAATTAGAAATAGTAAATACATGTTTGTGTGTGTGGTTCTGATTGTGTGAGTGTGCGTTTTGTAAATACATATATGCAGCCCTATAAAGGTATTTACATACATGTATGAGCATATACACATGCCTGTGCCAACATGTATCTCCATGTATGCATATCTATACATGTATATGTTTGTGTGCATGTGTTTATATAATGAATTGTATGCCTACTTATATGTGACCTGAATCTCATTACTACTGTAATGCTTGCACACATCAATATTCATTTATAGATTGATAATAAAACATGATGATACCTTGATAAAAGCGAATAGCCAAAGGGAAGAAGTCTTACATACATGCCTGACTATATATGACAGATGAGGTGAAGAAGGAGGGACAAAGCATTGAAGTCAAACAAGTTTAGCTTTGCTGTAAAAATGATTGATTAAGTGAAGAACAGTTCTTTAACCTGGATACTATGATAAACTGCTGTGGTAGTGATGGTGAATGTAAAGATAAAGTTGTCTTGCTTGCTTAAAGGTGTTTGAATAGATAAAAAGCAGACTAAGAGGTCAATAAAGTCTGTGGGCTATTTAAACTGCATATTGGTCACCTTTTGAGATCTGCTAACTGCAGTAAAAAGAAGTCAATTGATGTAGTTATAGCTACATTGAAAGATCAAAAACTGCTTGTGAAATCTGTCTTCAAGGAAAGAATATGAGGGAAAAGAATACAGATAAAGGCAGTGAAAGTAGTGATGTGACACCATTTAAACTTTTGTAACTATATTTCAAATAAACTGTTGTTTAGCTCTGGTCAGCTTTGATCAAGCTGATTTATGAGAGGCATGCCAACTGTGACTATCCACTCTTTTTTCCCACTGTTATAGTGCATCTAGAACTACATTATTGGATATGTCCTTCCTTCCGTCTTTCTTTTTAAGATGGTAGGTGTAATTCAGCTAGTTCTAGTAGGTCAAGCAACCACAGATGTCCATCATTAACTTCATTTCTGATGAGTAGACTGCCTTATGTTTCAAGTAATTTTTAATATAAAAATTTTTTGGTGGTGTTTAGTAAAATATATATTTTATATATTTGTATATATTATGTTGATGTTGATCAACAGATGTCTTGCAATAAAATTCATGTTGTAATAGATTTTATTTTAGATATGAATACTTTAGTACGGGTAGTAATATGTTTGTTTAAGAAGGGTTAAAGAATCAACTGAAAGTCTTCACTTAGCATATATGTCAAGCATGAAGAAAAATTATCAAGTCATTAAGAATGAAATGTCCAATTTTGAACTGAAAGTTTATTTTACTCTATCTCAATAAAAAGTAATGCAATTAATCAAAGTGTGCACCTAAATTATCAACACAATTCTGCCATTTTATCAGTAACTTATTTATGCTGGCAGTGAAGAATTCTGGAGAGCAAGAGGTGATGAAATCATGAAAAGCTGTTTTTGCATCTTCTTCAGATTTGAATTTTTTTCCTTGCAAGAGGTTGTCTAATGCCTGGAAAACATGATAGTCAGTTGGTGCAAGGTCTGGTGAATAAGGTGGATGACAGAGTACTTCCAAGTTCAGTTCCTGTAACTTCAGTAGCATTCTTTGTGCAACATGTGGTCAAGCATTGTCTTGCAAGAGAATTGGCCTATCTCTATTGACCAGTCTTGGTTGTCTAATTGCAACTTCACTAATCATTTCATCCAATTGGTTGATGTATACATCTGCTGTAATTGACTTACCAGGTCTCATGAAGCTGTAGTGGATGACACCAGTGCTGAACCACCAAACAGACACTATTAGCTTTTTTTGGTGAAAATTCTTTTTTGGATTGTGTTTTGGCACTTTGTCTCTATTCAGCCACTGTGCAGAACATTTGCTATTGTTGAAAACAATCTATTTTTCATCACATGTAACAATATGATACAAAAATAATTTGCTTTTATGCCATGACAGCAAAGAACATCAAGTTTCAAGATGGCGTGTCATTTGATGCTCATTCAGTTCGTGTCATACCCACTTGTTCTGCTTCTTTACTTTGCTGATTTGTTTCAGGTGGTCTAATACAGTTGGAATTGAAACATAAAACCTTGTTACTAACTCACGCATAGTTTGAGATGTATCACCTTCCACTACAGTTTCCAGCTCATCATTATCCACCTTGGTCTTGGGTCTAGCACAGGGTTGATTTTCAAGAGTAAAGTCTCCAGACTGGATCTTCTCAAACCATTGATGTACAGTGTGCACATTCGCCACATCTTCACCAAAAGCCTCATTGATGTTTTGAGCTGTCTGGGATGCATTGGTTCCATGACAGAACTCATTCATAAACAACACGAATTTTTGATCTATCCATGGGTTCACAAAAATTGATTTACAAGAGAAAACACAATGTAATCAGACACCATGAATTGCATTTCAAAAAGTGATGATGTAACTCTTCAATGTTGTAAAGCAAAGAATTGTCAGGATAAAACAGAGTTAATGACTATCAAACTTGGTGCATAAGAAATTTGGACATTTCATTCTTAATGACCTGATAATTGATAACACACAAATTTCATGTTTGCAATATAGTGAGTTGAAAATTTTTAATTTAATGAGATTATCTATGCAGTTATGCAAAATTTCTTTTCGGATGGAGGGCAGAGGTCTCTTTGTTTAATTATGCAAATAAGCAAAGGCAACAGCTCCAATAAAATCATGAGTTAAATTTTTAGAAAATATAGAAAATGCATTATTGGAGTGGATTTGATGATACTTCCCCAAGGTGCCATGAAGTGGACTGAACCTGAGATCCTATAGCAAGCAAGCTATGCCTGTACCTACTGCATATTAGGTATGGTCTCACATATGTAATATGAATTGAAAATTTTGAACTAAGATTATCCAGTTAAAGTTAATTATAGTTGTCACCTCTTTCTTCAAACATTCCCCATCTCCCTCACACACTTTTGCCACCTCTACCCACCCACACTCATGGTTCCTCTATCCCAACTCACTTCTACTCACCCAGACACCTCATCACTACTATTATATTGCTTTCCAGCCTCACCCAATCACAGCCACTCTCTCCTAAAATATGAGAATTCATTTAGCACCTCTACAGCAAGAAACCTGTTCTGCTCTGGCCCCTTTCCTCATACTTTCACCCTGCATCTCCTAGCATAAAGCTGCCCTACCTCAGGATTTGTAGTCTTGCAAGATAGTGACCTCACTAGTGTTAGTGTGAAAAAGACTCCTAGTACACACTGTAAAGTGGTTGGCATTAGAAAGGGTATCCAACCATAGAAACCATGTTAAAGCACAATGCAGTCTTTGGATACATTACATCCTGTCAAACCATCTAGCCCATGCCAGCATGAAAACTGGACATTGAATGATGATGATGTAGAGAATATGTAATGTTGCTATTTATTAAAATCAACAATATAACTGTCCAATAAGACAAATCAAGCTAATTGCTTTCACTAGTTATCTTAAAGACCAGATTCACTCTCATTCAGTATTTTTTATATTTTCAAAAACTTTCAAATGAAGTGATTTTATAGCAGCTGTCAAAGCATCCAACCCATACTAGCATGGAAGATATTAAATGATGATGATGGCGTATGTGTGTGTGTGTGTGTGTGTGTGTATTATCTATGTGTGTTTATGTGTATATGTGTGTATATGTGTGTTCTTGTATATTAAATTTTCAGATATTTGGTAATCAAATATGTTTTAAAAGGGAAAAAATGAAGGTATTTTAGTTTTGTGAAGGTTACTATGAAGGTTCCTCTTAAATATTAGCCATCACTTCCCCACATTTTACCAACATATCTCAGTCTTAATTTTCTATACTTCTGATTGTTGCTACACAACACTATCACCAATAATAGAAGGTGTGTCTGTTTCTGGATTAGTCTCATATGTTGAAAGAAATGATATCGAACTATCATATGGAGTGTAGTCATATATGAATGAAAGCTGACCATTAGTGAATTATTATAAGTTTTCAATCATATGTCTTTTGTAGTGAATATATATAATAGGTAAAAAAAAAGAGAACAGGTTTAATGCTTCATTACTAACTTCGTAGAAAGTAGTTGTGAAGCTTGAATTGTTGATGAACAACTTAAAAATAGAAAGATAGCAATCTTTCTTATTTGTAGTACCATTCTGTAAATAATAATGATGAAGATGATGATAATTTCTTTCAATGTTGGCACAAAGCTAGTAATTTTAAATTAAGATGGCTAGCTGATTATCTTGACCCAGTATTTGACCAGTACATTAATTAATCAACCCCTAAAAGGATGAAAGGCAGGATTTGAATTCAAGATGCAAAGAATCAGAACTAATGCTGCAAAGCATTTCTTCTGATATGCTACCAATTCCACCAGCTTACCACTTTAGTATAATAATCCTTTCTACTATAGACATTGAAATTTTAGAAGAAGGGGCTACTCAATTACATCAACCCCCTATGTAGGTACTTATTGATTCCAGGAAGATGGAGGACAAAGTTGACCTCAGCAGAATTTGAATTCAGAATGTAAAGATGGATGAAATGCCACTAAGCATTTTGTCCAGCAGGCTAACGATTCTGCCATCTCACAGTCTTAATAATCATCATCATCATCGTTTAACGTCCGCTTTCCATGCTAGCATGGGTTGGACGATTTGACTGAGGACTGGTGAACCAGATGGCTACACCAGGCTCCAATCTGATTTGGCAGTGTTTCCACAGCTGGATGCCCTTCCTAATGCCAACCACAATAATCCTTTCTACTAAAGGTACAAGGCCTGAAATTGGGGGGAAGGGAACTAGTTGATTACATCGATCCCAGTGTTTCACTGGTACTTAATTTATTGACCCTGAAAGAATGAAACGCAAAGTTGACCTCAGCAGAATTTGAACTCAGAACATAGCTAAGCATTTTGTCCAGTGTGCAAACAATTCTGCCAGCTCGCCACCTTAAATAGCAACAACAACAATAATAATAATTGTTTCAAATTTTGGCACAAGGCCAGCAAGTTCGGGGAGGGGATAAGTCAATCACATTGATCCCTGTACTCAGCTGACACTTATTTTATTGATCCCAAAAGGATGAAAGGCAAAGTCAACCTCAGTGGAACTTGAGTTCAGAATGTAATGATGGACAAAATGTTGCTAAGCATCTCACCCAGCATGCCAATGTCGAAGGTTTCAGTTGATCCGATCAACAGAACAGCCTGCTCATGAAAGTAACGTGCAAGTGGCTGAGCACTCCACAGACAAGCGTACCCTTGACGTAGTTCTCGGGGATATCCAGCGTGACAGTGTGACAAGGCTGACCCTTTGAATTACAGGCACAACAGAAACAGGAAGTAAGAGAAAGTTGTGGTGGAAGAGTACAGCAGGGTTTGCCACCATCCCCTGCTGGAGCCTCGTGGAGCTTTAGGTGTTTTCGCTCAATAAACACTCAAAACGCCCGGTCTGGGAATCG
>NC_068983.1:143295965-143305008 GCF_001194135.2 Octopus bimaculoides | reverse complement strand
TTGTACAATACAAAATTATATTATTAAATTAAAATAGTCTGTGTGCATGTGTGCACAACCAGATTGAGACCAAAACAAGTGTTTTCCATGCTTCCCAAAACAAATGAACCGTCTCCTCAGACATTAATACACACGCGCGCACACGCGCGCACACTCACTCACTCACTCACTCACTCTAGGATATACAAAAACATATTCACAAACTTGCTTTTCTTACCCATTTAATTTTTCATTATTGAGCTAATGAAGCATCCCCTATGTGGTCATTCAGCATACTAGAAACAACAGTTAAATCTTTTTGAATCTCAACCTATTATTTGAAACAACAGCAAAGGATGGGTGGGTTAATTTGCTCGTAGATATCCTGAAGCTACCAGCTGAACATGGCTGGATATTATCTTTAATCATGGGTCTGCTTTTAAACAGTCTGACCTGTGGCTAAACAGCAACAGTACCAATAACCTCTCAATCTGAATTTTTCCAACATTCTTTCAATTCCGTAACGGATATTTTTTTGTATATGTTTGCTTCCATCCCCCCCCTCTCTCGCTCTCTCTCTCTCTCTCATGTGACATGCTCTTATACTTTCTCAGTAATAGAAATGCATAGATTTTCTTTAATCTCAACCATTCTTTAGCATGTATACCAGTGACTCCCCAAATATTTTTCTTTCCCTCTATTTCTTTTTGCTAGTGCTTCTATTTCATGCTTCATTTTCATCTCCTATATCACTTTATGGAACAGTCCGCCCCCTCCTCTTTCTTTCTTTCTCTCTCTCTCCCTCCCTCTCACACACATTCCATTCATATAATTTTTTTTTATTTTTAAAATGATTAATTAGTGTATTTTATTATTCTGTCCATTAAATCTAAAAGCTATTAAATGAAGGGCTTAGTGTGGTTTATATAAAATATTTTATATTATTTATATATATTATCTTCATTAATTAATATTAATAGGGATAGTGGAGTGGCAAAATCTGTAGACTATTTGGCCAAAATACCTTATAATATTTATTTACTGAATTCAAATACCACCAAAGTTAACATAGCCTCACATCTTCCCATGGTCAATAAAATAAAGGACCAGTCAGTTCTCTGAGTTGTCTCATTCAACTGTTCCCACCTCCAAATGCTTGGCTCAATGCCTGTTAGAAATTACCATTCCCAATAAATGAATTATTATATAAATTCTTTTCTTTGACCACAAAATGTAGATTTGTTTTCCAGAATTATTTCAGTGTTTCCTTATTGATATAAATCCTCTATTTAGTAAAGCTTCTATTTGCTATGAATTATTAATGGCTCATAAAATTTTCCTATTCAAGTAGAAATAATAACATCGCAAAATATCTGCTATGGCAGATCTACACATTTAAAAGAATGTCAGTGATAATTTTAAAGTGTTTGTGTGTATGCATGTGTGTGTGTGTGTGTATATATATATATATATATATATATAGATTTATAGACTACATGCCCTTACATTCGTACACACACATACATTTTGTGTGTGTGTGTGTGTGTAATAGGCTTGTAGGGGTTTAAAAAGGAAGAATAAAAACAAGTTCCATAACTCAGCAGCTGACTAATGAGTTAATTTTTTTTTTTTTTCATTAGTGAATAAGACAGTTCTTTACCAATTATATATAAAGATTCACGTAAACAACTGTATAGAAATGGTAAATGTTGTTCAGTACATTAACAACTTTGTGCTGTTGGATATTGAGAATATTTTATCAGCTTACCATACACTCTTTAGAAATTTCCTGTTACTGTATCCCTCTCACTTTCTCTCCCTCTCTCTCTTGCTTTCTCTTTCTCTTACTGTCTCAGACTCAATATTTCTTTCTTATATATTGAATAAATAACAATATAGCTATAGCACTGTCTTTTGTAGTAATCTTGTGTGTGAGAATATGCAGGTATGACTATATGCATGTGAGTTCTGGTTTTATTTCTCAAATTTCTTTCAAACTGAGAAAGAAACAAGGCTCTTTCATTGGAATTTAGATGACATCAACTAAGTAGTTCAGTGTGTGTGTGTGTGTGTGTGTATATATATATATGTGTATATATATATATATATATATACACACACACACACACACACACACACAAGTGACTATGTTGCCAGTGACATTCTCAGAAGATACTAGTTGGTGTCTGTGACTGAGATGCTCCTTGGTAAACTGAGCTGTCATGTGTAGAGGTATTACTACTGTTTAAGTCCAGATCAGCTCTGATTGATCAGATGAGTAGTCAAAGGCATTACAACTGTAACCATCATCATCATTGTTTAACGTCTGTTTTCCATGGTGGCATGGATTGGACACTTTGACTGGGGACTGGCAAGCCAGGAAGCTGCACTAGGCTTCAATCTGATCTGGCAATGTTTCTACAGCTGGATGCTCTTCCTAATGCCAACCACTCCAAGAGTGTAGTGGGTGCTATCCTGATATTTTTTCACTAGGGACTGCATTGCCCAATGTAGCCTTTCATTTTTAAGAAGACAGTGTTTTGGCTGTAATTTCCAGTAAGTCAAGTGATTTAATAGACTCTTTTATTGTGTGAACCAGACATAGCTTGTTGAACTACCATGTGTTGTGATAAAAGTTCATAGTGAATGGAGCTGAGTGAACTGCAGTGCATGGAGCAGCTGGGCAAGCTGCAGCACATGGAGAGTGGAGGCAGCTGGGCAAGCCACAGCACAATGAGAGTGGAGGCTGCTAGGCAAGCCACAGCATGTGGAGAGCAACAGCAGCTGGACAAGCTGTGGTGCAAGGGCAACTGAATGAGCCATGGCAGGTGGCAAGTGAGGGCAGCTGGGTGAGCTGCGGCACATGGAGCGTGAGGGCAGCTGGGCAAGCTGGGCGAGCTGTGGCACATGGAGAGTGAGAGCAGCTGGGCGAGTCACAGTATATGGAAGCAGCTGATGTTCAGCTTCAACATGTGTTCTTAGAAAAAACAAGCGAGAAGGGAATCCCACTAGTGTAAAATTCTGGCAAGAAGGTTGTGGGCAAAGTGCTTTATATAAAGCCTTATGAGACCCAGTCAATGGCATGATGGGTTGGTTAGGTAGGTTGTATTGCTGGAGAAGGTAAGTAGTTAGCTTGTTCAGAAGAACAAAAGCTATTGTCAAAGTGAAAGTAGTGGTAAAAAGTGGAAGCTAAATATTGGATTGAAGTTTATTGGAGAATAAATATTTATCAGTCAAAGTGCCTTGCTTTGTGTACTATGTAGGATGATTTTGTGTGTTTGTGCACGTACATGTGTGTGTTTGTGGGTAGCAGCAATATTGTATAAGGTATGTGAGCAATCAACTAATACGGGCCTTACATGAGAGGATTAAGATTGAAAATTAAACCTAATCCCTGTGGTCTAGTTTGAGAGTTACATGACTGATCCTTGGGGCACACCAGAGTTGAAGAGTGTACACGCTTTAATAGACTAATAACATGGCAGGAATTTTCTGTTCCTAGAAATGAGAGATGGATAAATCCCACACTATTTTACAGACCTTAGTTAAGCTTACTGGAAATATCCACTCCACCTCCCAATGTACATTACTATTGGCTTGTTTATTGGTTGGTTGACTGACAATGTTTAAAGAAGGTGCTTGTCTGTAAATATATTTATTTTAACAATTTATCCAAATATCCAAAATTGAAGAGTTACTCATTAAGAAGTATAAGCAAATTGGATGCAGAAAAAAATCCCATTAAAAATGATGATGATGATAATAATAAAGATAGTCTATATGATGATGATGATAATGTAGATGATGATAATAAAGAAAATTGTGTGTGGCCAGGAGAGTGGGTAATGTATGTTCAATCCTTTTGTGATGCTTTTGTTGTCTATTATCTCTTCCATCTGAGAAGATATCTCTAATACTGAACAATTACTGGCAATTAATTGGTTTTACCAAACATACATCATTGTGTTATTCTGATTTATTACACGCACGCACCCACACACACACACACACACTCACTCTCTCTTTCTCTCTTTCTCTCTCTCTCTCTCTCTCTCTCTCTTTCAATATAAGCATGTATTGATTAGTCTAAATGTTTGTGTATTAACACCTTTACTATATTCATACAGTATACATTTACAGTATGTTAGTATGTGTGTAGTAAACTAAAACTGACATAGAATACTTGTCAAATATGTTATACATTTATTTATTAATTGCTAATTATCTGTCTCTGCTTTTTTTAAAAAAAAATTTAAGGCAATTTGTATGTTGATAATATCAATATTTTAATTATGTTCAGCTGTTTATTGTATAATTTCTAACATTTCACTTCAATAGCAAAAAGTCAAACGACCAAAGACAAAATTAATGATATAGTAGTGTATAGGTTTTGTGCATTGTTAGAACCTGAGATATTATATATTTAGGAACAATAACTTTAGAATTTTGGAAATGATTAGTGCTGATTGGAATTGAAGCGTTTGATATCTTTTGCAATTTCTGATGATTTCTTATGGTAACCTAACACATAACATTGCTAAAACAGCATCACAAAGGTTAGGACTCCACTTCAGAGCCATGAAATACTTCAAACCCAATTAGTTTCTGACTTTCAATAAGACTCAGGAAAGACTCCTGACTGGAGTATTGCTCACATTTATGGGATAATACTGCTGCTATGTACACAAAAATCATTGACTTCATCCAGTAGTTTCCCTCACTAATTCATTAACATAGTTTCCTTTCTCTGCTTCTTTTATTACTACTACAATCACCTCCACTTCTCTGAAGTATTTATCAGCATACCCCCCGTTACAAAGTCTGACTTTTGCATACATATATACTTTATGCATTGCACATATATATTTACATACTCCACTTCCTTGGTTACTCTTCTGTGTTGTAGCCACTATGGTTTCCAGTGATGATTGTATTGTATAATGATTAATGTGCCGTTATATATTGTGCAGTAACAGCTGCTATCTGCAGTAAATTCTCTATTGTGCAGTGACTAATGTACTTTTCAGGTACCTGCAGTAACCACTGTGCTCTATCCAACACTAATAAACTGGAAAATTAGTCAAGAATTTTGCAGTTCCTATCCTGTCTTTAGGATTGCATTGTGACTATATACAAAAGACTTTGATTCCCCCAAGCTCCAAGTAGGTATTTCAGGTTGGTGTAATTCACTATTGTAAGTTGTGGCAGCACTATCAAAATGATGAGTATTTCATTATTCTACTATCCTAAATTCTAGTCTTGTAGTCATGTTGAAAGGATTGGGGAAACTACACCTTTGAGCTTCTACACAATGACTGGCTTCTGTGTTGACCCTTCAGCATCAACACTACAAGACCAATTGTCAAACCTGATGTACAGTTCTAAGAGACCAGTTATATTTTCTTTGCTCAGTTGCATTAAGTAATTCGATTTTATTGTAATCATTTGCCAGTGACATGTAAAAAACACCCAGTACACTCTAAAGTGGGTGGCATTAGGAAGGGCATCCAGCTGTAGAAATCATACTAAAATGGATGACTGGATCCTAATGCTGTTCTCTGGCTTACCAGTTCCAGTCAGACCATCAAAACCATGTCAGCATGGAAAACACATTGAATGATGATGATTTGACAAAATTAAAACCTCTTTAATTGAGCAGATTCTATAATAAAGTGTTCCAGCTGCAAACCATACATCTATTTTACATGTATAATGTATCCAGGACTGCATTATTCATGGTGTAATTTGAGGAAAGTTTGGTTGCTATTTCTAGCAAGTTGACTAACTATAGTTATTTAAAATAGAAACTGAATGAAGCCAATGAAAGGGCTTTTATGTGACTGTTCTGTCTGCTAGAAATAGCTACCAATTCTCCTTAAAATCATGTTCTACCAGCTTAAAAGATTATATTAGATAATGTTGCCTTATATATACAATGTTTGTAATAAAATATGGGAGGGTCATAGCTGGAATGTCTTTGATCATAGTCCTGCTTGATCAGTTCTATCTTGAGACTAAAGAACAACAACCACTACAGAAGCTGTCTTATGTCTTTAGTATTCAATGTATCTTGTGGCTTTGGTTGGTTGATTTTAAACTGTTATGTTAATGAATTGTTTTCTTTTCTTCTAGTTCTTTGGGTTTATAATTTCCTGCATCACCATCTACATGTACACAGAAGAAGATGAGAGCTGTAAGTACATAACAACTACTAGCACTTACACTCGCCCCAAAGACCGTGACAGCGGTGCCAAGTATCAGCCTGTACAGCTCCGGGACAGCTGGGCACTCCCCACCTATGTGTCCTACACGGAGAGCCTGGATTGGTCCTCCTCTGCTCAGTCGTCATCAGTTTGACTGCTACCTGCTCACCTGTGGCTCTTTTTCCGTCCAACTACCACCCTGACTTCTCTTACTACTACTACTACTGCTACTACTACTACCTTAGATTGCGGCTTGCCATCCCTGCAGCCTCAGGTGCGTGACATTTCACTGCAGCATTAGTCTTCCTAGACCCAATTCTTAATGGTCACAACATAACCAGTTGGTTGTGTTAATGTTGTACACCAATCTTTTAAATATTGTACACTCTTTTATTTTTTATGCCCATCCCAATAGCATTGGTCATTAGATTTTTCTTATGACAATGCTATCTAACCTTTGGATTAACTTGCTAGGTCTCCCATTAGAGTATCCTTATTCCAGGGTTTTTCTCTAAGTAGGGTTCTTTTTTTTTCATTTGCGTACTTTAAAATTTATTTACTTATCCCACTTTTTTTAATTTTAAAGATTCTTTTTTGGCTTTTTCACTAAAATATGCTTAATCTATAATATCTTCATGACTATACCATCTAAAAATTGTATCTTAAGCTTATTTGCTCAAAGATGATAGTAAAATTACATTTTTTCAAAAGGTAGCTATCCTTAAGAAAAACTATTTCTCCTTACATTTAAGTACATTTATAAAAACGAAGGGATACTCAAGGTATTTGTAAGGTTTTAATGTTCAATTATGACTTTAAGTTATTTAAAGTATTTTTTCATTTACTTCTTTAAGTAAATATGTTTGGTTTGTGGTTTTGGAAGACTGGTCTATAAATAATGTCATAAATAGCCCTGCAGGTTACAAAAAAAAAAGAGAAAAAGGTTTTAACCTTTACTCATGTTTGTGGTAGCATTTGTATGCTGTTGGCTTTTAATCTATTGTTGCTAATAATAGAAACCCAAATGACAATGACAAAGAGCAATCTCTTTCTCTCTCTCTCTCTCTCTCTTTCTCTCTCTCTCTCTCTTTCTCTCTCTCTCTCTCTCTCTCTCTCTCTCTCTCTCTCTCTCTCATACACAATTTAAAGCATTTTTGTTATTGTTGTAGATTTTGGCAGGGTTATATTTTTAGTATTAATATTTAGATATTTAAAAGATTGTCACATTAATGACTCATGTCTAATTTTGTTCAATGTTTACTCCAAAAATTACTCCATCATCTTGTCAAGTAATACCTTCTTTGTCACTGGAATGTCATTATTAATTCAGCCCTTCAGATAAGCCAGCATAATAACAAAATCTCAGTAACTATTATTTTCCTACAATAGCACATCAAGGAAATAACATGTATTCAATAGAAAAAAGAATGAACCCTTCCCTACTTTCTCTACCCCCATCAGGCCATTTTGTTCCTTTCTTTTAATTCTATTATTATTGCCTTGTCAAAGAAATTTTTGAAGCAGATATATTATTTTTAAAGAAATGAATTAATGAAGCATCAGATGTGTTATCCCCTACCCCCTAGTGCAAAATACAAAGACATCAAGCCCAGATAGACTTAAAAATTTTAATATAATTGTTATCATTTAAGCTTCTCTACCATTACATATAATCTCTGATTCCTTGACAGCTGAAGTGATATTTTTCATTAAATTCTGCATATGCTTATTCATACTAATCGTAAAATTAGGTCAATGAAATTGGCAGAAGTGACTAGATCACCACACTAAATTCCTTATACTATTTAATTTCTTCCATTTACATTCAGGTATGTTTAGTCCTAGGCAAGCCCTGAACATGCAACTCCTGTGATCAAAAGCATTCCAACCATAATTATCTTATCTTGCTTTCAGATAGTATTTGTAGAACTACATTATCTACTGTATACTTTAAGTTAGCAGGGTCTGATTTGAGGGAAGTTTGACTGCTATTTATTTCTACCTGGTACCTCCATATAGTGGCTCCTTTGTTTGCTTTGCCTATATTCTTAGTTTTATATCTTACCAAAGATAACTTTGACTTTTATCCTCCCTAGGTTTATTTAAAAAGTGCTAGTAATATCCTGCTTTAAATCAATTGCCTATACATTTCCCCTGCAAAAGATTATCCTTGGGCCTAGTCAAAAACATAACTTTTAATTTCAAAACATTTTTTAGTCTCTCCATCCTGTCAGCTTTCCTACTTCCTTTCTAATTTTCCCTTAGAGACACTAAGCTGAATTCGTCAAGTTAATGGGTCAACAGTCTGTATTATTTTACCTTTACCACACTATGTCCCTAGAAAATATTTTTAACTCTCAATGGCCTAGACTAATTCATTATCAGTAGGTGCCATGGGAACATAAGATAAACATCTCAGTGATGGAGTTTGTAGGTTTTGTTACTTTGTGCTTAGTCCAATTCCTTGTGGACAACTAAAGATATGATAGATATTTCTCTTGAAGTCAACTGGGTTAATTACTCACTGTTAGTGTTTCTGATTGTCTGTATAACACACAGCAGATAAATGAAATATCAGTTTGACTGACTTACAATATTAGCAACATTGTTTCTAAAAGTAAAAGGAAGATATTACAGTAATATCCTAAACTTTGACTGAGATCTTATCAATTACATTAAAAGTATGTTACCACAATAAATATTTTTAAAATGTTTTGGACTATTAGCATATTTCATAGTTAAAGTTCTCAATATAGCTTTGTTTCAATCAGTCCTTCATAAGATCATTACTGATTAGTTAATCAGTAATTATATTTAAAATCATTGTTCACAAATGTGCTAATCTATATATATATATATAT
>NC_068983.1:143264504-143295546 GCF_001194135.2 Octopus bimaculoides | reverse complement strand
TTTCACTTGCCCCAACAGGTCTTTGCAAGCAAAGTTTAGTGTCCAATGAAGGAAAAGTATGCATAAGTGGGCTGGCTACACCCCTGGCAGAGACCTCGGATTATGGTCTCACTTGGCTTGCCAGATCTTCTCACAGACTGCATATTTCCAAAGGTCTCAGTCACTAGTCATTGCCTTGGTGAGGCCTAATGTTTGAAGGTCGTGCTTCACCAACTCATCCCAGGTCTTCCTGGGTCTACCGCTCCCAAAGGTTCCCTCAACCGCTAGGGTGTGGCACTTTTTCACACAGCTATCCTCATCCATTCTTGTCACATGACCATACCAGTGCAATCGTCTCTCTTGCACACAACTGATGCTTCTTAGGTTCAACTTCTCTCTCAAGGTACTTACACTCTGTCAAGTATGCACACTGACATTACACATCCATCGGAGCATACTAGCTTCATTTCTTGCGAGCTTACGCATGTCCTCAGTTCATGTTTCACTGCCATGTAGCATGGCTGTTCGTACACATGCGTCATACAGTCTGCCTTTTACTCTGAGTGAGAGGCCTTTTGTCACCAGCAGAGGTAAGAGCTCTCTGAACTTTGCCCAGGCTGTTCTTATTCTAGCAGCTACACTTTCAGCACACCCTCCCCCGTTACTAACTTGGTCACCTTGATAACGGAAGCTATCATCTACTTCTAGTTTTTCTCCCTGGAATGTGGCAAAAGTGGTTTTCTGCACATTTTCAGTGTTTATTGCTCCTGAGCATCTGCCACATACAAGAACTATCTTCCTAGTTAGCCTTCCTTTGATATTGCTGCACCTCTTATGTGTCCATAGCTTACACTGGGTACATCTTATAGAGTTTCTACAGATAGAGCAGGGGTTTGTGTTTTGTCTACCTTCCAAATAGTAACCTTTAAATTAAACAAGATAGAATTATTTAGATATTAAATAATTCATATGTGTCATCCACCCACATTAAATTAACTAGTAAATTAATTTGTATTAGCATATTTAATGTTGAAAAGATTAACAAAACCACTAAAAGCGAATATGTGCTAAGGAAAGAAACATTAGTCAATGACTAACATTATTCTTGCACGGATAGGTATTCATCTGGTTGTACATCTCTGGACAACTTCCACTCAATCAATAGTCTGGACAAGATGGTTGTTCTAGATTGGTGATGCAAACTGTGTGGTCATATCACAGCCATTGTTGTTGTTGGCACTCCGTCGCTTACGACATCGAGGGTTCCAGTTGATCCGATCAACGGAACAGCCTGCTTGTGAAATTAACGTGCAAGTGGCTGAGCACTCCACAGACATATGTACCCTTAACGTAGTTCTAGGGGATATTCAGTGTGACACAGAGTATGACAAGGCTGACCCTTAGAAATACAAGTACAAGAGAAACCGGAAGAAAGAGTGAGAGAAAGTTGTGGTGAAAGAGTACAGCCTCGTGGAGCTTTTTGGTGTTTTCGCTCACTAAACACTCACAACACCCAGTCTTGGAATCGAAACTGCATTCCTATGACCGCGAGTCCGCTGCTCTAACCACTGGGCCATTGCGCCTCCACTATCACAGCCATATATAGCTTTAAATGAGAGCTGGTAAGCAGCTAACAAAGGTCTTACACCTTCAACCTTTTTGATAATTTTAGAACTGTTGTCCAATACAGATCATTGTTGACAATAATGGTTTGCTGATGCTCAACTGCAAACTCCTTAAGCTTTGTGTTGTGGAGGGAGTTGGTAAATTCTGGGTTTTCCTTCACAAAATATATACTGGTACACTTGTTTACAACTAGCTTGAATTGCCACTTCGCAATTCATTACTGCATTGTCAGGGAGGACTGCGGGAAGATCTATAACATAGAATCCATTCTTTTTATCTTGTGATATAGCTTAATGTCTGCAAATTTTAACACAATGTGTTTCAAGTTGGCATCTATCCTATTGGCTGGTCTGTCTGATGGGTGGTCTGTTTGTTTGCAATTAATAAGCATATACCTAACCTTACTGTGTAAATAGACCTTATGATCAAATCTCAGAGCTTTCTTTGCAAAATAAACAAAGGAACAGTTGAAATAGTTTCATTCATTTGGTTATTGCCAACTTATCAAGAGTGTCTACTTCAGTCATTCTACTCATTAAGGTCATTAGACCAAAACATACTGCAGATTGCTGTGAAACTATGCAATTAATAAATAATAATTACTCTGGACAGTTTTAATTCCTTTGAGTCCTTTATTTGTTAACAGCTACTACAAGTGATTGCACTAGCTCCTTATATGCTAACACTAATATATATATATATATATATATATATATATCATCATCATCATTTAACGTCTGCTTTCCATGCTAGCATGGGTTGGACGATTTGACAGAGGACTGGTGAAACCGGATGGCAACACCAGGCTCCAATCTGATTTGGCAGAGTTTCTACAGCTGGATGCCCTTCCTAACGCCAACCACTCAGAGAGTGTAGTGTGTGCTTTTATGTGTCACCTGCACGAAGTATATATATATATATATATATATATATTATTTTTGCAAAGAAAAGTGACTTCATTAAACACTCTGACAAAGACAACTGAACTAAAACTTTAGAGTCACTGTCAATCTTACCCCTAAAATTATATATAATTCTCAACTTATAAGTATTGAATTAGCCTTTAATTAAACCACACACACACTCACACTATCTGTTCAGATTATCGATGGATAACTACTGAATATTTCAAAAAGTAATTTGATTTGTATTCACAGCCATATCCTTTGAACTACAAAGGAATGCATGAAGTTCTAAACATTATCATCATCATTTAACGTCTGCTTTCCATGCTAGCATGGGTTGGATGATCAGACTGAGGACTGGGGAACCAGATGGCTGCACCAGCCTCCAATCTGATCTAGCAGAGTTTCTACCGCTGGATGCCCTTCCTAACGCCAACCACTCCACGAGTGTAGTGGGTACTTTTACGTGCCACCAGCACAAGAGCCAGTCAGACGGTACTGGCAATGGCCACGCTCAAGTGGTGTTTTTTACATACCACCTGCACAGGAGCCAGTCCAGCTGCACTGGCAATGACTTTGCTCGAATGTATTTTCACATGCCACCAGCACAAGTGCCAGTAAGGTGCATATTCTACACTCTGCACTACACATATACTATATATATATATATATATATATATATATATAAAATTTCCACAGTGCTGTCTCACATTTTCACACTCTTTTTCTTTCCTTTTATGTAAATATATATCTGAGTTCATAACAAATAAATACTCACAGAAATACAGGTATAGATAAATAGTTATTGCTAATAGGTATCAGTGGGCAGATATAGAGAATAAATTAGGTGTAGATAGTTTCATAGAAATAGATAAATTTCATTAACGGAGATAATATAGTGTATGTCTCAACTAAAAAGAGGGAAAAACAAAAACAAAGGTAAACTATTATATATTATCTTCATGTTTTACATTGGAACTAACCTCATTCCATTAGTGCTCCAATATGGTTCTAAGATGTCTTAAGGTTGTTTTTTTTTGTAAGTTTAACAGTTATTGTTTTTTTATTATCAACTTCTTCCCAAATAGTAATTACTAGTCATTGTATGTCAGAACATGAACAATCTGCTATCATTTTCTTTTTCTTTCTTGCTTTTTTTTTTTTTTTTTTTTTTTTTTTTTTTTTTACTCTTTGTTCCAAAAGTATCTAGAATAATTACTATGGCAGCAGTTGACAATCCTTGCCATTCGTGACTAAGCAATCAGAATTCTGAATGAGATGAGAAATACAGAAGATAGACATTGTCAATTCAATCTTTTAAAGGACACAGCTACAATCATTGTCAGATACTATGAACATAAGTTAGTTGGCACTATTCTAAAGGAATGCAAGGTAGTGGCAGAAGCAGTAATTAATCTGGAAAAGATTTTGGGTTTGCAATTCACCACCTGGAGAAGCAAGTTCTGCATTTTGATATATTGGAGAGACAGGTTTGGTTAAGTTCCTGGGGTATATGGTTTGTTCAAACCTCTGGACGGACAATAAGAAGAGTGACCTTCAAGGTTGATAAAAATAAAGAACCAGACAAGTACTGGATCTAATGTAATCAACTTGCCCCCTCCCCTCAAAATTACTAGTCTTGTACCAAAATTAGAAAGCATTATTATTATTGTTGTTAAAACAGTGGATGACTAAATCACTTGAGTGCTGGACAGAGTATATAATATTATGTCTGATTACATTCTGAGTTCAAATCCTATTAGATTCAGTTTTGCTATTCATTTTTCCAGAATTGATGAATACCAGTTGAGTGCACAGTAAATCTAGTCTAACTTTGTTGTCATGGGCAACAATTAGTATTGGCAGAACCATTAGTATTGGACAAAATGCTTAGCAATATTTCTTCCAGCTTTACATTCTGAGTTCAAATTCCACTGAAGTCAACTTAGCCTTTGCTGTGTCATTAAGCTCATTTTGCAACCATGTGGTTCCATGTTTGATGCCATTTTGCTGTACCTTGGACAAGTGTCTTTCACCATAGCCTTGGATTAACTAGAATTTGGTAGAGGGGAAAAAAACTGCAGAAGCCAGTTGTATGTATAACTAACAATCTTTATTGAAACAAGCAACCTTTTTGTGAAATATTTATTGGGTTTCACATTTTGATAAAAGAAAAATAGGAAATGGTTGTCATTAGTAATGGTGTCATTAGTAAGTTAGGCTTAATACATCACAGTATCAGGGTCATTAATCAACTGTTCTGAGTTAAAATCCAGTGTATCTTATCATTGCTTTCTAGCTATTCAGTGATAAATAATATATGTATCTGTATTATGCAATTGATGCATTCAACAATATTCTTAGACAATATAAGCTGGTCTTTTACTTAGTGTAGTAATTATGTTACAGTATAGTTAACAGGTACAATAGTACAACAGGTAAAATTATGGAAATTGAATCAGTTTTGTGTATTCTATAGTATATCTGCATTAAGTAAGATATACAGAATACTATTTTTTAACCAATGCTGTTTCCAATAACGAATTTCTACAGTCTTGTTCCTATTGAAATCCAATGAGAATGTCATCAGTTTTGCCATCACTTGTAAGAAATGAAAACATTATTGTAATTTTAATTACAACTTTGTGTAGCTGCTCGATCTACTAGAAATAGCATTCAGATCCCTCTTTAATCAATCCTTACTTAAAAATAAAGGGAAGACACATTGCATGATTTAGTCCTAGATACAATATCTAAAAGTAAAACAAGTGCAGATATTTGCAGCTGAAATGTCCTTGATCCACAGACCTGGTAATTCAGGGCTGATCCAGAATGAATCAACTTTCTTTCATTCTTTTGTTAGTGTACATATGACATAAAGATTAGAAGTGTTGAATGAATTTCAAATTCATCATAGAACAAATTATTTTCCATTTTATTTCTTATAAATGATGATAAAATTCATTTTAAAGTGTTTCACTTTGCTTTGGCTTTAACATTGTTTTAATCTCTATGAAAAATATATTAAAATTCTTGTCAAAGTAAATATATAGTAGAAAATACTTTGCTCAGTGGAACTGAACCTGAAACTATGCAGTTGGGAAGTGAAGTTTTTAACCACACAGCTATGCCTGCACCTATACACATATGTATAAATGCATGTGTAGGTGTATACACACATACATAGTGAGAAGAGAAAAATGTTCATTGGAAATAATAAATAGCTAATAAAACTTCCACATCACTAGGATTTGTGGATACTAGAAATGGTTTTGTATTATCAAGAGTCGATTCAATAAAAAAAAAGAAAACTGAACTATGTGAGAGTACCGTAAGAAGAAATATCAAGCATTTCAAGTATCATTATAGAGAACTCTGCTTGAAATATTTTTACTTTTTGCTAATTAATTAAACTACTTTTTTTTTTCTTTCTTTTTTTTTTTGCTTTTCATCAATTTCGGTCAGTTATTTGTTAAGTCAGCGATGTAGAGTTATCTTGAAACAGTTCTCAAAATTGAATTGTAAGAAATCTCATCTCCATTTGTTTTGGTCATTTTGCTTGTATTGTGGTTGATGAAATATTTTTTCTATAATTTGCTTTGTCTTTGACACAACTTAGCGCTATACTCATCATTTTTTTCTTCCTTTGTTTTTTTTTTATTCAACTTATAACCTCAATTGTCATTGATAATCCAACCCCAGTTATCATTTGCTTCAATTTATCAATGTTGAAAAAGTTTGTTTTGCAAATTTCCTGTTTGTGGTTATAGAAGGCTCGGATATCTTATATCGATATCTCTTGCTCACAGCAACAAGTTTTCATTGTTAGGAGACAAAATTTTCAGGAATAAGTGCCTCTAGCAGAGTCCACTCAAGCCAGGTCTCTGGTGTAAGGATATCTTCCCTTTCTCCCTCCAGTCTCAGAGGCCCTAACAAGTTATGGACACTGCCTTTTTGTCCTTCATTTTCTGATGAAGTCATTCAAGAAAAAAAAAAAGAATTAAGAGCTCTTTATATAGTGATGGAGTGTTAAATTGTCACTGATTAGTAATGAAACTGACCACATGTAGGTGATGACCTTCTGACATAAACATCGTGTCTATAAACATTTATGACCTTCTGACATAAACATTGTGTCTATCATATCAACCTATCCTCTGTTGATTGTATCTTAGTTGAAGTTAATGATAGTCTATTTGATGAATCAAGGTATTGAAAAGCTTAATTCATGAATAACTTGCATTACCCTTTTGATACAAATGCAACTGAAACCACCCGTGGTTTTGTGATAGAAAATTATTTGTTTTAAATTGTTTATATTTATATAAAAATCTTTCATTGCAATTTAATGTAAAAACCTTTTATGTTCCAAACATCAGCTTAATAATGAGAAAATTATCTTATTAAATCTCTCCAAATTCTTGATTATTTTCAAAATTAATTGAAAATCGTAGGCAGTGTATTTCATTAAAAATATGGTAATGAAAGGGTTAAAACAGAGAACTGATTATGGTGATGAGTTTTCAACATCAAATGTTTTTTTTTTGTAAGGGTTTTTTTTTATAGTTTAGAAATATTCTTTTAAATTTTTTTTCTAATTTTAAAATATTTTATCCCAAGTCTAGTAACACATAGACTACTCGGGACTTTGTAGCTAGTGAAACTGTGTTTCTAAATTATTCCCTTCTCATTCTCTTTCAAGTATTTAAAAGCTTGACACTATTATTAAAAGAACGGTGTCTCTTATAAAAACAATTTACGCAAAATATTTCTAGATTTTTAAACAAAATTCTGTTCACTGTGTTAGATTCCCTATTTTATTAGAATTCTCTATAGTACATTGTAAGAAAAGAGTATCAAATTTAGCCAGTTCAGCTAAAGACTGAACTAAGTTTTTTTGATTACATCTAATATTCACAACATTAAATGTATTTTTATGTATAATATGTGGAGTGTTGTAATATTAAGATTGTGTACAAGTATAAATTGGTTTATGTTTGTAGTTGTGTATACTGGGAAGTACTAGATAGATATAATTCAAAATATGACTGAGATAAATTTACTGTCTGCCTTTGTTTATATAATAACTTTTAGTAGTTAAAATTTTAAGTATCATAGATTGGAATAATGATGGGAAATATTCATGTTGTTATTGTTTTTCTCTGGGTCAGCCTTTATTGGGAGGACCTTTGATTTAAGGAATTTCAACTATGGCCATACATTTTTGTATATCTATGGCTGTTATTCTTTTACTTGTTACAATCATTTAACTGCCGTGTTGGAACATTGCCTTTAGTTAAGCAAATTGACCCCACGACTTTGTAAGCCTAGTACTTATTCTATCAGTCACTTTTGTTGAACTGCTAAGTTATGTAAACACACCAACACTAGTTGTCAAGCGATGGTGAGGAGACAAACACAGACACACAAATATATACATATATATATATGATGGGCTTCTTTCAGCTTCCATCTACCAAATCCACTCACACGGCTTTGGTTGGCCCAAGTCTATAGTAGAAGACACTTGCCCAAGGTACCATGCAGTGGGACTGAATTCAGAACCATGTGGTTGGGAAACAAGCTTCTTACCATTCAATCATGCCCGCACCTATATATGTATCCATTCCATTGTTTTTCTTAAGGCAGTAGGGAAGATTTTGCTATTATTTCTAACAAGTCAAATAACCTTGTAGAGACTACTTAATAGGCTCTGTATATTAAAATTTGTGATTCACATAGCCTTGTGTATCTGTACTTTACAATTGTTGTTATCTAGTGTGAACTTAAAGTAGTGGTGAGATTTATAGAAGCAGGAAGTTTGCAAAATTAAATTAGGAAGCTGATGACTAACTGACGAAATAGAATTTGTCAAGGAATTTTAGATTTTGGGATCGCAAAGCAACTTTGGACCCTTTCCAAAAATATTTCTGCACATTTTTGTTTTTTGTGCCCTTTGGAAAAGTATGAATGCTTCCACTTTTTCATGTTTTGTTTTTTTTTAAACTTTAAGGTTTGCACCCACAAATTCACTTCTGGCTAATTTATCAATAACTTGGAGGAGAGAGATAGAGAGAAAGAGATGAGCTCCATTTAACAAACTTGCTCATGTCATGGTGGATAAAGATAGAAGACTTCACTGGTGACCCAACAATTCACTAGTTTATGATGCATTATTCTTCTTTAATTGAAAAATAACAAATAAGGTGAAATCCTGAAATTAATTTGCTTCCCTTTAGATCCTGAAGTAAACTTTTCACCTACCTGGTCATGTATAATCTTAAAGTTTGATTCTACTAGGTTTCATTTCTGGCTCTTTCCTTCACTCCCCAAGTCAGACAGCCACCTAAATAAGGACCATATATATTATTCAATGCTCATACTCCAAAAAAAAACTCTCTTTCAAAGGGAACTTATTTGTTCCATTCTCAGTGATTTAAGATTTTTAAGAATACCCTCTCTCTTTTATTTTCTACCCCCTCCATAGTACTCTCTCACTCTTCCATTCTCTTATTTCTCCTTTTCTTTGCTCCATAATGTAGTCAAGGCTCTTGTCACTTCATTTTTCTGAATCACAGATCAGTTGCAGCAGGGAATAACAGCTTCTATGGCCTTGACCAACAAACATCTGCAGTTGTCAACAACTGAAATGCTCTTATTATTGTTACTATGGTTGCACTCTTGCTTAAATAACAACAACAACAAGATTAACAACGATAACACTTTCAAGTGATTACTTTAATAAAGCATTACATTCTAACACTTTAACCTCCTACTAATTCATTTAGAGTTTACTTGTGAAGAAATTCTTGGATTTCGTTTTCTTATAAATTCTCTTGGTGATTAATACTTTGTTTGAACATATATTGTGTTGTTGCATTGCTTGTGATGTCTATAAAACTATAAGATGCTAGTAGGTTTTCTTTAGTTGTCTTGTTTGCTACCCTGTTGCTTTTGATAGCTTCTGTACATAAATCAGGTACTTAAAAAAAAATAATTGTTATAAAAAAAAAACAAAAAACAAATACAATTAGTTTCTTTTAATATTTTCTCTCTGACTCAAAAATTATTCTTATATTTGACACATTGTAATTTTTTAATACGTGTAATTCATAGTGTTAAATTAACACAGGTGATTAGTTTCAGCCCAAACCTTTGAAAATATAATTAGAGAAATTTCCCTTGATTATGCTACTGTACTGTAAGAGAAAAATAGTAAGAGTTTAAAGGTCTTATTTATCTAGTTAATTATACACACACACACTTTGTACAATGTATTGTATATGGTTTTACAACAAATATGAAAGTCATAATGACAGAAGCCAACTTTTTAAAAATTCTGTTAAAATGGAAGTTAGTCTGTCATTAATTAAACAAAATTTATATTAAGCTGTAAAAATATTCAGATCTCAACTAATTAGATCCTTAGTCATTCCCTGAAGTTCTCTTTCTGTGTTTTTTATTTTGTAATTTTAAGCAACACATTTTATTTATTTACCTTCAAAATAATTATATTTTCCATATTCATGCCTTTTTTTTTTTTTTAATTATTTAAAAAAATTTTCTGAACATTTAAGATATTTCTCCTAAAATAATAATAATTTTAGTGATATCTTGTAAAGAATTGCATTATACACCTAATCATCTACAAACAGGAAATTGTTCCTCTGTGAGAAATAAATTATTCTTAAACTCTTGATTTTACTTCATAGCAAGCTCATTTAATGACAAATTATTTCTAGCCCTCTATCTCTGTTTATTTAAACTAAATTCGTAAATCAATCCATGGGAGATAGAATTCTGTCCCTTATATATAAACAATATCAAACTATGCATTTGTAAGTTATAATTCAAGAGCAGTATTTTTACAAATCCTTCAGGACAAATTGAATTTTGTCTATTAAATAAATATACTAACCATTACACCATTGAAACATTTCAACATTTGCTGAGTAGGCAAGTAATGTATATTTCAATTTCTATCAATGGGTCCCTTACGGTGAATTGTCCTTTATGTCTACCAATAAATACATAAAATTAAATAATATACAAGGAACAACCAATGCACTCAATTTATTTTTGTTTTGTTACTTTCTTCCCTACATCTTGTTACTTGCAAGTTACAAATAAAAAAAAACAGAGAACCCTACAAACCAAGTCCTTGTCCATATACCCTTAGAAACGATTGTGATCCTTTTAGATTATTTCCTTTCCCAAACTTAAGAGCTCCGATATAGTTTAGCCTTCAGCTGAGAGCTGTTGCATGCTGCTTTTGACCTGGCAAGTTAGTCCATTGGCTGTATAATATTTGTCATTTTTCTCTTCATTTCATTTACTTTCCATATTGTTATTGTGCATACATGTATATGTATAGGGATATGTCTATACGTGTATATAAGTGCATGCATGGATATGTATCTCATCTATCTATCTATCTATCTATCTATCTATCTATCTATCTATCTACAAATGTATATATATGCATGCATGGATATGTCTAAATACGTATATGTGTATATTTGTATTAACATTTTACTCAGAATTGCATTACTTAAAGTTTCACAGAAATAAAACCAATAACCCTGATCATTCAAATACTTGATTCTGAGTGGCAGACTTTGATAGCTTCTAAACAAGGTTGATTCTAATTGGATGATGATGTGTACCATCTTTTTTAGTTGGGTTGGATAATGTGGTAGAATTGGTGTCTACCAGCTACTTCTGACTGATAGTGGAATTGGTAATTTCGGCTTAGTGTAGTTTCCCTTTTTCTATTTAGAGGGTCTAGTACAGGGGTTCCCCACCTGGGACCCCTGGTGGTATATGTGTGTGTGTGCTTACATTATATATATATATATATATATATACACATACATGCACAAAAGGATAAGCATATTAAAAGGGGTCCTTGGGAAAACTCATTTAAATAAAAGGGTTGGGAACAACTGGTCTAGTATTAGGTTTCAATAAAGTTTAAGTAAGTGTTGATAAAAGTTTATGGAATAGTATTAGTCTCATTCTTGGCAGTAAAATGACAGTTCAGATTTCATGTTAAGGAAAGCAGTGGGATTTGTTGTTAGAAAGATTAATCAGCTGCATTTAGAGTTGGAAAGCAAATGAAGAAAAGCCCCACTCACCATTAATGATAATGTTTTTCCATTCCTTTGAAGATTTAAGCAATGTGATTCTGGGTCAAAATTAATATAAATAAACATATTAAGCACATTTTCTTTCATTTGTACATTTATTGAGACATGCGTGTGTGTGTGTGTGTGTGTGTATGTGTGTGTGTATGTGTGTGTGTGTGTGTGTGTGTGTATGCATATACCTATTGCTATCATTTGTTACATTGTCTGTTGCCTGTTTGACTGCCAACTTTTGTTTGTGTTTTTCCATTTATCGTGTTCTGAAAATTATTAAAATGCCTGTTAATCAGTATTGTTATAATTTATTATTATTGTACTTCTAGCAATATGCACACACACACACACACACACACACACTGTATTTCCAAGGAATTAACAAATGTTCTTTATTTTCAATATTAACGAAAATCTATTTCTGTACATCAAATTAAATGCCAAATGGACTTTGGATAGATAAGATTTAAGAAGGAATAAGCTACACTTGTTATGCATTGTTTTTTCTTTCTCTTTAATTCTGTTATCCCAGTGTCCATGTTTTTATCAAATATATAGAAATGTAGTCTGAAAACAATCTTAGGTTAATAACTCGTTCAATAATTAATATTCGAACCAAACTAAAATTGTTTTATTACGACTAGATATCATATGTAGTTGCTTTTTAGTGCCCTGCCACCTGGATTTTTGACATTAAGATTTTACTTTTAGTATGTTGTAGCCACTACAGCCAAGGCCATTCTGGAGTATCACCTTCAAAATTTGGGTGATGGGGGAGAAATTAAAAAAGTATAGAATTTCTATAGAATTTGTGATCGCATGACTACCAAGGAGATAGTATAATGATGTTATTTCTAATTAATATTTTAATATTTCATTTAAAATTTGTTTTCTTTTTTACTTTAATGAGTAAGAATCAGCTAACACAGGATTTTACACTTTTATGCAAAATATCTTTGTATGTGTATTGTGGTAACTAGGGCTTAAATTCAGTATCTAGGACCTGATAGAATTTTGTTCATATTAGAATGGATTTAAATATTTGATGGACTATTGATTGTCGAGTTTCTGCTGAATTTTACAGTTGCCTATGTATGACATGTTTGAAACGTAAGGTATGGGTCTGAAGCCCTTAGTAAACATACACGCAAACTCTTGTTTTGATAAGTATTTCAGTTGCTTGATCAACAGAACTATTTACTCATTTGTTTTATAGAATTAGTGGCTGAGTGTTCAAGAAACAAGCAAAATCAGCATGACGGTGTGCGATGAGACCAGGCCTTCAAATTACAGGCACAGTCCACCTGTCAGGCTTCACAGAGTTTCTGCCAATCAAATATTACTCATAGGGGCAACTTTTCTAAAATACATACAGTGAGCTCAAACCCAGAACTTTAAAATCACAAAGAGTTCATTAACTATGTCTACACACACTACTCACCTCACATACTTCTCCTACAACCATGTATTCAAACACATACTTTTCTACAAAAAAGTTTTAAAAATCAGTAGCTTTCTCTATACATGTTACATAAAAATAGTTAATTTTATAATTATAAGTAATTCAAATGTTATGGTGCTCGAGCATGATCATTACTGAATAGTTGAAGCCAGTAAAAGAATAACATGTAATACATACATTAAATATTTCAAGTTCTAAAACATTTAGCAAAAAAAAAAAACCTTGATTTCATCTTAAACAGATAATAAAAGCATGAATACTGTTTATAATAACCCATATTTGCTTTTGCTATGAAGACATCTTCAGTTATATGCAGCTATGATTTGCCTGAATTTTCTTGGTCCTTGTAATTGTAGTCAAGACATACCTACTTTCATTATTTCCAGCTTGTCAGCAAAATGCTCTTGTATTTCTTTGTTGCGATTATTATTAATATTGTTGATACTGTTAATTCTTTGTCTCTTTCATGTAATATTTCAGTGTGCAGCAGTCATTTTTAGACTTTATAGATTGTTCATACATGTTGTTTCACATTATTGCTATTGATGACATTTTGCTGGGTTTATGCATGTGTATGCATTTGTGTATGTTTATACATTTCTTTTACATTTTCTGAGAGGATCTTGAAGAGCTGTGATGGTTTTTAAACTGTAAGCAACTAATAACAAACCCAGAGAGATAGGTTAACACATTTAGCACTGCATGGTTTATAAGACAAAACTCTGCAAATTCCTAAAGTTTGATACCAGTACCTTCAAATGGCATTGTGATCTTCCCCTATATTTTTGATATCATTGGGTCTCTTGATTGCCTTTGATATTTTGGTATCAACATAACTAGCAATAACAAAGTATAATAACTGGTAATGTCTGAGAGAGCTATTTCAAATTGTATTAGCCAAAAAAATAGTACCCTGCAGCACTCTGTTCAAAATTAACTCTTTTGAAATGGTGTCCTTGGCCAATATCTTGATTTGTGTCCATTAAAGTCATACAATCACTCCTGGTTTTCTAACTATGCTGTGATCATGAAGCTTGTGATATATTATCCTGTGATCAAATGTATTAAAAAGCTTTGCAGCGTTCAGGTATATAACATCTACACTTGATTGGTTGAGCTACTACTTTAATAACCAGTTGCAACACAGCTTTGTAACACTTCTATTAAGATAGAAATGTGTGTGTGTGTAAGCATGGAAAACAGATGATCGCACACACACATGTATATATATATATATATATATATATATATATATATATAAATATATATATGCACGCACACACATACGTGTCTTACTTCACTCATGGCTGTCCATTGAATGCATATTTACGTGCACACACATCTTTTACTTGTTTCAGTCATTAGACTGTGGCCATGCTGGGGCACCACCTTGAAGTATTTTTAGTTGAATGGATCGACCCCAGTACTTATTTTTTTGAAGCATAGTACTTATTCTATCAGTCTCTTTTGCTGAACTGCTAGGTTACAGGGACATAAACACAACACCATAGTTGCCAACCAGTAGTGGGGGACGAAGACACACACATTTATACTATGGGCTTCTTTTCAGTTTCCATTTACCAGATCCACTCACAAGACTTTAGTTGCCCCGAGGCTATAGTAGAAGACACTTGCCCAAGGTGTTAAGCAGTGGGACTGAACCCAGAACTGTGTGGCTGGGAAGCAAACTTACCACACAGCTGCACCTATACCTATTGCATACAAACTGTAAACATACATGCATACATACACATGGACACACATTTGTGAAAGCTTTTGGTTGTATGTGTTTCCTGTTTATTTGCATGTGTATAGGAATGTATACATTTGCACACTTATGCAGTCCTGTTGTTTATCTAGTTTGTTTGTTTGCTTTGTTTTCAGTTGCAAAGATAGTTAATTGATTTTTATTGCAGCCATATCCTATATTTGCAGTATTAGTTGTTTAAATGTCAATTCCAATACTCCATTGATAGAACTAAATTCTCCTTTAGGAAACAAATTTACTTTACATATTTTGCCCAAAAGGAAAAATCTTATCTATATATTCAAGTGTTTTTCTTTATCATTATTTTCCAGATTTAATTTTATTCCCATTTTTTTTTTCAGCTGTTTGTATTTTAAATAATATTTGGTAATTAATTGTTTACAACAGCATATATATTTATTTTTAAATGAAATTATGCACACATAATCTCTAATGGGTAATTTGACATTTTCTTATGGTTAGATTTTTAAAATTCTTATTGAAAATCTGTTCGATGTTTTTTTTTTTTTTTTTAAATTATTCTTTCAGCATTTTGTTGAATGAAAAAGCTTTAGATTTTTATCAAATACCTCTGCAATTTGATCACTGTAAAATCACTACATTTAAATATCACTCTAGGTTGATTACTGTGAAATTATTGATGTCTAAAGCAAGGTTTGTATTTCATCTTAAGAAATCTGGATGCTACACAAGTCTTGTCTCACCTTAATCTTGTTCAGATGTATGCATTTGTGTATATTTGCTTGTAACTTATTTGTTTAGCTGTTGTCATTTAGCCCCAGGTCAGCCTTGATCAGGCATACTTTTGATGAAAGGCCTTCCAGCTGTGACTCTCTTTTTTTTTCCTCCACACAGTGTATCTAGGACTACATTATCCAATATATTTGAGCAGATGTATGGTGAAAGCCTTTACAGCCTTGACTATCATCCACTCTGTTTTTTTTTTTTTTGTCCTTAAATGTACAGTGTCAAGGATAACATTATCCAATGTTTTGATCCCTCTTTTAAAATGGGTTTGATTTGAGGGTGATTTGGCTGCTATTTTTAGCAGGTCAAGTAACTATGCAGAGTTCCTTTCATTGATTCGATTGTTTATTTGTTTTATTCTAAAATGTTTCTTTAATCACACCCTTATCTTTCATCTTTATCAGTAAATTTAAATTCATATAAGATCTGCTTTGCTTGCAAAGTGGTAAAGGCTTTAAGAGGTTTTGGCATCAAGAAGGACACCCAGCTGCAAAATACTGCCTCAGCAAGTCTTATCCAACCCATGCCAGCATGAAAAAAGTGGTTGTAAAAACAGTGGTTGTGATGATGATGATGTTAAATATATGTTAAATATATTTTAAATTATGCCATTTTGAAATACTAGTTATGAATAAACAGAATTTGCTGAGTTTGAAATTCGGACTTAGACAATGTAGAATGTTTAGGATGATCGTTTTAGCAATGGAAGTGTAGTGTGGTGGACTAAGAAACAAATCATTTAATATTCCATTTTGTCTATGTTCTGAATTCAATTCTACTATTGTCAACTTTACCTTCAGCTTTCCAATTTTGGGTATATACTAGGGTAATTTCTGTCAACTGCACATTGTTTGACTGTGTCATTAAGAAATCATTATTATTGCTTTTTTTTCTATGAACTCATTATTAAATTGTTATTAAATCCTTATTTCCCAAATCTTGTAAATAGTTTTTTCAATCCACAGCTTTATCATAAGCAGGAAATGAAGTCACAAAGCTAAACTAACAACCTCCAAAATATACTTAGCTGTATTGTCTTTTATACATTTAATTCCTCTCAACCATTCTCTATTTATCTGATAGCTGCAACTACATAAATTATTACTATTGTAGCTGCTGATTCAAATAGTATGGCTTTGTATCTCATGGTACTGAGTACTTGACATATAATTTTGAATGGCTTGGCCCACTTTGCTGGAAACTGTACCATGTGGATGTAGGGACTTTATTGCTATTGACAGCAGGTTCATTCTTTAATCATTTAGCATTTAAATCAGCCCTACCCAGCTCAAATATTCTACCTGTTTTATGTTCAAGAAAATCCATAAGAAATTTGTGGTGAAATTACCTGTATCTAGGAAGTTCAGTCAGGTGTACAAGTTTCTTTCCACCCAATCAGCAGTTTTTTCCCCCCTTACCTAAACCTATCTTTCTGAATTAATACCCTAAACTTCACCCTTACCTAAACAAAGTTGATCAAAATGCCTAAATAATTATCACTATCTCGTTTTTTTATTAAATAGATTTTAGTTTACTCTGGATAAATATTCCTGAACCCTCTCCTCCATTTAAATTGTCTGTAATATTTGACAGGATGTTTCCCTATTTATTCTGAAAATTTTCTTAATACTTATGCTTATGATTTTTCTCCAAAGGAGTTGACTATTATATATATTATTACAGATGAAGCTTATCACCAGTTTCTTTAGACTCTGTTACATGAACGTGTATTTGCAAGCTGATTCAATTTCTGTCAACACTGACATCAAGTATGTAATTGCAGCCAGTAACTTGGACTCCTTTTATTGAGCCTGGCTGCAGTTCATTTATTTTCATTCAGCGTCTGGTGGTCACCTTAGAGGTGTCCTGTGTCAAAAAATATCATTCATAGCAGACGGTCTCTCGACAGCGTTCATTCACGCCTAACTCAGACTCGGAAGTTACAGCCTGAGTTATCTATAATTGTAAAAATTAAAAGTAATTTAAATTCAATGTTTTCTTGAAACAAATTTCTATAGAGATTAGGATTTAAATTCCAATCTATGAAATGTTTCCATCCTACAATATTCTTAAAGGAATGAAAAATTATACAGCAACTCAGGCTAGTACAAACGAGCGTGGTAGGTGTAAAAGACTAACTGGCATCTTTTGTCAAGAGTACAGGTGACAGTCAGATTGCTGATGTTTGTTGTGCATTCCACTGTCGTTATCTGCTTGCTGTCATTCTGTACATCTGTGTGTAAAGATCATTGTGTTTTGCTAGGTTGTTTTAATTTTACCCTTAACTTAGAAATGGAGAAAGATATACTAAAACTATATTTTTATCTTATTGTTAAATTATCAGTGCACGTATAAGTCTGTGGTGTGCATTAGGTCTCTTACTTTCTTTTATACATGTCTTATGCAAAATCTGTGCTGAGCCTGAGAGACGCAGATGACTTGGAGTTGCCTCTGGATGTAATGTATAATTAGAGTGGAGTGTATTATTTTATCAGCCAGGCTGCCACCCACTATATTCACTACATCCACCCTATATGTAATCTCTTGGAGAAGCACATTTTCTTGAATAATTCTAAAGTCCTTGAAAATGTATTTATATTAGATCTATTTAGCAACAATATTGAATGTTTTATGAATCTATAATTTATCACCACTTTTCAGTTAAAACTTTTCTTTTGAGAGTTTGTCAGGTATTAGTATTATTAGATTCTAAACTCTTAAATCCTCTCTCTAAACTTCACCATATTCTCTTGTTATAAGCCTTCCCATTATATTGTTTTGACTGGACAGCTTTAGTTATATATAACACATATTCGTCCATTCAAATTCCACATCTTTTCAAAACCCTTCTTACATTTAAACAGTCTTTAAACTCTAAACCTAGTAATTCTAATATATTCTAATCAACATAACTGGTTATTTATCGATGTTTTTGGTCTTCACCTTTATTACCCATCATTAACTGTAGCTGAATGATATCATAAAATTCTGTTGGAATCAATAATGGGCTGAAGATAATCAAATATAATTACTAGAATTTTAGGAGATCAAAGGTGGTTTGCATTAGAAGAGTCAATAAAAACAAAATGAAATAAAAAGTGTTCTGTGAGGTGAAACATTTAACCTTTTGGTCAGAGCTGTTTAGCAGAGATTAAGAGAGCTTAAGAAGGCAGCAATTAAAATTATTGAGTCATATTCTCTCATTCTTCAAGAAATGGATCTGCCAAAAGAATGGATATTTCTTTTTCTTGCAAGAAACTAATATACCTCGTGTGTTTGCTGCTTTCACTGACTGTTCAAAAGAGTTTAGGATGGATTAAGTAAGAGTAAGCATTTACCAAAATACCTCCCACAGAAGATTTAGTGAGATTTAAATGTTTGAATTAATAAGGTACAAAAATAATCAAAATCTAACTAGAACAGTGCTGGATACTTGAAATGAAATAATGATTCCTCAAGTAAAATATAAAATGTTTTGTTAGTTTGACACACAAAATAAATAAATAATGAATTGGGCAATATATAAATGTATTTACACTTACTCACTTTTTGCTGTTTGTTTGGTTTCTATAAAATAATGGTTATCATATAGCAAACCAGAAGATTATGACAGTATTAAAGAACATGTATAGTTTATTGATTATTAATCATTTTATAGTAATTTTGGTCAACTTATATTATTGATTTCTACAGTCTGTTGAATTGACTCCTGTATATAGTCAGTACTTATTTTATTGACCATAAACTTTAGATTTGAATTAAGAATCAAAGATAGACTAAATAATGGTAATCTGCTGCTTGTCCCAGCAATTTGTTTATTTGGTTCTTTATTTTTTATTGCTATTACCTGAATGTGTCACAGTGCACTGGTGCTTATTCCATATGAACAAATGAGATATCTTCACTTCTAAACACAATGAAAGTATGTTGTAAATTTTACAAACTAATATAATACTCATTAATTATACAATAGATCTAAAAACTTACCTGTTTCTATATATGGTGCCTGTTTACAGCTGAGCTAATGAAAGTGTAGTATCTTGATGAAATACAAATTAAGACTAGTAGTCTGACTCCCTATTATCTCAGCTAATAAATATCAATCAAGGTTAGTCAAATATTTTGTCCAAACTAAGTCCACAATCTAAGTAATTGAGACTGAATGTGTCGCCCTACTTTTGAGTTACAATATAAAAATATTTCCACACAGACAACTGATTTTTCATCTAAATCAGTTTTATTCAAAAGCAAATACATCATGCCTTTCAAATTCTTTTCTCCTCAATATAATCTAATTTATTTTCATCAGTTTCAGTAAATATGATCTCCAATAATATCAAAATAAATCTGCAACACAAACATGTGTTTTAGATTTCTAAAAGACTTGACTTAATCCACCCTTTCAAAACATAGTACACATCAATGATTTAATGTCTTATGGGTACAACAATAATAATGAAATTGAGGTTGTGTTTGCATAAAAAAAAATATAGTATTTAAATGTAAATGCTTCATTATACTAAAATACTGTAATGAAATACAAGTTTGTTACATTAGCTATTCCGTACTAAATGAAATATTTGATATCTTGAACTAATTTATTTTCTCTTTCATTTCTTTTGAAGAATTTGGGTGTGTTTAGGGATTTGTTTTCTTCTTTTTAAACTTTTATAAAATGTATGATATTAAATAGAAAATTAAAATCTTTTGACAAGTAAATATATAGCAGACTGAACAATATGTAGAACTCAAGTCTTCTGGTATTAGTTTATCCTTATTAGTATTAAATAATATATTGTGTTCTTTTTATATGTTTCTTAAAAACTATTTTACATTCTTTTGTTCCCTATCTAAGGTCAAGGGTAATTTATGGGAGACCGTGTTGCTGTTTGTACTGGGTTAAAAGACTGGGTGTCATCATCAGCTAAAACGTAGACTCTTTTCTTAGCTGACAATAGGATATGATTTATGGAAAATTCGCTTGCTATTTCTCTCAAGTTGAGTGACATCTAAAAGTTCCAAACCCTCTTGCTATTACCATTGTATTGCCTGTGGCCAATAGCCAAATATAACTAGCTCTAACTAGACTCCATGTGAGCTTGCCAAATTAACACTAAGTATAGCCCATGTGTACTAGATTTCACTGCTGCAAAATTGATAATTGTTATGCAGTACTGAGTTGTTAATCATCATCATCATCATTTTACATCCATTTTCCATGCTGGCATGGATTGGACAAATCTTCTTTAGCACAGCATCTCGCCAGTTGTTGCAGCTCCTTATTGCTTTTGTGAGGTTCACCAACCTGAGATCAGTCTTCACCATGTCTTCCCAGATCCTTCTCTTCCACAGGTTCCTTCTACTTGAATTGCATAACTGTCATCCTGAAAACAATCACGTGTCCATACTGGCACATTATCCCTTCTTGCACACTACAGTCAATTGGTCTTATATCCAGGTTTTGTCTCAACTCATTTGAGCCCTGTTGTTTATGCACACTAATATTACATAACCAGCAGAGCATGCTTGCCTCATTTTCTTTTTATCAGCCTATGCACATCCTTTGCATTCCTGCAATGCTGCACTTCATACACTAGCATCATGCAATCTGCTCTTCATTCACTGAGAAAGAATTTAGTGGAAAGCTTTCCAGGCATTTGAAAGAATGAGTTTTATGGGTGCTCTTACTACTAAGTACAATTCAGCACCTGCTACATGTAAAGTCCTTTCACAGTCTAGTTGTGATCTTTCTGTATCTTTGTGTTTACATTGTGTACACCAAATGGAATACTTACCAACTTCTTTTCAGCATATCAAGCCACTTCTCATAGAGCAGCAAAGTTCTGTCTTTACTACAAAATAAAAGTTTTGTCTTGACAAGGTTTATATTAAAATCTATTGATTCTATACTTTGTATTCATGTTTGGAATTTCTTTTTGAATCCTTCAACAGACTCGACCTGGAGAACTGGGTCATCAGCATACACAAATTAACACAGATGGTTTTAAAATCCTGTTATGGTGTGGGTGGCTATAATGAACTAGAAGGCACTGAGATTTGAACCCTGATGGATACCTACTATCACACTAAGTTCTTTGCTGACATTCCTGTACATAACTGGCACAGTTCTCAGGCAATTTCTCTACCCCTACTTTTCTTAGTGACCCAGATTACAGAGCATGGTGTTGTCTTTGTAGGAAGAGAACGTTGGTGGTACCCTGATTTGCCACAATTCTGAACTGCCTTTCATGTGGCTAATTAATTGATTGTTGTGTTATATCATCATCATAGACTGGCCCTTAATGACTATGCATATGTATAGGCTCAAGAGTAGATTACTCTCCTCCATAGGTCTCTGCTCGGAGCTGCTGTGATCTAGCTATGAATATCAATGTCCATAACTTTGTTTTTTTACTCTGGTAAAAAGTTTACTTTTATGGGCCAATGTTCTATCAGAGTAATGTTTACTTCTCATCCACTTAAAGCTCTGGAAGGTTAAGTTGAGTGCCAGCTTGGTGGATCTTTAGAATTTGGGAATTATTAGATTCAGATATAAATTTTGATGAGAATCTCTCTTGTATCATTTGTATAAGAAGCTGACATATGGTGAAATCTGCCACATTTACTATGGGCATAGTTGGATTGACCTTGCAATAATTGTTTCTGTCCTTTGGTGAATATGACCCCTACCCATAGGTTTACTGTACTAGAAGTATCATTATTAAAGGGAAATAGGTATGAAGGCTGACACTCAAATATTTAGGATACGGAGTCCATTGAGAAATTAATTTCCAAGAGGTATTTATCGCAAGAGATATTAACCATCTTCATTGGTTTCTCTCTAGCTTTTTCTTTCTTTTTATGGAATGCTCCTTAGATATTATTCATTATGATATTTTGTTCTTCAGAATATATTTGTTCTAGCATTCTTTGAGAACATTCTGAAATTTTTTCCACTCAAACCTCTCATGACCTCAGACTAAGCAACATTTGCAGTCTCTGTCTAAAACCCTTGTGATTCCCTATCTTAGTAAGTTTGAATGGCTATATGAAGGTTCCACCACTGTTTTGTTAAATAATGTTAGTGGGGCTTTGTCAATTGAATGAATATAAATCCACCAGCAGTTCAATACCCCCATCAACTCAACCAGGAGTCTCAATCTTCTGGTAAACTAAAATACAATTAATAATCTCTATAAACTCAACACATTTCATTCACATAAGTCATCTTTTACAGATAATGATGCAGGTAAGCTTCTGTTAAATGAAAACTGCAATTTGATTTCAATTCCTTGTAGTAATAATTTTAGTAATCTTGTCGTTACATATTCAACAAAGGTATAAAAATTGAAATTTTCCTACTTTTTCCTTTCTAAAACTCTGAAGTTTCAGTTATCTAGCAATATTACATATGTGTTTGGTGAGACTAACAGGAAAATAAAACTTAAAACAGGACTATATATTATATTTTTAATAGGCAGAAACAAAAGAGTGACTCAGGAGCTGCGAATTTCATGCTTTGACACTTATCGAACTATGATAAGTATCAATGCATGAAACTCAGATTTTAAGTCACTGTGTGTGTGTGTGAGAAGAACTAAAACAATGAGAAATGTATTGTGATCAGCGGTGGGAAAAAACGTCTGATAGTTTGGTACATACAGGGATATGTATTTATGTTTTAAATCAAAGATTGGAATTTATGGTATTTTTAATTCTATAGTTACAATTGTTTCAATATAACATGGGAGATTCATTTTATGAACATATATATCAGTATGAATATAATGAGTTCATAATAAATAAATATATATATATATATATATATATATATATATACACACACACACACACACACACACACACACACACACACACACACACACACACACACACACACACATCTTTTTAAGAACCCATGTACTACATTTCTTCACACTGAGTCTAAAAAATATTATTTTTTGAGACACAGTCTGAAGAAATGCCCTTCGGTGCTCAAATCATCATCATTTAATGTCTGTTTTCTATGCTGGATTGGGTTGGCTGGTTTGATGAGAGCTGGCAAGCCAAGGGGCTGTACCAAGCCCTTTTATCTGTTTTGGCATGGGGTTCCAAAGTGACTAGAAGTGGCTTCCCTTTGAGCAGGCAGGTATTTATTAAAACAGAAATGAAGAGGCAGACTGTTTGGCAGGACTTGACAAGGACATTTCATTTAGCTATATAATAAAAAGGTGTACATAGTCTCTAACAGCTTTTTCTAGAATATCCCTGCTATTGGAACATTGTGTTGAATGAAGATTCCAGAGGGCGAGCATTCCATCATTGGAGAGAGAGTGAGGTTAAACACACACCTTTTTATTATATAGCTAAATTAAATGTCCTTGTATATTCTTGCCAGACAGTTTTCCTCTTCATTTCTGTTTTAATATATGTGTGTATGTATATGTGCTGTGAATTAGCAGTTCAGCAAAAAGAGACCAATAAAGCAAGTACAAGGGTTAAAAAATAAAGTACTGTCATTGATCCCTTCAACTAAAATTCTATATATATAACCTTATTTAATAGACAAGATTTAAATTCATGTGACTGTTAGTTTCATGCCTCTGAAAATAAAATCGTTAGATAAGTTTGTATAGTATGCCATCTATTTCCAAGCAATTGTTTGGACTAAAGCATGTCTGACCATTGTATTTTTAGAGGCATGAAACTGATAGTAGCTCACATTTAAATCCTGTCTTATTAAATTACATTTGTCACTCACTAGATGGAGTACTTTTTTGTTGATCTCACTAATGATGGAACAGTATATAATATATATATATATATACCACATATAACCTAACTTGGCTAAGTCAGTTTGGACAATAATGGGCATTTTTGAACAGGTTCTCCTGTTGATTTAATTCTATGTATATACATATATCTATTCTTGTATGCATGAAAGCAAATGAAAGGTTTAAAACTTAGTTTTTTTGTGTTATTTTATTCAAGTGAACTTCATGACAGAATTAAGTTGTATGATGTAAAACTTTGATTTTGTTACTTATCTGTTTTTTATTATGTTTTCACAATTATATTTAATTAGATAACTTTGTATAATAACTTTTTTATTCAAAGTTATTTATGCCAAGGGAATTTTATAATCTTTCTCAAACATTTGCTGTTTTTTCTGGTTTAGTTTTTGGGAAGAATATTTCATACAAGCCATGACTTAATGTTCTTTATATATATGTATATATAATATATATATGTATATATAATATATATATATGTATATATATATATATATGTATATATATATATATGTATATATATATATATATATATATTCTCTACTGAAACTGGAGCAACAACATTGAATGGATATATTTTATTGCTTGTAGTATTTATGAAAATGTTACATAAAGGAGCAAACAGAAAAGTTTACTGTTAAAAAAAAATCTGCCTTTACGTTTATTTATCAGTATGTGTCTTGTCTGTTATTTTATTCATTTCAAAAGCACTTTTCTTTGATTGTACATGAGATTTTTTTTTTATTAATCTGGAACTCTTTGATTTTGGGGGGGGATTTGAAAAAATTTTGATAACTTAAATGCTGTGTTTTAGCTGATTTTCTTGTTCTCTGTTCCAGTCGATTTCATTGGAGGATTTGACTCGTATACCTCCTATCAGTCACAGGGCAAAGGCTCCCACATGCAGCTGCAACCCTTGTACTCGTATGTAGTCCTAAGATACTTGTCTCTTCCATCAGTGGCATCCCCTTAACATATTAAACAATCCATTTCCACTATCCCTTTCTCTTGCTAATTTTTTTTAACCTTCTGAATGTCTTGTTTGACTAAATTACAATTTTTGTTTGTGGGTGGCCTAATTAACCCCTTTGTATTTATCTATCAGTAATTTTTGTTATTGTTGTGATGGACAGGTCAGCTCTGATGAAGCAGATCTGTAGCATGCAGATCATTGACCAAATAACATTTGTTGTCCCAGATATACATGCCTAAATCATGTATATTTGGATAGTAATTAATTGTATGGGGCATAGTGTAACAACCTGGATATATTGAGCAAAGTTATATTCTTTATTAGGTTTTTTTTTAGTGAGGGAGTAATGACCACTTGAGTGATAAAGTACTGTACTTCTGCCTCCTGTTGGGTGGTGGCTGCATATAAGTATTTGGCCAGAACTGTGAAAGACTCAGTCTGTTAAAAGATTTTCTGACCATTGCCTATCACATTTGTTTGCACTTAAAAATTTTGCAATATTGTGCCATTTTCTTATGGGCTTATTCTTTTATGGGTCAGTTTTGCTTAGATCTAGGATTGGTTTGAGGAAATTGGTTTTTAACTAAAAATAATAGACATTCTATAAAAGAATTATTCATCAATTCTTGCAATTGTAGCACTGCAGAGAAAGATCAGATGAAATTTGGGGGTTATTGATAGAGTAAAAGAATTTTGAGTTGGAGATGCTTCAGAATAAATTTAATTTTAGCTGAATTTGTCTTCACAGATCTTGTGTGTACTGTCTTGCCTCTAAAGTGTCCTTCATAATAGACAAGTTGTGCTTGAGCTTGTCATGCTTGACATAAACATCACCAGTATTTTAGGGACCTTCACCTGATGCCTACTAAGAGCTAGGTGAGCTTGGTTATTGGCCTCAGGAACAATACTGTAGCAGTGACAATATAAATTGCTAATATGTCATGGTTATCCTGCACCCTATTGACCTAACCATCTGCCTTGTGAGTATTTGAGACATAATACTGATATTAAACAGTTTTTATGTAATATTACCTTCAATTTTTAAATTTTATTTCCAAATAGAATCAATTCAAAATGATAGGTCTTTAAAGTACACTACCTTTATGATTTCATGCTTATGTGAAGTAGTATTCATTTAATTCCATCCTTTATTTAGCAAATAGTTGGGAGTGGGGAAAGGGAAATGTGGCCGCCCATAATGGATGTTCTTGTTCTATTAAATTTTTTTCAAACTAATTTGTTGCATGAGATATGCTCTTTGTCCTATCCTGCTCTTAAAGGTAGTCTGCCTTGTAAAATCATAACTTTGTCCACCAACTTCTCCAATATTGAAGCCAGATATTTTTACACCTCATCACCACCACCAAGCTCTCTTTACTAAAGAATGTGATGTCTAAATTACTTATATTCATCAACCTGTTTCAGTTCTAAGATGGCTTAATTTTGGTTAATCTTTTATAGTATTAATTGCTACAGTTGCCTGTTTCTTTTTGTTTTGTATGGTTTATATTTTATTTAAAACAGATTACTCATAGTATTTCTTTCTTTTTTTTTTTTGTATTCTTTGACTTTAACTAACTATTAATTTCGGATTTCTTCTGTTGATGTTAAATTTCTTTAAGTGATTACCAAACATTTTTTTCTCCTTTTAAGTATTACTAAATCTGCATGCCTATAAATTATCTTCATGACAGTAGTAGTGAAGTAACAGAAATTAAATGCTTTAGAATATGTTGTTTCAAACTTCAGATCTTTAGTCAAATTTTCATGGCAGTCATATCTGCCTTTTATTCTTCAAAATTTTATCAAATCTCAGGCATAAATCAATTCAGTTGATTATACCACTCTTATACAATTTTCTGGCATATTCTCCATGCAAAAAACTGTTGTCATCTGGTTCATGTCTTTGAATTTAATGACAGGAAAAAACAAATTTTAGTTTTCTAGAATTTTATAATCTGTGATCTTAATTACAAAGTCTTTCTATTCCTTGAATTGTTATAGTTATTTGCAGTCAACAATTCTTTTGCAGTTGATCATTCCATAACAACACTAATAACCATAATATAGAATCCTTTTAGATTTGGCAATTGGACTAATTTTAGTACTTAGTAACCAAATCTATAAATTAGTTTGAAATTCTGAATATTTAAAAAAAAGTATAGTCAAATCTAAGTATTCATTTCTAGTGATATTGAATTTAAGGTCTCAGTTTTATTGTTAAGCCTTCAATATTCTTTCAAAGATTTGAAATATAGTTCTGATCATATCATCACTATGTTAAAGTCTCTGGTTTAGTTATATCTGACTTTAGGACAACAGCTCTGAAGTTGAATTTAAATACCCAGCTAGGATTTATTATTGGATTTATTTTCAACTCTGAGGTTAAATTTAGGGTACTAAATTTAATATTGTAATAAATTTTAAGGACTCGGCCTTGAAACTGTTGAATTTAAAATTCTGGTTTTGATAATGAAGTTGAATTTAGTCTCAGTTTCGATATCAAATCTAGAAATTTAGCTGTGATTATCATTGGAGTTAAATTCTCATCTTAGCAACTGAATTTAGATTCTTCAGATCTAGAATCAAAATTCTTATATATTAATCAGGTTCATTAGATTATTTTTTTTACCAACAAACTGTTTGAAAATTTATTCTGCTTTTCTTTTTCCATGGCTTCTGACTTATCCTTTAAAAGCACTTCTCAAATGTATCCTATGCTTTTGATTAAGACCAACTTGACCGTTCTTTGTAGTGATATCATTGTTTGCATGGTCCTTCCCTCAGCAAGCATCAGAGTAGAGACAAGCTATTGGTGAAGTCTGCAACCCAGTTTAAATTCCCAGTTGTAGCCAGACATTTCATTTCACACATCATTTATGTCTCTTGAAAAGGCATGCACATCACACAATCTCATTTGCTGTGCCCATTATATATCTAAGGCTTTGTGCCCATGTCAAAACTTGATTTGCATGGTCTTAGCTTATGTGTGCTTTACTCTCAAGCAAAATGATGAATGCTCTTTTAACATAAACATAATGATTTTATTTATATACATACATACACACATACATGCACACACAAATACATACTGATATTAAGCTTCTATAGCAATTTGTATATTGAATCTCATTATTGTTTTTGTTAATATAATTTTTTGATAAAGGAATCTAAATTTTTTTCATGAAAAGTTTAAATTTATTTTTTCATTTATTTCTGTTCACAATTTTATTTTATAAAAAGAATGAAAATATTATTTTATTGTTTATCATCATCATTATTATTATTAATGATGATTTATTATTATAATATCATCATGAATAATGTTTGAAACATATTTCAGATTGCCTTGTTTCAAATTTTCAGCGTGAGATATTTAAAAAAAAAAACTCTTGTAATACTTGTCAGCATGTTATTTTCGTAAAGTATTTCTGAAAAGAAATTTATTATTGGTCTTTAATATTGATGCTTATCAAATTTTTCTACATGTGTGTGCCTGTATAAGATGTGTGTGTATAGGTATAGTAAATGTATGAATTAACTCATAGTAAGCTCTACTAAAACAAACCACACTATAGGGTGTAAAAACTACATTGATATGGTGGAAGGCAGTTTTAAATAGTATTACTTCAACCACACATTAGCCTTCAAAGAAAAAGGAATATGATAAAATAGATATGTCTGGTATTTAAAAGAGCATGCCACTGACTCTAACTTAAAGTAGAAAATTTTAGATAGGAATAGACCATGTATCAACAGGTCTGAAGCGTGCAATTTATGTATAGCTGAGAAAAGGACTAATCTTGAACATCAGCAATCCCAATAAAATTGCCACCACTTTCGCTAATAGCTAAGATTTTGGAAATGCACACCAGCTCTTGATTAAGCAAACTAATGTTGATCTATCATATACCCCTTTTTATTTATTAGTTTTGTTTTATGTATATTTTCACAATACCCTAAATACTATTTTTCTGCTAACCCTCAACAAACTCTTTTTAAGAACTCCCTAATCCATGAATGATTTCAGACATTCTTTCAAAGCCTTTTTTATTTTGTAAAATGTAAAAGAAATTCCCCAGCTCAGCCAAGAGATTTCAATAAAATTGTGCTCTTTGTAATGTCTCAGTCATGGCAAATAACTGAAATCCATTCATGCATTCTACAAATTCATGTTAGTCAGTGTGTTTTTATGGACAGTCACTAGTTTTATATTATTTGATGATTACTTAACTATCATGAAACTATTGATAATAATGCATTAGTTCATACACTGACTATACCAATAATATTTTATTAGCCAAAGATATAGCGTCTCAAGAATCTACTTTGATGCCAATGTATTTAACAAGCTAAGTATGTTGGCATAAAATTCTAAGTTCTTGAGTTACTATAGCCTCTCTATTAGTAAAAATATATATATATAAATGCTCTTTCATGTATTGAGTTATATTTCTCACATTTGTAAAATTGAATATATATATATATATATAAGTATTGCAATTTGCTTGAAGCATTACAGAATATTAAAAAAATAAAGTAGGGATTTAGAAAGTTGCAGCAATGTAGTTAGAGTAAGTATAAATGAGAGCAAAGATTAAACTGTTATGCTAAAATATTACATATTCCAGGTCAATCTTCTACAAAGAGTGATAAGAACAGAACACATTTAGATTCTTTACAGTTTCTAGTCTGTATGAAATGGTAAATTAAATGTTGAGGTATGAATAATTTTGGAGTGAATATCTGCTTATTCTTAACATGTCTAAGCAGGTTCAGACACTACAGTGTATGTCTTATATCCTTTTTATGACATCAGTGTGTTCAACACACTCATCTCAATGGCACATGGCATTCTGGAATACCAGTTTTTTGATATGTTGTCTCTCATCAGTCAAAAAACTAAAGCTAAGCTGCTGGCTTTATTTATACTTTCAGTGAACAAGCTGTTTCCTGATCAGTGCTTATATCTTCCAACTGATAAAAAGTTATTTGCACCATTTAAAGCAAGATATGGAATGAGTATTTGCATATTTAACACACTTAATTTGGTTCAGATGCAAATTATGGTGGCTGCTGGGTTGCAAATGATGTTGCATAAAGTAGGTTTCAGAGTTATTTTACCAGGAATCTATTGTCAGTGAGTAGGTTAAAAGCTACAAGTCTAAAGAAAAAGCAGGGTCAAAAGCTGTGTTGTATGAAGAACAGTGGGAATGGCTAGATTAGCCAATGAGCATTGTTTAATTCTTATTAATCATTGATGGCTGGTTTGTGTTGTCTGATGAGAATAGCTCCTTTGATCTTAAAGTTCCTGGCATTTTGATCTTGCAGCTCAAATAGGTAACCATGATCATGGTTCTGATATTTATGTAGCTGCTTTTTGGCTGATGAGGAGTGTTTGTATGGAGTTGTTTTTTTATGCAAATGTGTTGAACCATGCAGTCATTGTAGCAATCACTGCATTTGGTGCACTGTGTCTTGTGCACCAAATCCAGAGGCATTTTCTAGTCTTATCACTCTTTATAAAGAGGTATTTTCATCCAAAGTCTTAGATTATTAAATGTTTTAAAGTAAGTTTAACATTTGCCTAACTGTATCATTGTAGTTATGTGTGTGTGTGTGTGTGTGCATATATATATATATATATATA